>NC_084461.1:232216498-232816498 GCF_027409185.1 Cynocephalus volans
CTGCTATTCTTTGAAGGGCTAACCTCAGTCAATCAGAGCCTTTGTGACTGAAAAGGCAAACATTTGAAATATCTGGGAGTTTACGTCCTCATCAAAGGTGCCCTTATCCTTGACTGACCTGAATGAAAGTATGAAAGTTTAGCTCCCCTTGTGTATTGTATTAGTCCATTTCTGTTGCTTATAACAAAATACTTGAATCTGAGTGATTTATAAAGAAAAACGATATTTATTGCTTACAGTTTCTGAGGCTGGGAAGCCCAAAGTCTGTCTGGTGGTGGCCACAGTGACCCACGGGTCTCACATTGCAAGGTGGTGGAAGCAGAGAGAGCAAGAGACAGACAAAGACAGACCCTCCTCTTCTTTTAAAGCCCTCAGAACCCCACCCCTGACCACCATTTTTAACCCATTCACTACTGCACGGTCCTACAATCCAATCACCTCTTCCAGGCTCCACCTTTCAATGACCATAACAGGATTTCCCACCCACTTAACAGTCACAGTGGGGGCTAAGTTTCCAATACATAAAACTTTGGGAACATAATTCAAACTTCGATGAGTTTTGGGGAGACAGAATTCAATCCCCTACTTGCATGGTTGGGATAAACTCTGCATCTGACTTACACTCCCATTTCCTGTATGCAATTTGGCTGAAGCCTTTTTTCTGTGTGGCTTTTTGCCCCAGATCACATCCCGGCTGGGGTCTTTGCTCTTCACTCCCTAACTAGTTTTTCCTGGGAGTACACCAAAATCTTCTGGGCTATTTGACCTATGATGGTAATGCTTTACTGTGAAGAAAGGAGAGAGAGAATGCTCTGAAAGGAGGTAAATTGTGAAAAATGGAAAGAAATAAAGCTACAAAAATCTTTATACAACGTCAATTGAAATGAATCCCTCATTTTTCAGATATGAAAGCTTATGTGGCCAAGAGACCATATGCATTTTTTCCCCCAAGATCACACAACCTGGACTAGTTCTAAAATTTTTATTCGGCCACTTACAGGGGATCTGCATAGCACGTGATTCTGGAATCATGCTGTTTTTAGTGAAGACCCCAGCTCCACTACTTGTAGCTTCATGATCAGTGGCACTTACTGAAACCTCTCTGCTTCAACTGCCTTGGCTGTGAGATGGAGATAATTATGGTTTCTACTTTGTATGGTTAATGTCAATATTAAATAAAATAATACATACTATGGGATTAGAAGAGTTACTGATGTGATCATTACTGGGGGAAAAAGCTACTTAATTTAATTTTTTTGAATCATGTGAACTTGAGCTGATTGGTTGAAAATGTTACTGTATATCACAATTAATCCTAACTCACTGGTTATTGCAAATTACATTTCACAAACTACTTTAATGTAACTTCCTCTTATTCACATAAAACGTTTATGTTTCAGAAGAGGAAGTTGAGGCTTCAGACAATCATCTGGATATTTTGCAACCTGGTGTACTTATCTTTTCCCCATATCTCAGCTGTAAATGATAAGAAGCCACAAAGAACATTAAGTATCAAGATACAGAAGGCAAGTGACACCTCCTGTGACAGATCCTAAGATAGACTTATTGATGCAGTTTGGAACATCAATAATGCTAACTACAGGTCAGACAGGCCACCATAGCTGAAGGAATGGACCACTGGGAGGTCATGTAAGAGAATTTATTACAAAGCCTATGAATTCTTCTTGAAAAATAAAAAAAAACTGGAATAACTTGACATCCTGACAATTCTTTGTATGGGGGATAAAGGACATAATGTAGATTTCTACATTTATGAAGATATCTGTGAAGCCAAGCTTGATTAATTGTCATGAGATTCAATGGAAGCATCCCAAATTGAATATTTGGCCATACAACATTTATTACAAAAAAGGCATTGTCATAAGAACTAAGGAAAGTCCATTTTTCTCAGATACCACGTCAAGCCAAATTGAGGTTGCATTAACATTCAAAATCTGATTAAAACACCCAATAATAAACCTGTTAAGAGTACCTGATTGCCAGATCCCCACTGTGTGAAATTGCAGCAACTAAATGCTAAGAATAAATTTTAACTCACTGCTGGAAACAATATCAAAATGCCGTTTTAAATGATCAAGAAAGCCTAATTCAAATAAATTCCCAAATAACAAATCTGCACGGAATCACAAGCTGTGTTGCATCATGTAATTTTCCCTCTTCTTCTCCCTATTGTTTTTTTGTTTTCTTGTTAGAGATTTGGCTCATAAAGAGTTCTTAATGATGGAACAAAATTTTACTAGGAGGCTTTTCTACCAAATAATGAAATGCCACTGAAGGCTTTCATGTTAGCTGAGGAAAAGATCTTTCTCGCAAACACACAATCACAGGTCTGCCACATTCAAAGGGAAAGATGCTTTCCCAACTTCCTATTATTCAAAATGCATGTAATTTAAAGATAATTCAGACAAAGATGATGGGTACATATCTTTAGCAATTAAAGTGTCACTGCCGTGTAGCAATCAGATAAATACAACTTACAGTTCACTTGAATTTTCAGCTTTGTAACTCTGCAGTTTTTAATGAATTTTTAATTTTAGTAGATTCGCACATTACTTCACATTCTGCTCATAAATTAACATTTTATTAGTATTTTATGTAGTATTATTTCAAATATGCATAAAATGCACTCATATTTTATGAGATAAAAGTAGGAAACATGAACCACAAAAGGCAACTTTCAGGAGGAATACAAGACCTTCTCTCCAATCCCTGCTCTCTCTTCTACTGCCATATAAAAGAAGGTTTTCACAGTTCAAGGACAAATTGGGGTCCAAGGGGAATAAATTAGATATCAACAGCAAGGGGAAGGAAAGAACTAAGGATGACTACTAGACTTTTGATTTGGCTAACTGGATATACGATGGTGCCCTCCCTGGAGAAAGGATGCTGGAAGAGGACCACATTTGCGGAGAAGTTCATGCATTTGATTTGTTGCTATATATTGAGTTGGAAAGGCCCATGGAGTAACATAGTGGTCCATTGGATATACAAGTTTGCAACTCATAGATAATGTAAAGGCATATATAAATGAAAAAGTGCCAAATTAATGTTTTATTTGTGTTTATTATGTTTGGTATTATCCTGATACTCCAAAATGTGTCCACTGAAAAATAAAGGAATGGAAACTCTGAATATGTCACTGCCTCCTCTAGCTCTGTAGATATCCAAGATACATGGGAAAATTTCTCTCAATATAAATCAAATATGACTTGATAGGAAACAAATAGACTTCAATGAGACACAATTTGCTTTCGAAATCTTAGGGATTTGGAGGTCTCAGGAGACAGATTGCCTCCTGAGTGAAGATTATGTACAATACATACCATTCATCCACTTTACATTTCAGGTTTCACTGTCGAAAAAAGTCTGAAGCACAAAACAAATTCTTATCAGATGTATCCTGAGCCATATGGAAAACAAAAATAAAACCTAAGATTTTTCTCCGATCGAAAATGTTATTTTTATAGTTTAAATTAGATTCTGCCTATAGAAAATTTGGGAGATTTGAAAGCTGAATTATATTTTGTAGTCATGTTTTTAAGAACTGAAATT
The DNA here is from genome assembly GCF_027409185.1 of Cynocephalus volans. NCBI lineage: Eukaryota > Metazoa > Chordata > Mammalia > Dermoptera > Cynocephalidae > Cynocephalus > Cynocephalus volans. The sequence goes on from NC_084461.1 coordinate 232,220,072, forward strand.
ATAGTTTAAACTATTTTATTTCTAAGCATTACTTTGCCAAAAGAGAAAGTTATACTTTCAAAAATTTTCAACTTTTATATAACAATCCTTATAATATTTAGTGCTTTTCTAAAGGAAACCTATTTAAATCACTTACATACCATCTTAACCCTCTCCCTCTTTGTGTTTGGTTTCCAACCGATATTAAAGTCAAACCACTTCATTTCTCATTGATGTGTGGTGGTTCCTCAGCTCTTCCTACCTGTGGTTCTTTTTCTAACATCAATTCTGTTCTCTGCCAAGTGATTTAGATGCATAAGCCTAGAAATCTAGACTTTAGATTATGACTATCCACAAGCCTAGTAACTTTGATAGTGGGATCCAGTGCACTAAATCAAAGCACAGAAGTACAAGTATTTGCCTGACTGGACAGGGAGTTTATAAATGCTTCATAATCACAGTGACAAAAGATGAAGATAAATGATTCAGTGTAAGCCCAATGCTATGTTTTGGTTTGTCTTGAATATCAATACATGTCTGGGAGAGTCAGAGAGGTCCCTTGGAAATAACTCCAAACAAAAGAGTGAGCTTGAATTTCAGCTCTGTGTCACATTGTGTGAAGCTGTGGTGTGGAGAAAGGGATTGTGATCTGTGAATGCAAGATCCTCAACTAAAAAAGAGATAGTAATGTATTTTCACGTGCTTGTTGGGAACACCAAATATCATAAGGCATGCAGATGACTTAAGTGCCCTTTAGCATGTTGTATGAAGAAAAAGTGAAAAATAGGGTCACAATAACCATTACAAAGTGGGCTTCTACTCACTGTTCTGGAACTGTTGAGTCCTTTTAAATTCTTCCAAAGATATGTGTCACATACATTCAGACACATGCCATCTTAATTTAAATGGGGCTGAAGATCAGGGCACTGAAGTGCTGCTGCCTCCTACTATGGATGAAGGTGCAGAGGATATCAAAGTGGCTTCCTCTTGAGGGCAACCCAGCTCTACCGGATTCTTGTCTTTCCTCCAGTGAGCACTTGTAAGGACATATACCATGGAGTTCTCAGTCTGGCCTCTTCCCTCCAAAATTTGTCCATTCCCTTTGGATAAAATCTGCATATCTTGACCCTCTCACCCCTCCAGTTCACTTAGGGCACTCAGTGCCTTTTGTAAATTGGCTGCAGCCAGGTTTTGCTTCAGTATTGGAGACCTGGTGTAAACAATGCTTATTTTTCAATCTCTATTGCCTGATACATATATAATATGTGAATACATATATTCACACCCATGCTGAAAATGGCTAATTACAACATCACATTAATGACTTAGTTATAAGAACTTTTCCATGAAACTTTGCTGCAACAAGAGCATTTTCTTTCCTCAGGCATTAACAACCGTTCTTTATAAGAGATGTAGCCAATATTTTCTCACTTTGCTTTACAGAGTGGGAGAGAAAGGCTGAGTATGATTTCTTAGGTCTATAGTCTAGGAATTTAATCCTCTTTTTATTATATTTTTGGTCCGGAATCCTTCTTCCTTCTTCTCCTTGACTAATAATAATTTATAGGTAAATCTTGTATTCAATTACAGACAAGCTTCCCATAGACTTTATTCCCTGATATTTACCCCCTTCTTTTGTGCATGCCGACTTAAGCCATTAAACCAAGCGATCCCGCGATGCACCGTGAGTCAGAGTTCAGAGTGAGCAAGCCGGAATATCTCGGCGTCACTGGGGATGATGGTCTAAGAACTCTTGCCCCTCCCTGTCTTTCACCTTTTGTTTCTGCTTCGTGTTTCTTATATGTTCTATTCCATTGCTGCAATTAGCCTTGTTCCCTGCTTTTCTTCTTTTTTTGTTTTTTGTTTGTTTGCTTTATTTTGGCTAGACTTTGGCCCACCCTGTGGATTTTTTTTTTTAACCTATCCCTTCTGCTTCTTTCCACTTCTTACCTCTTTAAGCAACATCACCTGCCAGGGTGTCAGCTCCCTGGTATTGAAGTCCCCATCTCAAGCAGTATTCCAGCTGGGCATGCTAGGACATTAGTTAATTCTTGCTCCTCTACCCTTGTATTTATAATCTTATTTTACCTATTTATTTTATTATATGCTAACCCATTTTATTTTTTAGAAGTAGGCATGGTATAAATAATAAAATGCTTACTTTATACTTCGAATACTTGAGCCACAAACACCCACCTCAATTCTATTATGACTGTCTCAAACTCAACCAATCAAAGTGCAAACCCAGAGAGATCACTAACATAGAGAATGAAAAGGTTAGAAAATGGAATGTTCATGGTTCCATTCACTTCTCCCTGCTGAGTTCAAAGGACTTTCTTCTTTTGAATAAAACAACTTACAGTCAGGTCTTTCCTTTCAGGCCAGAGAGAAAAAAAGCAGTGTTTCATATAACAAAATCTCACGACAAGGAAACAATGAAAAGCCCATGGAATATATTATCCTATGGTAATGCATCTGTATACAGTGTACGCATGCAACTAAATGTTCTTAATTGGGAGTAATTGAGGAAGACTCCATTTCACTTGAATTTTAATACTTTTAGATAATGGAAGAGTTTCAAAGATACTCAATTTTGTCATTTCAAATACATTCAGTAACACAAACTGCTGGTAAATTGCTGCCAAATTGATTTCCTGCCAGACTTAATTTAATAATTAATGCATTTCTTATATTTAAATGTTTCTTTAAAATGGCCAGGAAGATGAATAAGACAGGATATTTTCCTCAAACAATTTGTGATCCACAAAGCAAATAAATAAGATTTTATACAAGCACACCAACAGATATAAAAGCTTGAAAAAGACAGCTACCACAAGAGAACAGCCCAAGAAAAGAGACCTAACCTGCATGGAGCCTCCGGCTTACAGTGTGATGATGATGTATGCTTGGACAATAAATGTTCCACTGCAGTCACAACTCTGGGTTGTGTTCAAGAGCGTCATGGGAAGTTTTAGGAAAAAGTTGGAAAGGGCCTAAGATGCTCATATCTTTCAAATGAAACCTCATTTTACAGATGAAAAACATTTTGGAATGAGCTTGGAAATGAAGAGAGGTAAAGAGAGAGAGGAAAAAATTTCAAGTAAATAAAAGAACTCAATCATAAATAAAGAAGGAAAATAATGGCAGGGACTATTAGGTCTTTGAGAGAATGGGTTTTGCTGGAAATTGACATTTTAAACATCTGTTATATTTAAACACATAGATGTTGAGGGCTTCCTGTGTCTTTTTATTCATTTCTGCAATCTAATGTGAGTCATTTCTGTAAACTGAATGAAACAAGCCACCACCAATTTTATGTTGAATTGAATTTGTTTAAAAAGGTGTGTTGAGGGAAAGGCCCAAGACCTATGGTAACCATGCACGCCACGGTGCCAGCACCACCGAGCAGGTAGGTGTCACCACTGCCGGACTCCACCCCCAGCCTGGGTGAGTGGGCATTGGCCAGAGAGGCCTGAACCATCCACCCATACGTACGGAGGCAGCCATGTAAAATTGGCAGTCCTGGCAGGATCCTAGCCAGACAATAGCGTCAAAACAGTGGAGTGTGAAATCCCCTTCCACAATGACTAAACACCAAACAAAAGATACCAGAAATATAAAAAAATCAAGAAAGTACACCACCAAAGGGTAATAACTCTCAAGCTCTAGATCCTATACAACAAGAAGCCCTTGAAATGTCTGACAAGGAATTTCAAGGGATAATTCTAAAGAAACTAAATGAGATACAAGAAAACTCAGCTAGACAACACCATGAAATGAGGAAAAGTATGCAGGACCTGAAAGAAGAAACGTACAAGGAAATCAATGCCCTGAAAAAGAATGTAGCAGAGCTTGCTGAGCTGAAGAATTCATTCAACAAAATAAAAAACACAACAGAGAGTTTAACCAGCAGGCTTTCAGAAGCAGAAAAGAGAACATCTGACCTTGAAGATGGGCTGTTTGAAATAATGCAGGCAGACAAAAAAAGAAAAAAAAAAGAAAAGAAAAGAAAAAAGAATTAAAAACATTAAAGAAAATCAAAGAGATATCAGACAACTTTAAGCGCTCCAATATCTGAGTTATGGGTATTCCAAAAGGGTAGGAGAAAGGAGATTGCATTGAAAACATATTCAGCAAAATAGTGGCAGAAAACATCCCAGGTATAGGAAAAGACACAAATCTTCAGATTTAGGAAGCTTGAAGATCCCCAAACATATTCAACCCAAAAAGGTCTTCTCCAAGACATATTATAGTCAAATTGGCAAAACTCAAAGACAAAGAGAGAATCTTAAAAGCTGCAAGAGAGAAGCATCAAGTCACCTATAAGGGAGCCCCAATCAGGCTAACTTCAGACTTTTCATCACAAACACTAAAAACCAGAAAGGAATGGGATGATATATTCAAAATACTAAAAGACAGAGATTGCTAGCCAAGAATACTCTACCCTGCAAGGCTATCCTTCCAAAATGAAGAGCAAATAGTATATTTTTCAGACAACTAAAAACTGCAGGAGTTCACCACCACGTGACTACCCTTACAAGAAATTCTCAAGGAAGTACTGGGTTTGGTACCTGAAAAATAACTACTACTGCCATAAAAACTCAAGAAAAATCAAAACTCACTAGTAAAATAAAAATGATAACAATGAAGAGAGAAAAAAAAATTATCTACGACCCAAGAAACCAACAAATAAAGAAGACAAATGGTAAATCAGAAGGAAAGGAACAAAAGACACTTAAGACATCCAAACAAAAATCAGCAAAATGCTAGGAGTAAATCAACACTTTTCAATAACAACTCTTAATGTAAAAGGATTAAATTCCCCAATCAAAAGACACAGACTGGCTGCCTGGATTAAAAAGGTGGACCCAACTATATGCTACCTCCCAGAGATTCACCTCATCTATAAAAACACAAATAGACTAAGAGTGAAAGGATGGAAAAAGACATACCATGCAAATAGAAATGAAAAATGAGCTGGAGTAGCTATTTTTATATCTGATAAAATAGACTTTAAACTAAAAACCATAAAAAGCGATAAAGAGGGCCACTACATAATGATAAAGGATTCATCCATCAAAAAGACATAACAATCATAAATATATGCGCACACAACGTCAGAGCAACCAGATTTATAAAGCAAACTCTATTAGACCTAAAGAAGGAAATAGACACTAATACCATAATAGCAGGGGACCTGAACATCCCACTATCAATATTGGACAGATCATCTAGGCAAAGAATCAGCAGAGTAATACAAGATCTAAACAACACTCTAGGCCAATTGGACTTGGCAGATATCTACAGAACATTCCATCCAACAACTTCAGAATATTCATTTTTCTCATCAGCATATGGATCATTCTCCAGGATAGGTCACATATTAGGTCACAAATCAAGTCTCAACAAATTCAAAAAAATTGGAATTATCCCATGTATTTTTTCAGACCACAATGAATTAAAATTAGAAATCAATAACAAATGAAATACTGGAAACCATACGAACACATGGAAATTAAACAGCATTCTACTTGATGACATATGGGTCCAAGAAGAAAAGAAACAGGAAATCAAAAATTTATTGAAACTAATGAAAACAATGATGAGTCATACCAAAACCTGTGGGATACTGCAAAAGCAGTACTAAGGGGGAAATTTATCTCATTAAATGCTTACTTCAGAAGAATGGAAAAATGGCAAGTGAACCACCTAACAGTTCACCTTAAAGAACTAGAAAAACAAGAACAATCCAAACCCAAAGTTAGCAGACGGAAAGAAATCATTAAGATCAGAGCAGAACTTAATGAAATTGAAACCCAAAAAACAATAAAAAAGATCAATGAGTCAAAAAGTTGGGGTTTTTTAAAGATAAATAAAATTGACAAACCATTAGCATGGCTAACAAAAAAAGGAGAGAGAAGATCCAAATAACAAAAATTAGAAATGAAAAAGGTGATATTACAACTGATACATCTGAAATACAAGGACTCATTTGTGGCTACTATAAACAACTATATGACAACAAATTTGAAAATCTGGAGGAAATGGATAAATTTCTGGACACACACAAGCTACCAAAACTGAGCCAAGAAGATGTAGAAAATCTGAACAGACCAATACGAATAAAAGAGATTGAAGCTGTTATCAGAAGGCTCCCAACAAAGAAAAGCCCAGGACCAGTTGGGTTCACATAAGAATTCTACCAAAGACTCAAAAAGGAATTGACACAAATTCTGTACAAGCTATTCCAAAAGACCGAAACAGAGGCAATTCTTCCATACTCAATCTGGGAAGCAAACATCACCCTGATACCAAAACCAGATAAAGATACAACAGGAAAAGAAAACTACAGGCCAATATCCTCGATGAATATAGATGCAAAAATCCTCACTAAAATACTAGCTAATATAATACAGCAACACACATGCAAAATTGTACACCATGATCAAGTGGGATTCATCCCAGGGATGCAAGGTTGGTTAAACATATGAAAATCAATAAATGTGATATACCATATTAATAAAATCAAGCAAGAACCATATGATCATCTCTATAGATGCTGAAAAAGCATTTGACAAAATTCAACACTCGTTTATGATAAAGACTCTCTATAAGTTACGTATAGACGGAAAGTATCTCAACATAATTAAGGCCATATATGACAAACCCACTGCCAATATCATCCTGAATGAGAAAAAGCTGAAAACTTTCCACTTAAGAACAGGAACTAGACAAGGATGCCCACTATCACCACTCCTATTCAACATAGTGTTGGAAGTACTAGCCAGAGCAATTAGAAAAGAGAAGAAAAGAAGGACATCCAGACAGGAATGGATGAAGTCAAACTGTCCCTGTTTGCAGATGACATGATCCTATATATTGAACAGCCTGAAGCCTCTACAAAAAAACTCTTGGAGGTGATAAATGATTTCCGCAAAGTAGCAGGATACAAAATCAACACACAAAAATCAGTAGCATTTCTATTCTCCAATAGTGAACATACAGAAAGAGAAATCAAGAAAGCTTGCCCATTTAAAATAGCCACAAAAAGAATAAAATACTTAGGAATTGAGTTAACCAAGGATGTGAAAAATCTCTATAAGGAGAAGTACAAACCACTGCTGAGAGAAATTAAAGAGGACACAAGAAGATGGAAAGATATCCCATGCTCTTGGATTGGAAGAATCAACATAGTGAAAATGTCCATACTACCCAAAGTGATATACAAATTCAATGCAGTCCCCATCGATATTCCAATGACATTTTTCTCAGAAATGGAAAGAACTATCCAGACCTTTATATGGAATAACAAAAGACCACACATAGCCAAAGCAATTCTGAGCAAAAAAAAAATAAAGCTGGAGGCATAACACTACCTGACTTTAAACTATACTACAAAGCTATAATAACCAAAACAGCATGGTACTGTCATTAAAACAGACACACTGATCAGTGGAATAGAAAAGAGAATCAAGAAATCAACCCACATACCTACAGCCATCTGATCTTTGACAAAGGAATCAAGCCTATACAATGGGGAAGAGACTACCTCTTCAACAGACGGTGCTGGGATAACTGGATGTCAATATGCAGGAGAATGAAACTAGACCCACACCTCTCACCATATACGAAAATCAACCCAAAATGGATTAAAGAATTAAACATACACCCTGAAACAATAAAACTTCTTAAGGAAAACAAAGAGTAAACACTCCAGGAAGTGGGACTGGGCACAGACTTCATGAATACGACCCCAAAAGCATGGGCAACCAAAGGAAAAATAAACAAGTGGGATTATATCGAACTAAAAAGCTTCGGCACAGCAAAAGAAATAATTAATAGAGTTAAAAGACAACCAACAGAGTGCGAGAACATATTTGCAAAATATACATCTGACAAAGGATTAATATCCAGAATATACAAGGAACTGAAACAACTTAACAACAAAAAAACAAGTAACTCAATTAAAAAATGGGCAAAGGAGCTACACAGACATTTCTCAAAGGAAGATGTATGAATGGACAACAGATACATGAAAAAATGCTCAACATCACTCAGTATTCAGGAAATGCAAATCTAAACCACCTGAGATGCCATCTCACCCCAGTTAGGATGGCTAATATCCAAAAGACTGTGAATGATAAATGCTGGCGAAGTTGCGGAGAAAAAGGAACTCTCATTCATTGTTGGTGGGACTGCAAAATGGTGCAGCCTCTGTGGAAAATGGTATGGAGGTTCCTCAAACAATTGCAGATAGATCTACCATATGACCCAGCTATCCCACTGTTGGGAATATACCCAGAGGAATGGAAATCATCAAGTCAAAGGTATACCTGTTCTCCAGTGTTCATTGCAGCACTCTTTACAATAGCCAAGAGCTGGAACTAGCCCAACTGTCCATCATCAGATGAGTGGATATTGAAGATGTGGTACATCTACACAATGGAATACTACTCAGCTATAAAGAAGAATGAAATACTGCCATTTGCAGCAACATGGATGGACCTGGAGAGAATTATATTAAGTGAAACGAGTCAGGCACAGAAAGAGAAATATCACATGTTCTCACCTATTTGTGGGAGCTAAAAATAAATAAATAAATACACAAGTAAACTGGATGGGGGGAGGGAAGAAGACACAATAATGACAATTCCTTGAAGTTGATATGACAAGTGAACAGAAAGGACATTGCTGGCAGTTAGTGGAGTGAGGGCGGAGGGAGGGAGGTTTTGGTAATGGGCCCCAATAATCAACCACATTGTATATTGACAAAATAAAATAAAATAAAAATAAATTACTAAATAATTAAAAGGTGTGTTGACGCCACACTCCACACTGTGGGGTCCTGATATCTGCCTTAGACTTCCTGCATTGCCAGACTACTGGCCTCCGGTTTCACCTGCACAATCTATCCATCACATTCTGAAAATGGCTAATTTTGGCTGCCCCTGAACTAGTATAACCTGGACTTTTTGGATGGTAATTGAAAGTATTCACTCATTCAGAAGCAGTAATTGAACACCTACTATGTGGCAGGCATTTAAGTAGATGCCGGGATAAATCATAATTAAAATAATTCCAATAGCTTGCATTTATCAAAAAACCTTCCTTATATTAAAATAAACTCAACAGCAGTCCTCTCTCTTCTGTCCTTCACAACTTTCTCTCACCTAAGACTGCTGGAGAGCCAGCCACTCGTCACCACCACATCGCTCTCCGCTCATCCCTGCAGCCCAGCATCACAGCAGCATCCGTTCCTCCCTCTCTGCCAAACTCTCAGCTCTGTACCGTGTAGATCAACTCAGTCTCCTTCTCTTTCAGCTTTGCTCTTCTCCTTTCTCAAGCTCAGCTCTTCTCTGCTCATTTTTTGATATATCTCAAAGTTCTAAAATCCATTTTTGCAGGAATCCATACATTTTAGAGGGTGGAGAATGTGAAATCAAGCCTGCAGAAAGAACATTGTCCTGGAGCATGAGGAGGAAGCTGGAGCAGCCAGGGCATCACAGTTCTCCCCCCCCCTTCTTTCTTTCCTTCCATCTGTACATGTTTTACCACATCATAATGCTCTCCTTTCAGTCTTTGTTCCATCTCTGTTTCTCTCTGTCTCTGCCTTTCTCTCACATACACACACTCCAAAATATAATGTGGCTCCTAGAAGTTACCATTATTTTTATTATAGCACACCTCCTTCCAGGAAGGTAAATATTCTTGGGTGCCTTTGAACATACATTCTACCTGATGTGGTCTGTTATGACCTTCTAAATATCTTTGCTAAAAACTTGAAATCAGTGGATGGATGACTTCCTGGAGAACAAACACAGCATTACCAACACCCCCACTCAGAATCTCTATGTATTAACTTGCTTGAAGGGTGTGTGCTTACCAGATGACAACCCTCCCAGTTTCTAGCTGCCACTAGATGTCCCTCCTAGTCAATACTGAAATTAGTCACATTTCCCATCTTTCCTGGGGTCTCTGAAGTGTAAATAGATAGCTGCTCAGGTGTGTGCAGCCCTACCACGGTGTTAGTCAATTAGAGGGGACTATTTCCAACCTGGTAATGTTTCTGCCTCTGGGTATGTCTTTCTGGCTCTGACGGGGATTAAGGAGGCTGCTCATTCACAGTAAATCAGATAGGGCTTCTTTGTGGTGTTTCTTTAAGAAATAGTCACAGCTGGCTGATATCAGCCTTCCCCTGTCCTCACAGTGTACCAGGTCTGAACTTCATTAGTCTTCATTCCTATTTTCTAACCACCATGTCCTTCTTTGTCCTACGCCTGGCCAGATTTCACCAATGGGAAAACTATGGGGCTCTCCAGAGTAATAATGGCATCCAATATAGTTTACTGAGTGCTGTGGCACACACCCCCTATAGTGACCCCTGATGAACCAGACCCTTGTATAATCCTCTCCCTTGTGTGCTATGGGAACTGTGACTTAAGCTCTAACTGATACAGTATGGCAAAGGTGATGGGATGCCACTTCCATTGTCATGTCACATTATATGGCAAAGATGAAAGAATTTTGCAAATGTAATATTAAAGTTCCTGTCGATTTTGAGTTAATTGAATGGGAGCTCAACCTGGGTGGGCCTGACCTAATGAGACAAGCCCTTTTAAAGAGGATCCAGATTTTCCATGAGGTAGAGACTCTAAGAAGCATAGGCCATCACTCTCCATTCATCTCTCTCTCTCTCTCTCTCTCTGGCTTTAAAAAATCAAGTTGCCATGAATTCTTAAGTTGTAAGAACCTGAAATCTGCCAACAAACTGAGGGAGATTAGAATTGAATTCTTCCCCAGTCAAGCCACCAAACGGGAACACACAGTATGACCATCGTCCTGACCTCAACCTTGTAAAATTCTGAGCTCAGAACCCAGTTAACCTGTGCCCAGACTCCTGATGCACAAAAACTGTGAGATTAGAGATGAGAGCTGTCTTAAGCTACTAAATTTGTGGTAATTTGTTATGTAGACAGTAATGTAATTACTGATATTAAATGCACTGGAATATGTCCAATTTAGCTGTTTATGAGTAAGCAAGAATATTTATTCTGTACCCCACCCGAGTGTCATGTGTTCCGCCTGTTTTTCTTCTCTAAGCTCAAAAATGAAGCATGTTTACCCTTGTTGCTGTCATAAAGCTTTTTTTCCAGCATGAGAAAACTATTGCTGTCATGCACGCATTTTACTATTCTTCAAAGAAGTGTCAGTTTTATGGTTCCTTAAATGTTTTGCATATAATCAATGATACTTCTTCATCTCTGAGCCTCTTTATTATTGTCCTATGGATTAGACAGCTTTGGGTTTTTTTTTTTTTTAGTATTAATACCTAATCTCTATAATAAAACTCTTGGTTTTCTTCATAGCTTTGCAGGTTGGCTATCCCAATAATGCTCCAGGTTGTGATGGGGTGTCAGGTTTTCTTGTTCTGGGACCACCTATCTAGCTGTGCCCTTCTCAAGGTAGACAGCAGGTTCAGGAGGGCAAGAGGACACATGATGTCTCTTAACATCTCTTCTCAGACCTCGCAAAATGTCACATTTGCCCACATTCCATTCCTCAAAGCAAGTACATGCCTAAACCCAAAGTAAGCAGACAATGAAGCATATTTTATTCCACAGGTGCAGGAGGGGGGAATAATATATTTGTTAGTACAATTCACTATGACCTGTTTCTGTGGTGCCGAGGTCATGTTTCAGCCTTTGGCCTACTATCTATCACTAATACTTCAACTTTAAGTTTATAAGTAACTTGTAACATCATCATTCCAGAGTCTGTTTAACTGATACATTATCTGGTCTTTATCATGGAGGCAAAGCAAAAGTCTTAAATAAATCAAATAAGTCCAATCTTCTCTTTATATCCAGGTGACATCAATTGGTATTTGTGGAAGTTAGAGGAAAAATATAGCAAACCATCAGCTCTACTTTTATATTTCACTATGTATAGGTATTTTGCTGAGTTTTGCTCAGGTAAAAGACCGTGCATAGGTTTATGTTTCTTACTAAAAATTTAACACTTGAATAGGGCCTTCTTCCAAACTATGAAGATCTCACTAGGATAACATTCCTTAAGAATTCTTCAATGTCCTTATGTTATTCCTGATTAGATGGACCCTTCCCCATCAGTTCCATTGTCCTAACAGCTTGGCAGTCAGGGTGAAAATACACTTTTGACTCAGATTTACAGTGACGACTTCCATCCTGACTGAGGATAGCTGGTGCTGGAGTTAAAATCCAAAATCCTGCACGGTAGTCCTCCAAAGTATTACCACAGGAAACCGAAAAGATGATTCAGCCCCAGCATGATGCTATTTTGAAGAAATAAGTTTATCAGCCAAAAGCATTTAAAGAAACATCCAATTATTTACTTTTGCTTCTTAAAGCATATCAGAGGGATTTCCTATATTACCTTCGATCACAGGAGATTTTATAAAACCATTTTCCATCTGTCTTCTGAATAGCCCTCAGATGGTCTTGTTCAATTCACTTCATCCTGCATGGACTGCCTCCTCCTCTCTTATGTAGGCTGAATTGTCTTTATACAAAATAACATCCTCACCCTTCAGGAGAGGCAGAAATCATGAACAAAATAGGGATACAGGTGCATAATTCTTTTAGTCGTTTTCATAGTTTTCAGTCCTCGGCACAGAGTTTTAAAGCCTAATTGACCATTTCTCAAAGTCTCAGAAATGAAGTTCTGGAAGAGAATTTAAAGCCATCCAGTTAGATCCTCACTATATATCTAAATGTGCTCTGCCATATACCAGATAAGAAAATTGAGGATTAAATGCCACCAATGACACAGGATTAGAAGTAGAGATATCTGGAGTCAGACTGTTACATTACATGTTTTGTCTTCTCTAAAGAAACTTCCAGCATATGTTCAGAGATGGAGTCATATGTTCAGAGTTGTAACTTCGATTTGACAATCCTAAAAGTATCTCTTAGGAATAGATTCCTAATTTCTGTTCTATCTGATGGCCTTTAAATATTTGAAGAAGACTCATGCATGTTGTTGGTCTGCATAAATGTCATTTTAAATGCTTTCGTGTCATATGGACTCAAGCGTCCTTATCATCCTGATTGTCCTACACTAAGGCAACATTTATTTGTAACTTCATCGTTTGCCTTAGACTCTAGTGGTTTGGCAAGCAAAGTGTGGAAGAGGACCCTGAAAGTCTCCTTCCCCATTTACTATAGTCACATTAATTCAATTTAAACGTCAATAGTATTTTGGGAGGGGAGAATAGCATGGTGTTGTAAGAACTCCAATGTATAGTTGGATTACCTGGATGCATACCAGACACAGCCCCTTGGTAGCTACATGCCTGGTTTCTTCATCAATAAATCCATACAAGCCAACTTTACAGAGTTTTTGCAGGATTCCAATGAGATAATACACACAAAGAATATCCTTAATGTCTGGCACACAATATAAAGGCTCAGCTAATATTATTATTATTGCTCTAAAAACCCTTTGTTTAAGAACTCCTAGTCAACTAAATTTCCCAGCATCAGAAATTACACTCAACATTTTGAAATACTGCTATTGCCCCAGTATCATGTCACCTTTGGTTAATTTTACCTATTCAATGAAGCTCAGTGCCAAATTAAACCAAAGATAACTCATCCACATGGTTCCTTAATATCAAAGGAATCTACTCAGATCTGGAGATTATCTTTGAATAATAGATGTTAAAACTTGCTCTCTTTGAATAGAATGCCATAAGAAATAGTAGCAGCAATAATAACATCATTTATTGAGTGCCAGGCATGAAGTTAAACCTGACACAAACACATAAACACTCTTCTCTCTCTATCTCTCACCCTCCCCCATACTCACATTGCCTTGTTCCTGGCTTTCCCATCAATAATCTAAGAATATTGATCATGACAATGATAGTAATAGCAGCAGCTGCTCTACTGTCTTAGTCACAGAGACATTAGCGGGATAAAGAGACAATGTCTAAATGTGTTTTTATTCCAGGATCTGCCAATTTGCCAGCAGGATTTGCATTCGTGATTGGGCCTGTTTCATAGGCAATTACTTTCCCATTGAAAACATTCCCACAAGCCCATTCCAAATATCAGCGCAGCTTTTCTTTGGCAAATACGTCATACCTCTTAACATTTCAATATAATTTTAATACTAAAAAGTGCTTTCATAAACTTTATCTCATTTAAGCTTTACAAAAACCCTACAGCAAAGAATCTTTAACGAGCTTTACAACACTTGTAGCAAAGCATACTAAGTCACCCCTTCAGGTGATGGAACTAAGACTTGAATTCCTATCCATATGTTCTCTAGTCTCTTTCCTCCCCTGCACAAGTCTGCGTTCTGAGAGCCCTGGCCTGGGAGCTAGGTGGCCTAAATAGCAATCCTGCTTCTACAGCTCACTCTGTGTGTGGCCACAGGGAAGTCACATGCCCTTTCTGGGTATCTCCTTCCTCTGTGAAAATGATCAGAATATCCCCCTCCCATACAGTTGGTGTTAAACACAATAGTGCGCGTAAAAGCTCTTTGCAAATTCACAACTGATTAACAGAGTTTCACTGCACTGTAAGATCCGTGCACCATGCACAAATCCCACAGACTGGGACGGCTCACTTCACAAAGACCACGAGACTGAGACCGATGCAATCAAGCAAGAGGGACTTTATTCCAGCAGGGTGGGGTCACCTTGTCTCCTGGACAGAAGCGACCCTGAGTTTACAATACAAGCACCTTTTATACAGTTTTTCTGAACAGATCTTTGTGACAGGATGAGTTGTTGGTTATTTGTGGCGCCTTTAGATTTATGGGTAGACTTCAGCAGGCTGGTACCCTGATAGATTTGTGGCGCCTTTAGATTTACAGGTGGGCTTTAGCAGGCTGGTACCCCGATAAGGAACAGCGCATTTCTCAATCGTTTATCTTCCCTGGGGTCTGGCCAGGTGGCCTTTAGATAAGGAACTAGTCAGTTCCTGGAACCGGGTGGGGGTCATTCCCTTCCTTGGAATGTTTAGTGTGCTCGGGCCTGACCTTTGTAGAAGCTGCTTTACTTAAGCATTTGTTACAAAACTGCGTACATTAAAGTTATATTTTTCTACAATTCCCTTACAATTTCCTACAATTTTCTACGTCCCCTACAGCACAAATATGGAATGTAAGTGTAATGTTTTCCAGAAGTTTCAGACTGATGTCCATACTGTCAGAATAATAGCTATTGAATGGTTATTGCTTTCCACAGTTTGAGCCACAGCTGAAGTACATGTCTAATAAAAATATTCAGATGATTTGTAGCCATTGGTAAGTTTGTAAGTATAAGATTTGACTTTATATCTCAGTTTGGGAAGTCTTTCCCAGCATCTCTTTACTTATTTGAATTTTCTCTCCATACTTTTGCAAATGAAGAAAAGTCAATAAAATAAGAGCATTGATTTTGCTTCTTTAGAAATAAATCTTTAATAAATATGTAAAGATGCATAGTGGGGTAGGTGATTAGTGCTAGTCTGTATTTCCTTGATGCTCCTACATAAGCTTAATAAGGTATTTTATCCATTCAAGCTTCATTTTCATTTTGTAGACCATAAGTATAGAAATAAAATGTAACTATAAAATGGGCATAAATTATTTTTAAAGTATAAGGTCTTACAAGATATTTTATATTACAATTATTATTATTTCAAAGATTATTTCCTAGTTTAATAGACTTAGCTTGGGAATCCCAGACTTAGAAGGTGACATATTTCTCCTTCTGTAAAATTATTTGATTCATTTATTCAAAGAGTTTATACACTGCGGGAAAAAAATCTAAGCATAAACCAAGTGGTGTAATAATTTTGGTAAACTAGTTCATCTGGATCATGGAATTCATAGTGAATAAAGTAAAAAAAATAAAAATAAAAATTAAGTGCTTTACAGTTTTCAAAATGTTTTTATTATATACTTATACACATACACAGAATACACATATCAGGGAAAAATTATAAAATATTACAGTGTGAGAACTGCCTTACTGTGTTTGCCTTAGATGGCTTTACCATTGGTAAAATGCCTAGGATTTGTCCATAGTGTATCTCACTTCCTAAATCACAGTAAATGAGACAAAACCTTAAATAATGCTTACTTTTTCCACTAATCCCATTCAAGTTTGCAAGACAGGATTTCAAGATCTAGTGCAATAACAACATGTTACAGCTAACTTGATTCTGCTGAGTAAAAAATGTGTCTGCTAATCACTTTTCCAGGTCTTTCTCTTTCTTTAACAAATCAATGTATCTTCTCCCAGTATAATCCAGTCTGTGGAGTTAGAGTGAACCAGTTTCATACTTCAAGCAGATTAGCATGTCAGTAGAAAGTTAGCACACGTGCCAACATGTGCTTAAAACGCATTTATTTAATAACTAGTCCGAGAAATGTAATAAATTATACAGCAAAATAAAGCAGAAAACCAATAGTTTTAAATAAATTCAAAAGTGGAAAAGACTGTCTTAAGAAAGCTATTCTTTCTGTTGCAATTCCGAAATCTCCTCTAATTTCGTAGTTTTCCCTGCAACCCTCCTACTGTTTGGAGCTGTCACCACTGCCATCTCTCTCTTCTTTCACCCTGAGACTTCTGAATCGGGAAGCCTCCTTGCTGGCTGTCTCTTCCTCCTCTGAATTCACTCATTCTTCAACTCCTGTGCAATCTACCTCTTTTTCTCTCCTTAAAATCACAAGCTCCTTACTTCACCACAAAAGGCCCCTTTAGACCAAGGGCTATGATCTATTTTCTATTCTCTTTCTCTTTGATCTGTTCAGATTTCTAATTTATTTTCCACATTTTCGACCTTAGAGTTCTCTGCTCCCTCAGCTTCCTCAGCACTACACTTTCCTTATACTCCTACCATCTTTTGATGTACTCCTTCTAGGCTTTTGGGCTGGTCCCTACCCCTCAAACATATCCCTCCACCAGAAATCAATTTTCAGTTTTCTGCTTATAAAAGTCTATAAGCCCTTCCTTTGAGATTTCAATCATCTATTCAGTTTTTTTTTTCATTAGGCAATCGTTGATTACATTTCTTAAATGGCTCAAGAAGTGTGTTATAGTCAATGGGACACAAAGATGAAATTTGCCATAAAGGAACTTTGTTACCATATTAACACCTACATGATTATATATTTTTTTCAAACCTAAATGTATTACTCTCACCTTTTGAGTATGAAGGTCCTGCATCCCTGGACATTACTGCTTTATCTTCACGTGTAAAATGTACCTAAAGAAGAACACGTCCTTTTTCTTCCAGTCTACCTAATCCTCTGAATTTCTCTGTTCTCTCTAGGACATGATACTGTCCCTGTCATTCAAGCCCAATACATTAAAGTCCTCTTTGACTATTTTTCTCATATTACCAACATACCTGAGTAGTTAGTAAGTCCTCTCAGTTATTTCTGAGTCACAATTTTTGTGTTTCTTCCTTTTCAGTCTTAGTGCTACACCTTTATTGAGATTCTTTCACATTAAGTCCGAGCAATTAAACCATCTTATGGTATCCAGTGGTTGTGCCCCAAACCTGCTCACTCCCCACCTCCAATTCATTTTATTCTTTATTGTGAGAATTATCTAGATAAATGTTAATTAGAATCAGCTTCTTCAAATCCTAAATGATTCCCCATTGTCTAAGTAACTGTGAGTTTGGGGCCCCTCAACAAGCTAGCCTCAATCTACTTTCCTGGCTCCATATTCAGTAGTGCCTTTTCACAAATCTGAAGCTCATGTTGAAGGCATTCTACATCTTACCATTAAAATTCAGTCTCAGGTCTTTTCCACATGCAAAACTTCGTATTTGGAATATGACTTTCCCCTTTCTACTTTATCGATCATACTATTCTATCAAGCTATATCAACTCAGATCAAATGTGTATCATTTTTGCCAACTTGCACATCATATCTTCCATTACAGTCCATCCTTTTATTCTTTCTCCTAACCGATGTCATGAATTACTTATTATCTTCATCCTTTATTTGGCACTGCATGTATAGATTCTTAAACAGTTTCTATACTTCAATCATAAAATTTGGAGTGTAGAAAATATGAAATATGTGATAAGCTAAAGGAAGATACAGTAATAGCCCAAACTCCCCAAACCAAGTACATCCAACATTTTTAGGCATTGTCTTTGATATTTCTGCTCTTTACTTCCACGATGGTTTCAAGCAATGTAAATATAGGTCGTAAGACTCTCGAATGCTGGCTGGAGTTTTATTACCTTTGTTTCCTTAGTGCCTTACACTAAGAAGACATTTAATAAGTGTTCATTAATATGGAATATTGAAGGACAATTATACAGATAGCTGAATTTAAAGTGATATATTTATTTTTATGTTGATCTGCATAATGAAAGTTGGTTGTGGTAGTAAGTCCATGTCGTGATGGCAGGGGTATATCAGCTTTGTTCAGGACTGCCTACCTAATGCATGCCATAGTACCTGAAATAGCATAAAGTGGTCGAATAAATAAATACATTAAAATAATGCTCTAGGGGGCATGTACTATAGGGGACCCATGTGGAAAACTCTTGTTAGTCTTCCATTTATATGGAATTGTCTCTTACACAGTCTTTCAATAGATATTTATTGTCAGCTGACATAGTATCTAGTTGGTGTAATTTTATATATGATATAGTTTGAATATGTTTGTCCCCGACAAAGCTCATATTAAAACTTAACCCCCATTGTAACAGTGTTAAGAGGGTGGGAAATCCTATTATGGTAATTGAAAGGCAGGGCCTTGAAGAGGTGATTAGATTGTGAGGAGCATGCCCTAGCGAATGGATTAATCCATTGATATTTTAATGGGTGGTAATGGGTGTGGTTCTGATGGCTTTATAAGCAGAACAAGTGAGGAGGTTAGTCTCTCCCTTGCTTGCTCCTGCCATAGTTGCCATGTGATACACTGCACTACTGTAGTTACCACCAACAAAGCCTTCACCAGATGTGTTCCCTAGACTTCCCAGTCTCTGAAACTGTCAGCAATAAATACTGTTTCTTTACAAAACGCCCACTGTCAGGTACTTCTGTTATGAGAAACAGAAATGGACTTATACAATATATTAGCACATATTGTTACAGCCAATATTTTGATTGTGAGAAGAGAAAGAAAAGAAAAAAAGCAAAATTTTCATTTTGGAATCTTCAACTTACAAAGCAAAACCCATCAAAGGGATGAATTTATCAATTAGGCATTAGAGGGGATGTGATTACATATAATTTATCAATAGATATATATGAACTGTGTATAAATCAGCTATAATAAAATGGAACATTTATATTTAATTCAGTTCAAAACAGCAGGAATAATTATTGAAAGAAAGTGAGCTGAGACGCTGAGTACCAATCAAGCTTTATTAAAGGAAAAGAATCTGCCGGGCTGCGCTCAAAGTGGAGGGCAGCCCTCAAAGTGGAGGGCAGCCCGGGGCTGCCATCAAAATGGAAGACAGCACCAGGTGTGGGGGTAGGAGAGCTTATATAGGGTGCCAAAGGCTGGCTGATACAATCAAGAAGGGGCATTATGCTAATGTGGAAGCTGTGTGACCAGGATGGAGAATTGTGCCCTTGAGAAAGCAAAAGGGTTTCTGTTTCTCAGAAATCATGAGGTTTCTTACAAAGGGAGGGGCTTATTGTGTACACAATGGCACTGGTCACGTCCAAGACACATCAATTATGAAATGAAAGAAATTAATATCTAGAAAAAGCATAACCCATCTCTTGTGTTATAGCAAGCCCCCCCCATGGGGTCCTCATTGTCCTGGACTATGCAATAGGAATGTAACCAAGGCTTCCTTTTTCCCCATCTCTTCTAAGAGAATGACGGTAGCCCACACAGTAGTCCTTGGGCTGCAGTTCTAAGGGGTGCAAGACTGAGTGTGAAGAGCACTGGCTTAATGCTTTGTGTGCAGGTTTATTTTTTCATGATCATTGAGTTCATTTATTCGTTTGGTTAGCATCTCTTGGAATTCATGTTTTTGGATTCTTTTCTTTCTCCTTACTGCTGGTGGAAGGGAGTGTAGAGGCTGCTTAACCTTTGTTGAAAGCCTGAAGCCTTCCCACACTAGATAAAATGAGACTTGCGTGTGTGTGGGTAAGTTCTAGAGCTAAAGGGCAGCAGTTCCTCCCTGCTGTCCCACTGGCCTGGCACTATCCTCTCTGTATGTATCTTCTTCTGGTCATCTCATGTCTCTGTGTCTACCTATGGGCTATTTGAGGATTAATTTCGGTGATCAAATTCCTGAAAACTCACTGTTCCTCATTCTCCACTAGAAAAAAGAATATCATGAGGTACTAGTGGGATGAGAGCTGCATGTGTAGGAAAACAGATGTCTGACTTCATCAGGCTTATTTGTGTGGGTGTCTGGGTGTGTGTAATTGCACCTGTCAAAGAAGCTTGAAAACTGCCTATTATTTGAGGCACACACCTCAGAACAGTGACGATCGACAAAGAATATTTGCTTTCCCAGAACGGTAGCAGCAACAGCAGGAGCAACAATAACAGAGAACTAACCTACCTAAATTCATGCATCCTAAACACTGTGATTAAATATTTGCATAAAACTAATGTGAATTTTGGCCATGGCCACACTTTCTAAAACAATTGTAAACCCAGGGTGTCCATAGGCAGAACAGGACTGAGCTTTATCTGAATTCTAATAGATCTGCAATATAACCAGCACCACTTTAGACAAACCCAAGTACGAAATGGTGCCACCCACCTCCTCCCCTCCCCTCCCCTCCGCCTCCCCTTTACGAGAAGCCTCCTGACTTAAACAGAAGCCCCTTTTGGTTCTGCAAGGATGCAGTTCTCCACCCCAATCCACATTAGCATAATGACCCTCTTTGATGGTATCAGCCAGCCCTTGGTGCACCAGATAAGCTCTACCACCCCCACACCTGGTGCTGTCCCCTTTCCGGGGCAGCCCTGGGCTGCCTGCCACTCTGAGCACAGCCCAGCAGATTTTCTTCCTTTAATAAAGCTCAAACGGTACCTGGCATCTTGGCTCACTTTCTTGCAAATTTTACCCCCTCATTTTGCAAGCTAAAAAACAAAAAAAGCTTTGTTTTTAAATCAGAGAAGTGATCAGGCCAAACTTACACAATTAGTCAGAGAAAGGACTAATATTACACTCTATTTCTTCTCTGTTTAAGTGCAATGATCTGTGCTTTACACCAGAAGTCTCCCTCCCCTCTTCAGAATTACTCTAAACACCAGCGATCTTTCTCATTTAGATAACACAGGGTTTAGGGGCTTAACAAATACCACATCTTTAAAATGTTAATATGATTGTCACTATACATGTACATATGTGTATAGCTTATCTATTGTTATGTTTTTTCTGTGTTCAATATTACGCCCTACATGAAAATCAGATTTAGCCATTTTCTATTATGGCTGAGCAAGCAAACAAGTAAATTATCTCAGAAACAATGATACTTGGTTTTTCACTATTTAAACATAAATCTCTTCCTCACTTTCTTTCTCCCCGCGCCCCCTCACAAACACACACACACACTGTTGGTTGTAGTTGAAATTAACCCTCATTTTAATTTTTCAGGTCATTGAATATTTGTTCATAACCTCCTGCTACTTCCTCTTGATTAAAAACTTCTTCCTCTGGTAGAATATTTCAGTTTTTGGTATACATATGATTTGGATTTAACTAAAGTTTAATTGCAGAGGTCAGGTGCAACTTGAATATTGTATAAACGGAATGTTTCTGTAAAATTTTGGGGAAATTCTGTGATACGACCTTCAGAGAAGGTGAGACAACCCCTGCCCATCTTGTTTTGGCTAGAATAACAGAAGATTACACCCCAAATTTCATTCTAAGGTGGGATAATTCTAGCTAATTAGATCACAGGGTTTTGTTTTGCTAAGAGGTAGGAATGGCAGGGTTGCTCTGTACTATAGAAGAGATTTGTATTAAGTGGAAGGCAAAAGAAAAAAAAAGAAGGAAGCAGTGATTTGCCCATTGAAAATCTTCCAGGAGGAGAAAAAATGAATATGTCTAATAAAACATTTTATTTCTGCTGCCTGTTAGTATCTTTTCTTTCACATCTTCCCATGGAATGAATCTTCAATACAATATCAGCCTTTGAATGTTTTAAGGGGTTGGATCTGTGTTTAGCGTTGTTCCAAGTGCTATGTCTTGTTTCCGAGTGGGGGGCAAGAACAGAGACAGCCCATGTCTCTCTCTGTGCATTTGTGCATGTGTGTATGCACGTGTGTACACGTGTGTGTGTGCGCGTATCTGCAACGAGATCTGGGATGATGGCTTGCTACATATTGCTTATTGTACAAGCCAGAAGACATGGAGGTTCTAGGTAGTACCCCAAGCCACAATTTGACTTCAGTACTTCAGGAAGTATAGGGCCCTTTTGAGCACATCCTTTATGTGGGTAGGATGGGGGGTGGGGTAGTATCCACACTCTGGAACTTTTGATACTATATTTGCATTCTTACCCCAACTTCACTTCCCTCCCTCTGCTAAAATTTTGATGGGTTTGTTCTCAGTGTTGTGAGCACTACTTAAGTTTTTTAAAAATTAATTCTTTTTTAATTGAAAAACAAATTGTATGTATTTGTAGTAAAAAAAAAAGATATATTGATTTATGTATACATTGTGAGATGGCTAAATCAAGCTAATTAACTCATGTTAACTGAATACTTATTTATTTTATTTTATTTTTTTTTGGTGAGAATACTTAAAATCTACTCTCTTAACAACTTTTGTATACAATATATTCTTATTAACGATAGTTACCATGATCTGCAATATTCCTCCTGTCTAATGAAACTCTGTTTCCTTGACCAACATCTTCCCAAGACCTCGACCTCAAGTACCTGGTAACTACAATTCTTCTCTGTTTCTATAAATTTGACTTTTTAACATTCCACATAGAAGTGAGATCATGAAGTATGTGTCTTTCTGTGCTTGGCTTATTTTATTTAACATAATGTCCTCCAGGTTCATCCATGTTGTCACAAATGACAGGATTTCCTTCTTTTTAAGGCCAGATCATATTGCATTGTGTATATATTTATAGCATTTTCTTTATTCATTCATCCATTGATGGGCACTCATGTAGATTTCTTATTCTTTAGATATATACCCAGCACAGGGATTTGCTGGGTCATGTGGAAGTTCTATCTTTAATTTTTTGAAGAACCTCTGTACTGTTTTCCATAGTGGCCATACTGATTTACATTCCCACTAGGAGTGTAGGAGTGTTCCCTTTCTCCACGTTCTCAACAACCCTTGCTATCTTTTATCTTTTTGGTATTAGTCATTCTAACAGGTATGAGGCAATACCTCACTGTGGTTTTGATTTGCATTTTCCTGATGGGTAGCACCTTTTCATATACATTTTGGCTATTTGCATATCTTCTTTTGAAAGACATCTATTCAGGTCCTTTGCCCATTTTTAAATCAAGTTATTTGTCCTTTCAATTGAGTTGTTTAAGTCTCCTGTATTTTGTATGTTAATCCTTTATCAGATGTGTAGTTTGTAAATATTCTCCCTCATTCTGTAGACTTTTCATTTTGTTGATTGTTTCCTTGGTTGTGCTTTATAGTTTGATGTAATCCCATTTGTCTATTTTTGCTTTTATTGCCTGTGCTTTTGGGGTCATATCCAAAAAATCATCTGAGCACTATTTTTGGTAGAACCCCCAAACATCACCAACACAACTTATTGATAAAGCAAACTAAGTTTATCTCTCATCACAGTAAAAGACAACACTACCAAGACAGAGCTTTGTAGTTTTCAGAGGAGGAAGACAAGGTCAATTTCATTAAGAATAAGAAGCTTGGTTTAAGGTGTGTCTTTCAATGAGGGAACAACCATGATCTAACAGTTTAAAACTGTTGCAAATAGCAGGGTGAAAATTTTGAGGTGAAGAGTTCAAAAGCCTGAGGGCCTAAAGTATCTGTTGATACTTATTATTGAAGGGTTGATGGGAAGTTCAAAACTTCGGAGAAACTTCTGTAATGAACAATCAAATTACCTGTTTGGGCAAGAGTTTCTTGGAATAGTGAAGTTATGAAAATAAAGATAATGGAATAGCTAAGTCCTATGAATGTAGACAGTAACGTAGATGTTGAGCTGTGTGTGTGTGTGTGTGTGTGTGTGTGTGTGTAGTGAGGTTTTCATTTTTTATTCTGAGTAATAAAAGCAACCAAGGGGGAAAATTAAGTGTGTCTTCTTGCATTGGCTCTTTTGGTATTGCATTCTTGATTTGAACCATTTGTTCAAGCCCTGGAATCTTTTGTACATTTTTATACAAAGGAAAATTCCTTGCCTATAAAATTTTATTGTGTGCCATATGAAACCATACGTTTATGGTTCAGTTTGCACAGGTGATGAAATGTGTAATAGAGAGGTGGCACAGTGTCACCTCTCCTGGAATCTCAAGGTCTTCTAACTTTTCCTTTCACTGAGGCCAAGGCCCAAATCGAGATGCCATCTGTATTAAGTAATAATCTCAGCCAAAGTTTCTGTTTGCTGAGACTCTGGTGGTAGAAAAATAAGCATTTATTTTTGAGCCCGAGCATATTTACTCATGTCCTTAAATTTTAAGTATTATGTTATCTTAAGAGTGCAAATTTCACATTGTTCAAAATCTCTATATGAAGACCATTCCTCAGCCAATGTCTCTGGATATATTGGGTATCATTTGATGTCTGTGGAAATAAAAATTATTTTTTAGGGTCTCAGCAGCCTCAAGTGGCAATCCATTGCCTTGAGAAGGACAGATATTGGTAGGTGGAATGGTTTTCAGGAAAGTCTCGAGTGATTTCAACTTATTGTGAGGCTGGGCTTAGGGACGGATAAGCTCTTTTAATTGAAATGAATCAGAAACAAAAGGAGTTGAAGAGAAGATTTTCACTTAGTAACAAAGTTATTCACGGTCTAGGGAAATTAAGTGCTGAGAAAAGACAAAGTTTTGGGGAGAAGCACGTGTAATAAGAAAGGCATACCTTTTTTTCGGGTTCTGAAAACTTATTTATCTCTTCATTTATTCAACTTTCAGTAGCAATGGCTTGGGGCTAAAGAAACTATTGAATCCTGCTGTGTTGCAGAAATAAAAAGAAGCCAGCCTGAGCTTGTGTCTGAGGGATGCAAGACCATGAAATTGCTCGAAGCTCAGCCTGTTATAAATTTGGTAAATAAATAAATTATAAATTTGGAAGTAGGCTTTATCCTTGGACGTAGTCCACTCAATTTACAATTGGAATGCTAGAAATGCAAAACACTAAAAGTGGTCTTTGGGGGTCAGTAAGAATATTTGGCACAATGCAAAGAGAGATCAAGTGATATTAATTACTATATGTGGATTGAGTGTTAGTAGGAATGAGGGAAATCCAGGAATTACCTGGAGATTAGGAGGTACCATCATTGTAAAATTCTGCCTGAGGATTTAATTTGTCATTCATGGGTAGGTGTCAGTCAGATTGCATTAGTTGGAAAAATTGATTCCCTGAGGTATGGGAATCATAAAGCCACAATTAACCTTTTGTGGGAACTAGTCTGCAAAGATGGAGACCGCTAATTTCTTTCCAACCTTTTTGCACATGCTGCTCCTCACATCAAGAACTGGAATCTAATTCACCTCCCCTTGCATCTGGGGCCTCTTCAATCATTTGTTGATTGATTTTATTTAATGAAAGTGATGTTGTATTTCCCACATGAGGTCATAAAAGGCTTTGTGGCTTCTTACTGGGCTTCTTACAATACTTCTTGCAGTCCAGCCACCATGTGGTGAGAAGTCCAAGCTTTGTGAAGAGACCACATGTGGGTTCTCCGATCACTTGAGCTCCCAGCCAGTAGCCAGTGCCAACTATCTGCCATGTGAGTGAGTCGTTTCTTCATCCATCCCGTTGAGTGTTCAGATAACTCTAGCTGTCATCTGACCGAAGTCTCATTAGATACAAGTGAGAGCTGCTAGATGAGCACAGTTAATCCACAGAACCCTAAGAGAAAATAAGTTGAATTAGTAAATGCTGGAGATGCACAAAACTGAAAACACAGAAATCTGCCATCGTTCCCTCTCATCTTTCCTCACATGACATCACGCTCTGTGGTATGCAGGAGTGAATTCACACCTGGCAATGTCATGTTGGCTTCTTTTGATTTTCCCACTTTATGATGGAATTTGTACTGAAGTTTGTAAGGTGCTTCAGCGATCATATTTTATTTGGGGATCCTGATTGCTTGTGTGATAATGTAGGTGATATCCTGGTATTCTAATTTTTTCTTATAGCTCCACGGAACTTGGAAAGAGACAAGGTAGGGTGGAAATAACCTGTCTTACCAGGTGTTGAAGGAGCAACATTAATTTCAGTGACATACCAGGTAGTAGCTGATGGTAAAAGGCTCAACCAGAAATAAGCTCCTACATGGCCAAGAGAAAATAAGAGGATTATACAAGCCAGAAAAAAAAAAATGCTTTTTAAATATCTCAGGATCAAAATGAAGGTGATGGAGTTTGGATGTGTTGTCCCCTCCAAAACTCATGTGGAAATTTGATCCCCAATGTGGCAGTGTTGGAAACTGATTGAGTCATGGGGGTGGATCCCTCATGAATGGATTCATGCTCTCCCTGGGGGAGGAGGGGATAATGAGTGAGTTCTCGCTCTATTAGTTCCCATGAGAGCTGGTTGCTTAAAAAGACCCTGGCACCTTCTCTCTCTCTCTTGCTTCCTCTCGCCATGTGATCTGCTTGTACCTCCCTGCTCCCCGCCACTTTCCGCCATGAGTAGAGGCAGCTTGAGGCCCGTGCCAGATGCAACTGTCCCAGAATCGTAAGCCAAATAAACCTCTTTCCTTTATAAATTACCCAGTCTCAGGTATTTCTGTTATAGCAACACAAATGGACTAAAACAGAAGGTATAACCATTTTGTTAGAATTTATTTACTCTGTGTTACCAGATGACTGAGTTGATAATCAGCCCAAAATACATATTATAGGGTTACAGAAAATTTGTCATTTAATATCTCTGGCATTACATGTTGTTATCTGGTACACATTTTATACCTCAGATTGGGTATATAATCCTGGCTGGATATATGGTAAAGTGTGATTAGAAATGGGAAAGTGAGCTGGCTGCTTACTTCATTGGTTAGAGTGTGGTGCTGATAGCACCTAAGTCATGGGTTCGCGTCCCCGCACAAGCCAGTGGCCAAAAGTGAGAGTTCAGTAACTGCTTGACCTAGGATTAGTGTACATATGGCTATGTGTAACTCAGGTAGTGTCTAAATATTTTTAGGCTCTAAAGAACTGTTAATGAATCTTCAGGAGTCCTATGACCTATGCTGTTTTTCCAAAGGGCCATTAAGAAACAATTAAAAGGATTAAAATAAAACAGAGAAAGGTTTTATTCTCTTCCTGATATTGTATTGTTCTTTCGAGGGGAATAGCCTTCCTCTAACTGCGCTAGGACAGAGATAAGGATAAAAGAAAGGTAGAGGAGAATTACCTGCACCCACCACGCTCTGGGGGAACTTTCGGCTTTCTCTTGCCGTCTCAGTGCCCGGCCACCGTCCAGCACAGCCATTCATTCTCTAACAGCGCTTCTCCCACTTCTATCATGTTACCTCGTCAGGATTATTATGTTCACAGTTTTGCTCACCATAAAATATTATCTTGTGCAGAAAAATATGTTCATCACTTTCAGAGGAAGAAGAGCTATTTAATTATCCCTCACTATGCAGTCTTGATCTTATCAGAAATCTGTGTGTGTACATGTATGTGTATGCACATGTATGTATATTCCACATATATCTGTATATACATATATCTCTATATAAGTATCCATATATCTCTGTGTGTATATATGTGTGTATCCACATCTATCTGTATATACATATACATGTATATATGTGTATACGTATATGTATATATGAGGGTACTTCAAAAAGTTCATGGAAAGATTCTCATTATCTCTTAATTATATTTTTCCATGAACTTTTTGAAGTACCCTCATATGTGTGTGTGTGTATATATACCTGTGTACATATATATTCTGTGTGTGCATCTATATATACAAACATTGTCAATAAAGATAGGTTTCTCTTCTATAATTTAGTAGTGTCGTGATATAAAGTTATTGCATATTGAACAACAATGCAAGCAGAAGTTTAGCTGAAAAGCCACTTATTTTTAAGCAAGATGCCATTGAGACAATTAGAATCATGCATCATAGGTATTGAATAATTCAAGGAAAGTTGCAGATAATTCACCCCCCTTGCAGTCATTGCCTGATCTACAAATAGACTGAAAAATGATATGGTCTGATGGATTTTTTTCTTCCTGACAAATAACAGAGTATTATGTTTCTATAATTATCCTGACATATTTTAGTGGTACAACCCAGAAACATGTCAAAGAAACTGAAGTTGGGTTCACAACAGAATTCCAAAGTAGCAGTTATTGTTTAGAGAAATTTGACTGGCAATATCTAGAAAAAACCAAATATTAAAAGGCTTATATATCAGTAGCTGAACCCAGCTCACCTCAGAGGACTTTAAGAAAAGATAACACATATCTCATACGCAGCAGGATTCTTGACTAGCTAGCCCTCTGCTGGGCAGAAGCAGCAAACCCTGGTCTTAGGAATTTGAAATAAACATTTCACAAACTGAATTTTTATCTTGTCTGTTACTTATGTCTGTAATTTGGGAAACCTCAAACTCAACATTTCCATAGACTTAATTATAAATTAGGTGATATTTTATGATTGTATAGCCCATTACATTAAAAAAATGCAAACTTTGTCTTATTAAACTATAAAACTCTCAATTAAGGCAGTAATTATTGTAATCAGAAAAAAAAAATCAAAGCTCAGAGAAGTTAGAAAATTGTCTCAAAACAATTATAAATCCAATGGTCTTTTCATCACTAAAAAAACTTTTTACTAACTATCCAAGAATTTATGATGGTATATTTTGATACTTAAATAAATTCAGTATTAGAATAAAAATTAGCATTTTGTCTCTTTTTGTATAGGTTACACCTTTTAGGGTCATAGAATTGAACAAACCATCTCAGACAATATGTTTTGAAATTCCTAGTGGTGATTTTGCAGAAATGATAACAAATGCAAAGGAACATATGCAATCTATACATTAGAACAGAGATCTTTACACTAAATTATAAAAAGTCATCCTCCACATGTAGTGGAATCTCAATAACTTATCAGTATTTACAATGATATTTGATGTTTGATGTTGCTGATATTCCCAAGGCTTAAAATCATCACTGGAATATTATTTGATTTGGTTACTGGGAATTTACATTAGTTTCCCGGGTTTCTGAAGATCAGTTTTCAGCACTAGTTTAACCTTTGCAGAGTCAGAGTGTTTCTTCCTGCTCATGCAATAAGTGCCATACTAAAATAATTCGAAAACCCTGTCAATGGAAACATGTAGAAACACATGCTACATATATATATATATTTATCTTTTAATTTTTAATTTATTTATTATTATCTTTAATTTTTATTTTGTCGATATACATTGTGGCTGATTATTGCTCCCCATCACCAAAACCTCCCTCCCTTCTCCCTCCCCCCCTTCCCCCCAACAATGTCCTTTCTGTTTGCTTGTCGTATCAACTTCAAGTAATTGTGGTTGTTATATCTTCTCCCCTCCCCCCCGTTTTTTTTTTTTTTTTGTGTGTGTGTGTGTGTATGTGTGTGTGTGTGTGTGTGTGTGTGAATTTATATATTAATGTTTAGCTCCCACCAATAAGTGAGAACATGTGGTATTTCTCTTTCTGTGCCTGACTTGTTTCACTTAATGTAATTCTCTCAAGGTCCATCCATGTTGTTGCAAATGGCAGTATTTCATTCGTTTTTATAGCTGAGTAGTATTCCATTGTGTAGATATACCACATTTTCCGTTCAAACTCATCTGATGATGGGCATTTGGGCTGGTTCCAACTCTTGCTATTGTAAAGAGTGCTGCGATGAACATTGGGGAACAGGTATACCTTCGACTTGATGATTTCCATTCCTCTGGGTATATTCCCAGCAGTGGGATAGCTGGGTCGTATGGTAGATCTATCTGCAATTGTTTGAGGAACCTCCATACCATTTTCCATAGAGGCTGCACCATGTTGCAGTCCCACCAACAATGTATGAGAGTTCCTTTTTCTCCGCAACCTCGCCAGCATTTATCATTCAGAGTCTTTTGGATTTTAGCCATCCTAACTGGGGTTAGATGGTATCTCAGTGTGGTTTTGATTTGCATTTCCCGGATGCTGAGTGATGTTGAGCATTTTTTCATGTGTCTGTTGGCCATTTGTATACCTTCCTTAGAGAAATGCCTACTTAGGTCTTTTGCCCATTTTTTAATTGGGTTGCTTGTTTTTTTTCTTGTAACGTTGTTTGAGTTCCTTATATATTCTGGATATTAATCCTTTGTCAGATATTAATCCTTTGTCAGAAAATATTTTGCAAATATTTTCTCCCACTCTGTTGGTTGTCTTTTAACTCTGTTAATTGTTTCTTTTGCTGTGCAGAAGCTTTTTAGTTTGATTTAATCCCATTTGTTTATTTTTCCTTTGGTTGCCCGTGCTTTTGGGGTCGTATTCATGAAGTCTGTGCCCAGTCTTATTTCCTGAAGTGTTTCTCCTATGTTTTCTTTAAGAAGTTTTATTGTTTCAGGGTGTATATTTAAATCCTTAATCCATTTTGAGTTGATTTTAGTATACGGTGAGAGGTATGGGTCTAGTTTCATTCTCCTGCATATGGATATCCAGTTATCCCAGCAGCATTTACTGAAGAGGCAGTCCCTTCCCCAGTGAATAGGCTTGGTGCCTTTGTCAAAGATCAGATGGCATTAAGTGTGTGGGTTGATTTCTGGATTCTCTATTCTATTCCATTGATCGGTGTGTCTGTTTTAACACATGCTATATTTAAACAGTTTTTACATACGTAGCTAAGATTGCCAGGTTAGAAGGGAATTTCTCAGGTGCTGGGAGAGAAAGAGAACAGTGTACTGGAAAACACTGAAAATAATTGTGTGAGAAGTTGCAGCCATGCTACTTTGGTGTGGAGTGGGGGTGCTGCACAGCATGGGGATTGGGCAATTGGGAGGAATAAGATCGATCACCTACAGCATGGTCATGATTCTGCCCCCAGCAATGGGGACATTTGACAATGTCTGGGGACATTTTTGTTTGCCACAACTGTGGAAGTGGCATAGGTTGGGTAGTGTTAATGGCATCTAGTGGATAGAAGCTGAGAAGTCTACTAACCATCCTAAATGCACAAGAAAGCCATCTAGAATAAAGAATTATATGACCCAAAATGTTAGTAGTTGTCAAGTTGAGAACCCTCACCTAAACACTGGGGATTTTGTGACTATAGGGACAGTAAGAAAATATTTCAGTCCAGAGGGGTGTGAAATTAGAACTGAGACACCTCACTTAATCACTTTGATTAAGACAAAGGAAAGTCTTAATCCTAGAAATGTTATTCCTAGATTGAAGAAAGAACCGAAAAATGAAAATCACAGGATCTGTCAAAGAAATACTTTGTTCTTTTCCTCTCCGCCTGGAATGTGGGGTAAGAAAAATTCCTGTGAACCTAAGAAATCTCTGTTTGTGTTCATATTTACCAATGACATATGTTGGGTTCTATATTTAGAAAAGAAAATGAACACCGCTTTGGCAAGTGATATCCCCGGTGTTTCTTACAGAAGTAAACAAATCTCTCTGGCAGGGCAGTTTCATAATCTATGCTACAAGAGAATCTTTACAAAAAGAAAAGAAAAAAAGAAGAGTAAATAGAGATTAGCTCATAATAAATGTGTAAAACTTTAAACAATAGGCAAAAAGGGAGAGTTAACAGACTCAATTAACCGTAGTATTAAAGTCTGAAACACGTGATTATAAAATAGTCAAAAGAGGAACACAAACTAATTAAATTTAATAACACAAAGTATTTTAAAAGTAATTAAAATCCTATGAAAATGCTGACACCGTAAAAAAGAATAAGTGGATCTGCAAAAAAAAACAAGCAAATCAAACTTCCAGAAATAAAAAAAAAAAGCCATTGGAATAAAAAATCCAATCAACAATTTAAACAGCAAATTAGATACAAACGAAGAGACAGTAGTCAACTGGAATAGACATATTGGCAATTAACCAGAATACAGCACAGAGTGGGGTGGGGGGGGCGACTAATAATGTTCAAAACTACGAGAACATGAGAAACGTGGAGTTTAGAACAAAAGGAGTTAAAATTCATATAATAATTGTTGAGAGAGAGTGAAGAATGTGGGAGAGGCAAGATTCGGAAGTGACGGAACTTCTACATGCTAAGGGTGGATTAGGCTTTTTGGTCAAACCCTCATGTCAAATACAACCAAAATTTTTAAGTGAAGTAGGGGGAAAAAAATCTTTCTCAAAACTTGAAAGAGTTAGCATGTTAGTGATAAACTGTTAGGTAGAATCCTGGACTAGAGGGAGCCCAGGGAGGTAAGCTGGTTATTTTTAAACCCACTGGACAGTAGCTTTGGTTGGTCTGAAACAGACAGCGGAGAGGCTAAGGGTACAGAGGAAAACCTCTGTTGTCCTTGCTTTTAGGCTGTTGCTGTCATACATTTTATTGATGCATATGTTGCAAACCTCGCCATATGCTTTTGCTATTATTTTTATTTAAATAAATAATCTTTTAAACATATGTGAGTAATAAGAAAATAATCTTATATGTCATACGTAATCTTATGTCTTCGTTGTAATCATAAATGTTGCTTCCCTTTCCATTATTTTCATCAAATTTGGGGAAATTTTATCCATTATTTTTTCAAATATTTTTCAGCCCACCTCCCCCTCTCTTTTGGGACTCCATTTATACATATTCTTGGTTGCTTATAGCTGCCCCACAGCCCACTAATGTTCTTTATCTTTTGGATTCTTTTTCCTCAGTGTGGTTTAGCATGGTAGTTGCTATTACCAGATCTAAAATTAACGAAACTTTAAAAAAAGTTAACTAAACTTTTCTTTTCTTCTATCACATCTAATTAACCATTGATCCTATCCAGTGTATTTTTTTTAAATCACAGGCATTGCAGTTTTCATCTCTAGCAGTTTGTGTCTTTTTAATATATTCTATGTCTCTACTCAACTTTTTGAACACATGGAATACAGTTATAGTAACTATTTTAACTTTCTTGTCTGCTGGTTCTAACTTCATCCGTTCTGTGTCAGTTTCAATTAATTGAATATTTTCCTCAATATGGGTCTTATTTCCTGGTAATCTTTGGTTGAAGGCCAGATATTGTGAATTTTATCTTGTTGAGTACTTAATATATTTGCCTTTCTATAAATCTTCTTCAGTTTTGTTCTAAGATGCCATTAGGTTATTTTAAGACAGATTGATCCTTTTGGGTCTGTCTTTTATGATTTGTTACACATGTCCAGAGCTGTACTCAGTCTAGAGCTAATTATTCCCCAGTGCTGAGACAAAAGCCAATGCCCCATTGATTAGGAATTTTTCTAGTCTGGATAGTGAGAGCAGCCACTATTTCCAAACCCGTGTGAACACTGGGCACCATTCTTTAATGCTTTGTACGTTTTTCTTCCCCTATCTTCTAGTCATTTCCTCATATGCTTGTACTGATCTCTGTTGAATACTCAAGGAAGACCCTCTGCACGTTTTCAGTTTATACACTTTGTCCTGCAAACTCTAACCTCTTTGGCATCCTTGGATTGCAGGACTGTCTCCTCAACCCAGCAAGTATGCCGAGGCCCCGTTGGATCCCCTCTCCCTGCACTGTGGCTCAGAAAGCTAAAGACAGTGAGCTGGAGCAAGCTGCAGGCCTTACCTTATTTATTTCTTGTTTCCCACGGAACAGTTTTTCGTTGTCTGATGTCCAGTGTCTTATAACTTGTGCTTCGTATAATTTGTCTGTTTTTTAAAAATTGTTTTAGGTGAGAGATTCTATGAGGATACTTCAAAAACTTTGTGGAAAAATAGAAATTAAAAGATGCTATGAATCTTTTCATAAACTTTTTAAAGACCCCTATATTCGGGCCCCTTTCCTTCATCTAGGACAGAAATGGAATTACCTTTCACTTATATTTTGATTATTCTTTGGACATGAACACCTAGGTTGCTTCCAAGTATCTACAAACCCAAAGAGAACCGTGGAAACTACTTCTGTGTATGCCCCTTTATGAACCAGTTTAAGAATTTTGGGGGGGAGGATTGATGTGTATTCCCAGAACTAAGATCATCGGGTTCTAAGACACGTGCATAATTAATTTTAGATAATGAGATTGTGTTCTAGAGTGACTGCACCCACTTGCCCTTCATATACTAGTGCACAAGAGCTCTGGTCTCCCCCCATTTTTGCCAACAATTGGCATTCTCCAAATTTTCTAATTGTTACCTTTGTGCTAGGAGAAGCAGTCTCTCATTGTTTTAATTAGAGTATTTTGAATTCACTCTTCTTGGCATTATGTGTGGTCTTTTAATCTAAGAATTCAAGTCTTTTATCAATTCTAGAAAAATTTCCCCCATTATCTTTTAGAATATATTTTCAAAATATATTTTCTGGAAATCCTATTTGACTTATTTGTGTGCCTTTTATCTTCCACGTTTTCTTACTTTCTCTTACATTTTCTATTTAATCACCTCTCTGTTGTGCTCTCTAAGTGACTTTTCATGAAATCTATGCTCCAGTTAACTATTTATCGTATCAACTGTGTCTTTCTTTCTATTGTTTAACCTGTCCACTGGTGTTTTTTTTTTTCCCCATTTCAAATGAGTATTATTTTTATTTCTATAATTGTATTTGTTTTTTTTTTCAAATAGTCTGTTCTTTTTTCATTTTGTCTTAGTTCTTGCAATTATGTTTTCTTTATTTTTAACACATTTATATTACTTTGAAATAGCAAGCTGACATAATTATTTTGGTTCTTGGGGTTCACATTCCTATATTTGTTGTAACTTATGGCTCTCTTATACAGGCTCCTTTCCTTTTGTGATTTACTCTAGTTGATGGACAGTTTGTCATCATTGGGTCATGTTTTCTATTGGTGTCCCAATACCTTCCATGAGTGATGAAGGATTACTTTGTCTCTGCTAAGATCTTTTAGTTTTTATCATGCTGGACACATGTTTATGTTAATTTGTTAGCTTAGATTCCCATACCTGGTAGGAATTTTAAATTTAGACAGCACCTTTGGGCCTGGCATAGGCTAAGGTTACTATCCTCTCAGGACTGTGGGTGGATGGCAAGCTTATTTGCTCCTTTTCATTTCTGCTTTCCATTTTAATATTCTACTTTCCATTTCATAAAGAGAATGACCTTTGATGGTGTCTAAATGTATGCAAGTAACTCAGTGCCAAATTCCTGTTTCCACAGCCTGAGGCATTATGACTTGTCCTTGTAAGGGCAGTCAAAATCACATCTCAGCCCTCTAAATTCATTATCTGGTGTAATATTTCTTGAGTCAGAACACTAACTATTCTGACTCTGAGTAGTCTCCACGAAAGGATAACAAAACACTGAAGGGTTTCTTTAGCCATGAAAGAGACAACTCAAATTAAACTCAGAATTTTTATGTTACAGTATAACTAAAGCAAATGTGAATGTGAACCTGAATTCCAGTTAAATAATGACTTACAATAACAGAAGTGCTGTAAATATGAAATCAATTTTAAAAGGTGTCAAAAAGAAGTATTTATGACAAATAAACCTTGGCCATAACTAAGTTTTTTATAAATATTATCTTAAGTAATTTCTAAAACCTCCCTAAATAATTTAAAAGATTTTTATCTCTACTCCATAAGTGAGGAACTTGAGTTTAAGGTAGTTAAGAAATCTTGTTAAAAGTCCTATGGCTGGTAAATTTTTAGATTATGAACCCAATGAGATTAATCACCACAGATGTGGGTTACAAATTTCAGTGTATTTAAAAATTACCTGGTTATTTGTTCAAAATGCATACTTTCCGGCCCTAGCAACAGTGATTTTGATTCTGAGTTTTCATGATAGGTCCTGAAATATGCATTATTAAAAAAAAAAAGTCTAATAAACTTGAAAAGTGTATGAAATTGAGAAATGGTGTATTACACTGAGATTAAATATTCAGCTATCAAAAGTAGACAAAGGTAAGGATAATAAGACAAACTATGTATTAATCTCACAATAGGAAAATAGTTGCTTTTTTAGTCTATTTGTGCTGCCATAACAAAATATCATAGACTGGGTAATTATAAAAAACAGATATTTATTTCTCACAGTTCTGGGGGATGGGAAGTCCAAGATCAAGGCACTGGCAGATTCCCTTGCCTGGCAGGGGGCAGGGTTTCTGCTTCCAAGACGGCACCTCGTTGCCACATCTGCTGGAGGAGAGGAACACTGTGTCCTTACATGGCAGAAGGCAGCAGGGGAAGGGCAAGAGAGGGTTGCACGCTGTGTTAAGTCTCTATTATAACGACCTAAATCCCATTCATGAGGAAGGAGCCCTCGTGGCCTAATCACCTCTGAAAGACCAAGACCCCACCTCTAAATACGATCATAGTGACCATTAAGTTTCAACACCTGAATTTTGGAGGGGACACACTCAGACCACAGCAGTTGCCAATACCTATTATGATCATGTAGAATCAATTCCAGAAATACAATATCTAAAAGGAATCAGTCATCCTATTTATAGCTTGGATTCAGAAAACAATCCTTTTGGAGGGGTGGGAAAGCACAATATTGGGAATCTTGTTGGTTGCCTGATGTCATTCTTGCCATGAAATTAAAGGAAATAGACTAGACCAAGACTTTCTCAAAAGCAGATCTTTTCCCAGAAGCCTTTTAATTACTAAACTAATTTCTCAGTTGTCCACCAAAGTCTATTTTCCTGTCTTAGTCACGTAATAAGGGCTGTGTATTTTTATCCTGTTTTGTCCAGTGGCCTTGTTTTACTCTTCACTGGCTTTATGTCTTGAAAAACATAACACATAGTTCTGTAAACAATCTACGTTGTTCCCTCACTTCTTTTTTTCCCATTTATTTTAATGAACTATTTTTACTCTCATAACATTTAATGCAATTTATACATAATATGCATGTGTTTGTTTGATGACTACCTCGCATTCTGACTATACTGTTTTCTTTTTTTTCCTCGGTATTTACAAAACCCAACAGAGCGAATGGCACATAAGGAAAGGGCACTAGATATTATCGAATGAACGAATAAGAGTATGAGTTGTGGCCACCCAAAGGCAGTAGATTAGTTTTATGGCTTTTCAAAATCACCGTATTATAGAAGTCTAGGCAGAGACACAATGAAGGGCAGCACGTTTGAGAATTTCAATCTGAGTTCATTTCTAAGTCTACGTTATTTTAACAAAATGAAAATGCGATAATACAGTATCGATAAAATGAATGCTGTAAATGCCTTCAAAATTACAATTTATTGGTGAAACACTTGAGGAATTTCCATTAAAATCAGGAACAAGAAAAGTGTACCTCCACTATTACCTTTATTGCTTATTTTTCTTAAAGTTATGTTTTATAAAATTTGATAAGAAAAATAAATAAAAGGTTTAACTACTTAAAAGGAGACAAAATTTGTCAATATATTTGTAGTTGTTTTAATCGTCTATCTAGAAAACCATCAGAATAAAATAAAAATTTACTTTAATTCATAAGTATTGCATATTGTGATAGGCTGAATAATGACCCCAAAGATACACAGGTCCTGATCCCTAGAGCCTGTGAATGTTACCTTATATGATAAAAGGAATTTTGCATATGAGATTAAATTAAAAGTATTGAGATGGGAAGATGATTATGAATTATCTGAATGGGCCTTAAATGTAACTGGAACTGTCCTTTTAGGAGGGAGGCAGAGGGAGATGTTATTACAGAAGATGATGTGACAATAGGGCAGAGACAGAAATCTGAAGATACTATCTGGTTGACCTTGAACATGCAGGAAGTGGGCATGAGGCAAGAGATGCTTGGAATGCAGCATAAGAACGTGAAAAAGTCAGGGAAAGGGATTCTTCCCTAGAGACTCCAGAGGGAGCACAGCCCGTCCGACCAGTGAAGCCCATTTTGGACTTCTGACATCCAGAACTGTAAGAGAATAAATCTGTCTTGTTTTTAGTTACTACATTTCTTGTAATTTGTTACAGCAGCAATAGAAAAGTAATAATGGGAAAAAGAGGCTCCTTTCATGAAATCTACAGTGAATAGCCCATATTTTGAAATGAACCATATCAGGTATATGTTTTAAAACAGCTTTTAAAAACTTGTCTAGGAATATAAGAGAGATGTATTCAGAAGTATAATAATGTTATATTTTCAGTCCATTTAAAGCATTTATTTCATTCTGACCAATATTTTACGAGGGTACTTCAAAAAGTTCACGGAAAGATTTGTATTATATTTCAATTCTACTTTTCCACAAACTTTTTGAAGTACCCTGTATATGATTTCTTTTGTTTTGGAATTTCAAAACATATTCTATATTATATGAAAGAATAAATCTGGGACAATAGATAAGAAAAAACTAAAAGAGAAGAAAAAGTGAGAGACAAGAGGGAGGAAGGGGAATGTGATTTACACTGCCAAACATGAAAATGTTTTGAAATGATAAAATAATCGCTTTTTCTTAAACCCTGAATTTTTATAGTGCTGTGTTGAGGCAAGAATATCTGGGAACAGATTTTGATGGACCAGCAACAACCTCATGTATATACATCAACATTTTAGCATCTGATAAATGTGACATTTCAAATAAAGGAGAAATTATGAATTATTCAAGAAATCATGCTGGGACAATTAGTTATCTGTGTGGAGAAATTATACACTCTGTGCCAAAATAAATTCCGGAAAGATTAAAAAATGACATCTAAAAATGGAACAATAAATAAATATGAAAACTTTTCTATAAATAAACCCAAAGGCAGAAATTATATAAAAATATTGATATATTTGACTACCAACAGTTAAAAATATTTCTATCCCCAAAACCAGGCGAAATAAACAAAAGTAAAGGAAATAAAGTTAAGCTTAAAAAAGATATTTGAAAATGTGACAGAAAAAAGTAATTTTTTAATATAAGAATTTCTATATATTAATAATCCACTGATTGAATCTTCCAATAAAAATGGATAAAGAACAAAAGCAGATCATTCAGTAAAAATATACAGATGGTCATTAAACTTTAGGGAAAAAAAATCAATCTCAATTATAATAAAAATGCAAATTTAAACAATAAGATTCTTTTTTGTCTTCCCAGTTAGTGAAGATGGGGGAGATGATAATACCCGCTGTAGTAATCACCACTTTTAATATAAGAACGTATATTAGTGTTGCAATAAGGACACAGAGCAAGAACTAATACTGAAAATAACTTTCGAGAAATCTTTCTCAAATGCTGGGCCATTCATTCATTTGGTTAACACACGTTGGGCAATTACTCCCTTCCAGGCAATGTGTTAGAACTAATCTCAAATTATTTTATGAGTTGTTGCCTATGTGTGGTTGGAGGGTGAAGGTGAGGGGAGAGAGGCAAGCAAAGTCACATGCACAACCCAGCATAAGTGCCTGGGGTTGTGCAGAGACCATGGTCAGTGCATACAGAGACGGCCTAGCACGGCAGTGCCAGAGAACAGTCAGTGGGAGACGGTGTTTGCACTAAGGCTGGAAGCCTCACAGACAAAAAGGAGCTTACCAGTGAAGGGGGAAAGGAAAGGCTTGCTGAGGCGGGGTGGAAGATAACAGGGGAATGGGGGAGCGTGGCTTACCGAGGGAACTGCACTAGTTTCATGGGATTGAAGCACCGATTACCAGGAGGAATGTCTGGCACTGATAATGGTGCGTTTGGCTAGGGTTGTCATGGAATCTTCTCCACCGAGTTTAGAAGATGGGGCTTTGTGCTGTAACTCTTGGGGTTTCTCTGAAGGTTTCCACAGAATGGTGGCAAGATATTGCAATATGAAGAGAAGAGCAGAAACTGGATGAATGCTGGGTTTATTCCATGTGTAAGGAAGAGTTAAAAACATTCAGAAAAATGTCTGTTCCTTTGCAGACCTGTATCCCTCCATTTCTGTATTCATTACTTATTTACTAAGCAAGGATTGCTGAGCTCTTGTGGAGCCCACTGGCCCTGGAGTAGGAATCTAAAGGAGATGGAAGCCAGACACTGCCTGGGTGAACTTAGGTGTACAGAAGGAGGCAGGGAAGGAAACAGGCAGCTTGCGGTAGAGG
Source organism: Cynocephalus volans (assembly GCF_027409185.1). Classification (NCBI taxonomy): domain Eukaryota; kingdom Metazoa; phylum Chordata; class Mammalia; order Dermoptera; family Cynocephalidae; genus Cynocephalus; species Cynocephalus volans. The sequence continues at coordinate 232,260,303 of NC_084461.1, forward strand.
TTGACACGCAATTTAACAGACGTACTTGGGTGGGAAGGATGGGTCAGACAAGGCTTCTTGGAGGTGCTGCCATAAAATGACTCCATACATAGAGCAACCAATCCAAAGGCAGAGTCCACACAAGGAAAAGAGCCACACAAATTTGATATATGACCTCACCCACAGCTGTGGATCCTGAGCTCCTTCTAGAATGGGATGGCAGGGGGTATGATCTCCAACTTCACGTGCCCTGATGTCTTAGGGTTTCAGCAACCCAAGCACAAGGAGGACTGCCTTAACTAAAATTTGAGTTTTATTGCAGAATTCCAAAGGTTTTATTCTGTTTCTTGCAATACCTCATTAGAAATATGTTAGCTTTTAGTACTATCCAAGGCATATTTTAAACAATGACTGTGATTTCCCCTCCCCTCTCATAAATAAAAAGACTGGAAAAACGAAAGGAGGGAAGGAAGTGTGGATTGAAAGAGAAGCTGGAAAGGAGGGGAAGAGAGAGAGAAATAGGTGGAAGAAGGAAGGAAAGAAGGAAGGGCCAGGATTGTCCTGTGAACATTTATTTGAGATTTTCCACTTCTCGTTTTCTCTCCAGGTGAGTGTGCAATGACAGATTCTACTGCTGAGTGGGCCATCAGCCCTGATGCTTACCAGAGCCAGGAACTCAAAATAAGGAATGACCAGCGGCCCACAGAACTCTCTGGTGTGATGCAATGCTTCCTGATCACGGTGCTGGCTTTTTTAAAAGATCATTTCAATTCCTTTTCGTCAGAGCAAAATGTCTTGTTCCTCGAAAAGAAAAAAGCTTTGCCTCTCTGCCCCACCCCCACAGGCAGTTTGCCACGTGTGCTGCTGGTGAGCAGGAGAGATGCAGGGTCCCAGGAGGAAGGAGGTGGGGCATGAGGAGGGGAAGGAGGACCGAGCTTCTGTACTGGAGCTCGCGGGGCCTTGCCCCTGTACTGTGGTGCTGCTGCAGCCAGCACACTTCCCAGCTGTCTCTGCCACCACACTTTGTGAACACGGCTGGCCCCATGACACTTCACCTGGAGCATTCTGATCAGGCTCACGTGGAGATGCTGACATTTTGCAGGTTCATCAGAAAGGCAGACTCTGAACTCAGAGTTGTTCTTTCCAGGAGCAATATTTAGGGTTGTTTTTTTTTTTTTTCCTGAATAGCCCAAATCTAGGAGGGAGGGAGGGAGGGAGAGAGAGAGAATGAGAAACCAATATTTCTCATTAAAAAGGTGAAGAATTAACCTTTGCTTTTCTTGGCTGCCTCTCATGATGAAGCTTTCTCTAATCTGCTAGCTGGAAAAGATCTCTCACTCCACTGGACCTGAGCAGTCCACTGACCCATATACCATTTGTCACTTTTCCTTTCCAATATTGTATTACGTGTGTAATCCCAGGTGTACTGATCAGGTCCTACAGAAAACAGGAAGCACGTTTAGCTAGGATGCTGAAGACAATGTGATGAAAGAGCTCTTACAGAGGGATAGACGAGGCCGAGGAAAGCAAGTGATACTGAGCTACCCAGGAACTAACCAGAGCAAGACACGATTACCACCCTTGACCTGAAGGGCAAGGACGGGATAGGAGTTGTCAGATTTCAGTGAGAGCTGCAGTAGAGGACACGACCCAATTCTAGTTGTAGTCATAGAGTGTCACAACCATTGCCAGAAACATGGCGCTCAGGCAAGGAGGGAGCATGTGTCTGTGTGTGTCTGTGTTTGTCTGTGTGTGTGAGTGTGTCTGTCGGGAGGAAGATAAATACCGTGAAATATTTCCCCTCATTAGCTCTGATCTCCTGCTGGTGCTTCCTATTGCCTTCTACTAATTAACACCAATTAGAAGCCACAGGGATGGTAGTCCAGAGATGTCAAGGTCAGCTCCCGGTGGACAGAAAGAGCAAACATGGGTGGAGAATGGGTCAGGTGTGAGGCCTGGCAGACAGAATTACAACCATCAGGTATATTTTGTTAATGCATGAAGGTGGTTAAGAAATCCATAAGCAAATTTTCTTCTCTGTTAACTAGTCAAGCACACGTGTGCAGTCCACAGAGAAAGTACCAGGGATAGGAAGAAAGAGGGGCACAGCCTTTTGTGTAACTATTGAGCACTGGGATTGTATTATTATAATTATATAATTATGATCATTATCACTGCTATTAAACTGTGAGTTAATTAAGGGAGATATCCTTTCTTGGTTTGTTTCTTTATCTACTCCCTCTGTCCCTGTCTCCCATCAGTACCTTGGTCCGGGTGGGTGCTTTCAAATAATAAAAAAAAAAAAAAAAAAAAAAGGAAAAGCATACTAGTTTAGCATCAATAAAAGCATTTATTAACCAGTATGTTTTCTTGGAAATATTTCTCTAGTTCAATGTCATAAACCAACAAAATTTTGTAGGAATATTTTGATGATGTGGTTATGTTTGATACAGAGGACTCTGAAGGACACTTGAATTATTGCAAGTGTGAAGATATTTTCTAGCAGAGTAAAACATAATACATGTGGAATTATAAAATAAAAGAAAGCTGACTGTTAAAACTGTTGAAATAGACATATAAGAAATACAGATTTGAATATTTTATTAAGGAGAACAAATCCCATATTTGTGTCAGAGAAACAATCCTATGCATACTGCATTATAAGCAGTTTCAAGACATTTCCATAGGGAACAACTTATTTGGAAAAGAAAGGATGTCTGTCAACCAACTTGCCTGACAGCTCGGGGAGAAGTTGGGGAACACCCTTGTTTTGACTGTTCTGTAGGGAAAAATAACTCATTAAATAAACCAACCAAAGAGAGGAAAGTGGGAGACAGAGAAGAGAAGCTAATAATAAATTTGTATCTTGCACACTCATAATTACTGGTAAAGACAACTCATTAATACAGGACTGTGCATTGATCTGTAGGTGATTGGAAGGGGAAAGGGAGTATCTTGATCTGAACCCCGATAAGCAATTAGTAAAATGATACTTCATTGATAAATAGGTTGGCAGGAATAGCTACAGTTTGGAGCAAAGGTTCCTCTGGATAAATGCATCTATGATCACCAGCATAATGGTGATAAAAATACGAATAGTCAGAGAATAAATACTGTGGATTTCTAGTGGGATATTATAATGTTAGGATATGATCTCAAAGCAGGCCTCTAGCATGAGTACGATTGTCACAGGTAGTAATGCCTTATAGAATGCCATTGTTGATGCAGGACCGCGTGCATGTATGGAATGAGTAAAGGTGGCTGCAAGGGGCATGTAACATGCATAGATGGCAATCAGTCATTGCTGGCCTCAGTGGCTGTGAGGTACAATGGCACTTCCGTACAAATCGGCCTTCCTAATATTTGGCCTCCATTGTACTCCCACCCCCAGGGTCCCTTGATCTCTTGGGGGTCTCACTTAAAGAAAGCCTCTTGTTATTTGCTACTTTGATCCATCTTCGTCAGCATTAGTCAAAGATGAAAGGCTATGAAACCAAAGAAACATTTGGGTAGATGAAACTGTGCCCTGTTGACTTGATTTGATAAAGTCAGTTTCCTGGGAAGTAATTTCCATCCAGCACTTTGGCTGCTTGGCACACATGACATGGAAAAAGTGAAGTACCTAAAAAGTCTACTCCCTTCTGAGTCTGCCTGAAGTATTTGAGGATGCTGGGTTCTCTTCGTTACTGCATGGCCCTGAAGACATCCTTGATAATAAGAGCATTCATGTGAGAGATTGACTATTACAATTGGCTTTCGGGAGAAATAAGTGTGGAATACATTTTTACAAATAAACTTTCTATTTTGAGCTAATTGTAGACTCCCAGGCAGTGGTATGAAATAATAGTGAGAAATTCCATTGTAGCCCTTACCCAGTTTCCCCCATTGGCAACATTTTGCAAATCTATATCACAACCAAGATACTGACATGGTACAATCCATGGACCTTATTCATACTTCCACAGTTTTACTTGTACTTATTTGTGTTTATGTATGTGTGTGTGCATTTAGTTCTGCACAATTTTATCACATATATATTTGTTTTATCTACTACCACCATCAATATACAAAACATGATCATGTGATTTTTCTTTTTTAGCTCATTCATGTAATGAATTACATTAATTGATTTTAAAATGTTCAGCCAGGCTTGCACACCTGGGATAAATTTTACTTCATAGTAGTTTATATTTCTCTTATATGTTGCTGGATTCTATTTTCTATTATTTTATTGAGTATTTTTGCATCTGTGTTCATGAGAGATTGATATGTAACTTTCTTTTAATGTCTTTGTCTGGTTTTAGAATTAGGGTAATGCTGGCCTCATAGAATGAGTGAGGAATTATTCCCCCTGCCTTGATTCTCTGAAAGAGATTCTAGAAAGTTGATATAATTTCTTCCATAAATGTTTGGTAGAATTCACCAGTGAACCCCTTTGGGCCCAGTGCTATTCTGTTCTGAAAGTTTATTGATTATGGATTCAGTTTCTTTAAGAAATATAAGCCTATTCACATTGTTTATTTAGTCTTGTGAGAGTTTAAAAATTATGACCTACAAGGAATCAGTCCATTTCATCTAGGTTATCTAATTTGTGGACACAGAGATATTCATAGTATTCCTTCATTTTCCTTGTAATGTTCATAACATCTGTAGTTATGCCTCCTCTTTCATTTCTGATATCAGTAATTTGTGTCCTTTCTCTTTTTTTCTTAGCCTATTATTAGAGACATATATTTTATTGATCTTTTCAAAGAACCAGCTTTTGGTTTTGTCGATTTTCTCTATTGATTTTCTGTTTTCAATTTCATTAATTTCTGCTCTAATTCTTATTATACCTTTTCTTCTGCTTACTTTGGATTAAATTTGCTCTTCCTTTTTTTTTTTTTTTTTTTTTGGTTTCCTAAGGTGAAAACTTAGATAATTGGTTTTAGATCTTTCTTCTTGCCTAATACGTACTTTCAATGCTATAAATTTCTCTCTAAACACTGCTCTCACTGCATCCCACAAGTTTTGATAAATTGTGTTTTCTTTTTCATTCAGCTCAAAATATTTTAAATTTTTTTCTTGATTTTTTTGACCCATGTCCTATTTAGAAGTATGTTGTTTAATCCCCACATATTTTCTAATTTTCTAGTTGTCTTTTAGTTATTGATTTCTAGTTTAATTACATTGTGGTCTGAGAGCAGACATATAATTGCTATTCTTTTTATGGCCCAGAATGTGTTCTTTTCCTGGTGAATATTCCATGTGACCTTTAGAAGAATGTACATGCTGTTGTTGTTGGATAAAGTAGTGTATAGATGTTGATTACATCCCATTGAGAAATGGCGTTGTTGAGTTCGACTGTGTCCTTACTGATATTCTGCCTGCTAGGTCTGCCCATTTCTGGTAGAGGGGTGTTGAAGTCTCCAACTGTGAGAGCAAATTTATCTATTTTTCCTTGCAATACTATTAAACTTTTTTTTTCACGTATTTGATACTCTGTTGCTAGGGGCATGTACTTGTATCCTAAGAATTGTGTCTTCTTGGAAAATGAACCCCCTTATCACTACAAAATGCCCTTCTTTATACCTGATAACTCTTTACTTTGAAGTCTTCTCTGTCTGAAATATAGACACTTCTGCTTTTTTTTGATGGTATATTTCTCTTCACTCACTTTCTTTTAATCGGTATTTGTCTTTTTAGTTAAAGTGCGTTTCTTGTAGAGAACATATGGTTGCATCTTGTTTTTTGATCTGCTCTGACATTCTCAGTCTTCAGATGTTGCATTTAGATTATTGACGTTGAAGTGATTATTAATATAGCTGAATTGACACCTACCATATTTTATTGTTTTCTATTTGTTGCCCTTGTTCTTTGTTCCTATTCTTGTCTTGCACTCTTTTTCTGCCTTTTGTGGTTTTAACTGAACATCTTATGTAATTCCATTTCCTTTCCTTTCTTAGCATATTAGTTCTACTTTTTTTTCCTACTTCTTTAGTGGTTGTCTTAGAGTTTGCAATATACATTTACAATTAATCTAAGTCTACTTTCAAATAACACTATGCCATTTCAGAAGTTGTGCAGGAACTTTATAATAATAACAAAAAATTTCTCTCTCCTGTCCCTTGTATCATTGCTCTCATTCATTGAACTTATATATAAGCATATTTTACATATATATGTCAAAGCATAATTGTTATTATTTTGAACAAACTGTTACCTGTTAGATCAATTAAGAATAAAAAAAATGGAAGTTTTGTTTTACCTTCTCTTTTCCCTTCTTCATTGCTCTTTCTTTCTTTATGTAGATCTGAGTTTCTGTCCTGTGTTTTTCTTTTCTCTAAAGAACTTCTTTTAACAGTTCTTGCAAAGCAGGTCTACTGGCAATAAACTCCCTCAAGTTTTGTTTCTCTGAGTAAATCTTTATTGTTCCTTCATGTTTGAAGGATAATTTTGCAGGGCACAGAATTCTAAGTTTCGAATATTTCTTCTGTTCCTTTCTCTTTTTCTTCTTCTTCTGGTATTCCTATAACACATAAATTTCACCTTTTGTAATTGTTCCACAGTTCTTGGATATTCCGGGGTTTTTTTTTTTTTTTTTTTTTGGTTTTTTGTCTTTGTTCTATTTTTTTCTTTTTTTTTTGCAGTTTCTACAAACACATCCTCCAGATCATAGATTCTTTCCTCAGCCATGTCCAGTCTATTAGTAAGCCCATCAAAGGCATTCTTCATTTCTGCTATAGTGTTTTTGATCTCTAGCATTTTGGGGGGGTCTTTTCTTAGGATGTGCATCACTCTGCTTATGCTGCCCATTTGTTCTTGCATGTTGTCTACTTTATTCATTAGAGCTCTTAGCATATTAATCGTAGTGGTCTTAAATTTCTATTCTGATAATCCCAATATCGCCACTATGTCCGGTTCTGATGCATGCTCTGTCTTTTTAAATTGCCTTTCAGTTTGTCCTGTAATTTTTTATTCATATTTGGACAAGACGTAACACATAAAAGGAATTGCTGTGAATAAGGTGGTAAAGTGTGGGGGGAAAGGCAGCATTCTATAGTCCTATGATTAGGCCTCAGTGTTGTGAGACCATGCCTTGAGACTCTGAACTTTACAAATGTTTCTCAGTTTTTTCCTTCTCCTCCCTTAGGTGGGATAGGATGGCTAGAGAGGGCTGGAGTTAGGTAGTTCCCTTCTCCTACATGGAAGGCTAGAGCTTACTGAAATTGGGTATTTTCATTACTTTAGGTCAATTAGGCTCTGAAAATACCCGATCAGGTTAAGCTCTGGTTAACTAGTTTGTCCTGAGTACAGGTCTTGTTAATAAGAACAGAGTGCTTTGTTGCATTTCAGAATGGTTCCTTTTTCCCTACCGCTACTGGAAGCACAAGGGGATTTTTTCCTAATGTTTACTGTGGAAACCTTGCAGAGCTCCTGGTGGTAAATCTTACAATATTGTGGGGTGCCCCTATGCCTGTGTCCCCTTGGAGTTTTAAGTATCAAACTTGTGTGCACTGAGATTCTTCAATTACAGTTCAGGTTTTCCAACCACAGTAGTTTCTACCTGTCAATCTTTGCTCTAGTAAGCCATGACTCCCTGTACTTGCCTATTTGTCCCTACAATCTTGGGGGCAGCCATTTGCCCTGTGCTTTTTCCTCTTTCACAAATCAAAGAAGAGTTTTCGGTTTTTTAGACAGTTCAGCTCTTTACTTGTTGTTAGGACAGAGCGGCAACTTTTAAGCTCCTTATGTGTGAAACCAAAAACTGAAAGAGGCTTTGATGTGTTTTTTAAGAACTAGAGATCTTCTGTGATGGAATAGCACACTCTGGATGTGCTATCACCACGAGTCCTGTTTTGGAGATATTGTCCTGAGTTTGGTAAGCCAAGACTGGTATAGGGATAACAAAACATTTGTCCTCACTGCTACTTGTTATGGTCTCTGAGACCCTGACACAACATTCAGTCCTATTATGAGAATTGTGAAGGCATAAAACTGGGAAGTGAACCACTTGTGATCACTTGAAAATCACTAATTGACTTTGTCCAAGATTTTCTTGCTGTAAAACCTGAGCTATGTGGACAATTTGATTAGAAAAAAAAAGGATCTAGAAATTCCATCTGGGAATCTCAAGCATACACCATACTTCAGGACGGCTTGGGGGTATTTTCAAGCTGAGAGAGGGTTCCCAATATAATCAACCAGAAGATCACCAGGAAATGTTTCATCAGGTCCACAAAACAGCTGGGGGATTGCATATGCCAAATTGGATCTCTGCATTCCCCCATGTCAGAAGATCTATCAGCAGAAACAACTTTTACTTGTCATTTCTCCCATCCTCCTGATTACGGAAAGAGTTGCAGTCATCCTAGAGGTCTAATTTTGTAAGTGTATAGTCCTAAAAGAGGTGGCAGGAGAGATTAGGATGTTAAAAAGAAGGCTTCTTTATACTCTATCTATACAAAATGTTCAAGAGACCCCAGAGAAAAAATGAAGTTCTCAAAGCAACTTTGTCCTAAGTAAATTTGATGCCTCAATAAAGAATTTTAGGCTTGGCTTGGGTAGAGGGGAGGCATCTTCTGCCTGGATCAGATGGATTATGTATTTGTATTTGGGCATGCTGTGATAGAGACATAAGGTCAGGTTTCATATCTGAAGAACATTTCCACACTTAATGTCTTTGTGTAGGATCCCCAGCTGCATGATAGTCCCCCAAATGGGATCTGACAAATGATCTAAGCAACAATAGTAACAGAAGTCAGAAGTGAGCAGGAGAGCAAAGGTTCTCTAGGAGATGTCAGGGCCAAGGTCTTCCAACCAGGTGAAGCTAAGAATTGAGGGGCAGCATTATGTCCACATTCTCCCCCATGCACTGCTCAGTAGCAGTGCTTTCAGAACAATAGTATCCTAGCAATCACTGACTGTCACTGACATTCACTTGCATTGTAATAGTTTGAGTTAAATGGACAGCTAGGTCTACTTACTCAAGTCCTGTTTGAGAAGGCAGCTGATTGCCTTTAGTCTATCAATTTTTTCCCTCTACCATGCAGAGTTCCACAGTAATACAGGGCAGCAACCTTTTCAGTGAAAAAGCCTATGGTGATGCATGTTGAGGCCAGCAAGGGTCCAGACGAGTTCAGCTGGGTTTGAAATTCTGTGCTGCAAGTGGAACCTACCATTTCAGAAGCACTTGCGGCAACAAGAGATTGTGAAGTCTATCACAAAGTGTCTCCCTGGTCCTTGCTGCAAAGCTAAATAATTAAAGTTGTGGTTTTAGGTAAGAAAAGTGCAGAGAAAGCTTCTTGCAAAGCCTGTAGATAGCATCAAAGGCTGACTCCTGCTGGGAAGATCAACATATATGTAAGTAGGAGGTCTAGCCAGACTGTAAAGAGGAGAAGGCTTACCCACTTCTCTAACTATTCTACCAGTTAAACCATTAAGACAGTTCATGCTAGAATATCTTCAACTACAGAGTCCCTCACATCTTGAAACATCTGAAGAAAACAGCAAGACAGGATTCCAGTGTAATCATTCATTTTCCTTAGAGATAGAAACAGTAAAAGCAGCAGCAGGGATCAAACTGGTGGTATTGGGGTATATTGAACTAGGATTGGATTTCTGTCACATTTGTTCAGATTGCTGGCTGCTCTGAGGTTCCCCTGGGGAACAGGGGACAACAAGGAGCCACAATTTTGCAGTTCTGCAGTTGGGAGTCCATATCCTCATCTTTAGTTTAAAAGTGTTAGGTTAGAAATTTCTACTGATGACCTAGAAGATTTTCTAGGTCCTTCCCATATTTCCCCCGAGTCTGAACATTCTTCAAATCCAGAGTCTCATCGAATACATTTTTGTACTGTTCAAGACACTTATTTGTAAGTGTTGAAACACAATTAAATTGAAAACAAAAGGGATGCATTGGTCTACATGATTTGGAAAGTTATTGGGATAACAGAATTAAAGAAAAAGAAACACAGGATCTGAGATCTCAAGGAGCAGAATAAAGGATTTTTTCTTCTCTCTATCAATCTTTCATCTCTATTTATCTTTTCATGCTGAATTCACTTTTTCCTACTGCAAAGAGGCTTTCTCTGTGGAGCTTGGGTGAATTTCCAGGGCAAATGTAAATTTATAAGCTTACCATGAACCCCTTATGTGGGAGAAAAAGTATTTCTCAATATTTCTGGAAAAAAGGTCCTAGGAAGGATTCTGATTGGCTGAATTTAGATCCTGAGACTTTCTCTCAAACTATGCCTACGGTGAGAGGGATGGAGTATTCTAATCAGGGTGGGGACATGTGACTGAGATTATCATGATTGACACTGGACAGCACACTGTAGCGTAAGTGGAAATGCAATTCTACAATCTCAGGGGCCTTTTCTTCTTCTCAAAAAATGTCTTGAAAAGTAAATTCTCTGCTTTGGAATATGAAACTTTATTTGCTTAAAATATATCTCAAGTTACTATTTATGGTGTGTCTCGAGATATTCTACTTTGGAAATACAGTCTACTAATGAGAGTAATTGCTCATATCACTGGGCAACCCCCTTTGATGGAATGTAAACAGCCTGCCACTTGGTATTAAAGAAAAGTTGCAGATGAGACCTTTAGATGATACTTTCTCACTGCTTGGATACATGGGTCCTGGAGCCAGAAAAGTCAAGAAGGGCCTATTCGGCAGGTGTACTGGCTAAAAGTGACAGCACCTGTCATCGTGACCTTTAGACCCTCTCTCTATCTCTGAATGTGGATGGATCAAATCCAACTCTTTCCAAAGCCAGTTTTGGTCTTCTCACCTCTTTTGCATTTAACGTGTGAAATGCCCTACACCCCCACACTCCCAATTCCTACCCCTGCACCAAAGCCCAGCTTACTCTTCTCTTTAACCACTGTCAAAACTGCTGAATTCTTCCTCTGAATTCTGGAGTCACCTCATTCTCTCCTGTCTTTCATTGTAATAATGCATACCTATGTCTTACATAAGCCTCTAACCACACACACACACACACACACACACACACACACCACACACACACACACACACACACACACACACACCACACACACACACCACACACACACACACACACACACACCACACACACACACACACACACACATGTGAGTGCTCTCTCAAATATGTTTTTCTTGAGTTCCTTTCTTATGTATTATCTTTCTTCCAGCTGACAGCATGGCAGGTGTTTGAAAAGGGGATTTCTTCTTCATTTCCTACTGGGAGGTCCAGATTGCATTTTGATCCCGAGGATGAAGCTGCCTAGAAATGCTCCTCTAGCCTTTGTGCAGCCTGATTATCAAGAACATTTGACTTTCTCCAGTTATTCTGCCTCATACACTGCTCCACATCTCAGGTTGCAATTTCCGAGCTGAAGTTGCCAGTGTGGAAATGAGCCACTAATGCACTGGAACCATCACTGAGGACCAGTCAGCTAACCTCCTAGAATTGCTTCTCGCAGTGTGACAGGTTAATTGGGTCACCCAGAGGGGGAGAACCTTTTATCATTTACCAATACTTCACCACTAGTTAGGCTGCTTGAAACTCCAGGTGTGATGCGGACACTACAGGTTTGTCCTTGCTTCTCCTTTCACTCTCAGAATTGTCCCAGTTTGAATATAGCAAATTATATGGTCACCCCCGCCCCTGACATTTGGGCAGTGTGAAGAGGACATCCCCAAACACTTCAATGCCAGTTGGGCCTGAAATGTGTGGTGTTGACTGGCTGGATCTTGGTTCTGGTCTCTGCCAAGGCTGCAGTGGTTCAAGGAGCAAAGGAGAAGAATCCCCTCGCTCAGCACCCACCACAGGACGCTCAGCCCACCATGCTGCAGCTAAGACAATGTGGACTTGATGATTAAAACCCTTACCAAGCACTCTTCTTTTCACCAGGGGTTTCCTTGATTGGTTTCTAGAGCCCTCAGCCTTGGATAAACTGAGGTTGTAAAATATTTAACAGGCCTTCCATTTTCAGGTGTTTTACAATATAAGCTTCAGAAAAAAACTTTGAACTGTTGAAGGAACATAGTTTAAGAACTACTCACCCCAACGTAGTCCTTTCAGAGGGAAAAGTTCAATTTTAACAGTACCCAGAGTGTAATACCCATTACAGGGAAGGTTGACTGATGATAAATGCAGTATTTGGCTTCTGTCATAGGGTAGTGGCTACGTCATATTCTGAACATTTATAAATAACATAATGGAGGCTGATTCAGTGTCTTAAGTCTGTTTTGGCTGCTATAACAAAAATACCACAGACTGGGTGGCTTATGTACAGCACACACTTATTTCTTACAGTTCCGGATGCTGGGAAGTTCCAGATCAACCTGCTGACAGATTCAGTGTCTGATGAGACCTGCTTTCTGGTTTATAGAGGGCTGTCTTTTCACTGTGACCTCATGTGGCAGAAGGGGCAAAGGAGCTCTTTGGGGCCTCTTTTGCAAGAGCACTCATCCCATTCATGAGAACTGAGCCCTCATCACTTAATAACCTCCTAAATACCCCACCTTACAAAACCATTGAACTGGACATTAGGATTTTTTTCTTTATTATTTTATTTTATTTTGTCAGTATACAATGTGGTTGATTATTGTGGCTCATTACCGAAACCTCCCTCCCTCCAGCCTCTCCCTGCTCCCTCCTAACAACCTCTTATCTGTTTGCTTGTCGTATCAACTTCAAGAAATGGTAATTGTTGTGTCTTCTTCCCCCCCACCCACCCCGGTTGTTTGTGTATTTATTTATTTATTTTTAGCTCCCACAAATAAGTGAGAATATGTGATAATTCTCTTTCTGTGCCTGACTCGTTTCACTTAATATAATTCTCTCCAGGTCCATCCATGTTGCTGCAAATGGCAGTATTTCATTCTTTTTTATAGCTGAGTAGTATTCCATTGTGTAGATGTACCACATTTTCCATATCCACTCATCCGATGATGGACATTTGGGCTGGTTCCAACTCTTGGCTATTGTAAAGAGTGCTGCGATGAACACTGGGGAACAGGTATACCTTCGACTTGATGATTTCCATTCCTCTGGGTATATTCCCAGCAGTGGGATAGCTGGGTCATATGGTAGATCTATCTGCAATTGTTTGAGGAACCTCCATACCATTTTCCATAGAGGCTGCACCATGTTGCAGTCCCACCAACAATGTATGAGAGTTCCTTTTTCTCTGCAACTTCGCCAGCAATTATCATTCTCAGTCTTTTGGATTTTAGCCATCCTAACTGGGGTGAGATGGCATCTCAGGTGGTTTTGATTTGCATTTCCTGAATACTGACTGATGTTGAGCATTTTTTCTTGTGTCTGTTGTCCGTTCATACATCTTCCTTTGAGAAATGCCTGTGTAGCTCCTTTGCCCATTTTTAAATTGAGTTACTTGTTTTTTTGTTAAGTTGTTTCAGTTCCTTGTATATTCTGGATATTAATCCTTTGTCAGATGTATATTTTGCAAATATTTCTCCCACTCTGTTGGTTGTCTTTTAACTCTGTTAATTGTTTCTTTTGCTGTGCAGAAGCTTTTTAGTTTGATATAATCCCACTTGTTTATTTTTCCTTTGGTTGCCCATGCTTTTGGGGTTGTATTCATGAAATCTGTGTCCAGTCCCACTTCCTGGAGTGTTTCCTCCTTTTTTCCCTTAAGAAGTTTTATTGTTTCAGAGTGTATATTTAATTCTTTTAACCATTTTGAGTTGATTTTAGTATATAGTGACAGGTATGGGTCTAGTTTCATTCTCCTGCATATAGATATCCAGTTACCCCAGCACCATTTGCTGAAGAGGTAGTCACTTCCCCAGTGAATAGGCTTGGTGCCTTTGTCAAAGATCAGATGGCTGTAGGTATGTGGGTTGATTTCTGGATTCTCTATTCTATTCCATTGATCAGTGTGTCTGTTTTTATGCCAGTACCATGCTATTTTGGTTATTATAGCTTTGTAGTATAGTTGAAAGTCAGGTAGTGATATGCCTCCAGCTTCATTTTTATTTTTTTTTCTCAGAATTGCTTTGGCTATGTGTGGTCTTTTGTTATTCCACATAAATGTCTGGATAGTTTTTTCCATTTCTGAGAAAAATGTCATTGGAATTTTGATGGGGACTGCATTGAATTTGTTTATCACTTTGGGTAGTATGGATATTTTCACTATGTTGATTCTTCCTGTCCAAGAGCGTGGGATATCTTTCCATCTTCTTGTGTCCTCTTTAATTTCTCTCAGCAGTGGTTTGTAGTTCTCATTATAGAGATTTTTCACATCCTTGGTTAACTCAATTCCTAAGCATTTTATTATTTTTGTGGCTCTTGTAAATGGGCAAGCTTTCTTGATTTCTCTTTCTGCATGTTCACTATTGGAGAATAGAAATGCTACCCATTTTTTGTGTGTTGATTTTGTATCCTGCTACTTTGCTGTAATTATTTATCAACTCCAAGAGTTTTTTTGTAGAGGCTTTAGGCTGTTTGATATATATGATCATGTCATCTGCAAACAGGGACAGTTTGACTTCATCTTTTCCAATCTGGATGCCCTTTATTTCCTTCTCTTCTCTGATTGTTCTGGCTAGTACTTCCAACACTATGTTAAATAGGAGTGGTGAGAGTGGGCAGCCTTGTCTATTTGCTGTTCCCATTGAAGACGATATTGGTAGTGGGTTTATCATATATGGCTTTAATTATGTTGAGATATTTTCCATCTATACATAAGTTATAGAGAGTCTTTATCATGAATGAGTGCTGAATTTTATCAAATGCTTTTTCAGCATCTATAGAGATGATCATATGGTCCTTCTGTTTGATTTTATTGATATGGTGTATCACATTTATTGACTTGCATATGTTGAACAATTCTTGCATCCCTGGGATGAATCCCACTTGATCATGGTGTATAATTTTGTGTGTGTGTTGCTGTATTCTTTTAGCTAGTATTTTAGTGAGGATTTTTGCATCTATATTCATCAAGAATATTGGCCTGTAGTTTTCTTTTTCAGTTGTATCTTTACCTGGTTTTGGTATCTGGTTGATGTTTGCTTCATAGAATGAGTCTGGGAGAATTGCCTCTGTTTCAATCCTTTGGAATAGTTTGTAGAGAATTGGTGTCCATTCTTCTTTGGATGCTTGGTAAAATTCTGCTGTCAGTACATCTGGTCCTGGGTTTTTTTTTTTGTTGGGAGCCTTCTGATAACAGCTTCAATCTCTTTTATTAGTATTGGTCTGTTCAGATTTACTACATCTTCTTGGCTCAGGTTCGGTAGCTTGTGTGTGTCCAGAAATTTATCCATTTCCTCCAGATTTTAATTTTGTTGTCATATTGTTGTTTATAGTAGTCTCAAGTGATTCCTTGTATTTCGTATGTATCAGTTGTAATATTGCCTTTTTTCATTTCTAATTTTCGTTATTTGGATCTTCTCTCCTCTTTTTTTAGTTAGCCATGCTAATGGTTTGCCAATTTTATTTATCTTTTAAAAAAACAACTTTTTGATTCATTGATCTTTCGTATTGTTTTTTGGGTTTCAATTTCATTAAGTTCTGCTCTGATCTTATGATTTCTTTCCTTCTGCTAACTTTGGGTTTGGATTGCTCTTGTTTCTCTAGTTCTGTAAGGTGAAGGGTTAGGTTGTTCACTTGCCATCTTTCCATTCTTCTGAAGTAAGCATTTAATGTGATAAATTTCCCCCTTAGTACTGCTTTTGCAATATCCCACAGGTTTCAGTATGATGGTATCGGAAGAATGAATATTCTGAAGTTGTTGGATGGAATGTTCTGTAGATATCTGCCAAGTCCAATTGTTCTAGAGTGTTGTTTAGATCTTGTGTTTCTCTGCTGATTCTTTGCCTAGATGATCTGTCCAATATTGATAGTGGGATGTTCAGGTCCCCTGGTATTATGGTATTAGTGTCTATTTCCTTCTTTAGGTCTAATAGAGTTTGCTTTATAAATCTGGCTGCTCCAACATTGGGTGTGTATATATTTATGATAGTTATGTCTTTTTGATGGATGAATCCTTTTATTATTATGTAGTGGCCCTCATTATCTCTTTTTATGGTTTTTAGTTTAAAGTCTATTTTATCAGATATAAGAATAGCTACTCCAGCTCATTTTTCTTTTCTGTTTGCATGGTATGTCTTTTTCCATCCTTTCACTTTTATTCTATGTGGGTCTTTATAGATGAGGTGGGTCTCTTAAAGGCAGCATATAGTTGGGTCTTCCTTTTTAATCCAGGCAGCCAGTCTGTGTCTTTTGATTGGGGAATTTAATCCTTTTACATTAAGAGTTGTTATTGAAAACTGTTGATTTACTCCTAGCATTTTATTAATTTTTGTTTGGATGTTTTAAGTGTTTTTTGTTCCTTTCTTTCTGATTTATATATTTTTTCTGTATTTGTTGGTTCCTTGGGTTGTAGATACACTTTTTTTTCTCTTCATTGTTGGCATTTTTATTTTCCTAGGGGGTTTTGATTTTTCTTGAGTTTTTATGGCAGTGGTATTTATTTTTCAGGTACCAAATCCAGTACTTCCTTGAGAGTTTCTTGTAAGAATGGTTGTACGGTAGTGAAGTCCCAAAGTTTTTGTTTGTCTTGAGAAATATACTATTTGCCCTTCATTTCAGAAGGATAGCCTTGCGGGGTAGACTATTCTTGGCTGACAATCTCTGTCTTTTAGTTTTTTGAATATATCATCCCATTCCTTTCTGGCCTTTAGTGTTTGTGATGAAAAGTCTGATGTTAGCCTGATTCGGGCTCCCTTATAGGTTATTTGATGCTTCTCTCTTGCAGATTTTAGGATTCTCGCTTTGTCTTTGAGTATTGCCAATTTCACTATAACATGTCTTGGAGAAGACCTTTTTGGGTTGAATATGTTCGGGGATCTTTCAGCTTCCTGAATCTGAAGATATGTGTCTTTTCCTATACCTGGGATGTTTTCTGCCACTATTTTGCTGAATATGTTTTCAATGCAATCTCCTTTTTCCTCTCCTTCTCGAATACCCATGACTCGGATGTTTGCGTGCTTAAGGTTGTCTGATATCTCTCTCAGATTTTCTTCAATGCCTTTAATTCTTTTTTTTTTTTTTTTTTCTGTCTGCCTGTGTTATTTCAAACAGCCCATCTTGATCATCTGAAGTTCTCTCTTCTGCTTCTGCAAGCCTCCTGGTTAATCTCTCTGTTGTGTTTTTTATTTTGTTGAATGAATTCTTCAGCTCGGCAAGCTCTGCTACATTCTTTTTCAGGGCATTGATTTTCTTGTACATTTCTTCTGTCAGGTCCTGTATACTTTTCCTCGTTTCATCGTGTTGTCTAGCTGAGTTTCTTGTATCTCATTTAGTTTCCTTAGAATTATCACTCTAAATTCTTTGTCAGACATTTCAAGGGCTTCTTGTTCTACAGGATCTAGAGCTTGAGAGTTATTACCCTTTGGTGGTGTACTTTCTTGACTTTTCATATTTCTGGTATCTTTCCTTTGGTGTTTAGTCATTGTGGCAGGGGATTTCATGATCCACTGCTTTGACACTATTGTGGCTAGGATGCTGCTGAGGCTGCCAATTTGGTATGGCTACCTCAGTGTCTGCTTGGTTACCCAGTAGTGCCTCAGGTGCATGATTGCTTTGGGTCTTGAGCCTCTCTGGGGAGGTGCCTCTCTGGTCAGCATGCACTTGGCCGGCCGGATATTGAGTTGGGCTGCGGTGGCAAGGCCTACCTGCTGGGTAGCACGCTGGCACTGCAGGGTGCATAGTATTCACGGATCTTGAGCCTCTCTGGCTGGGCACCTCTCTGATCAGCATGCACTCTGCTGGGCTGGGCATGGAGTTGGGCTGTGGCGACATGGCCTACCTGCTAGGTTGTGTGCTGGCACTGCAGGGTGCGTTGTCTCTGTGGATCTTGGGCTTCTCTGGCCAGGTGCCTCTCTGATCAGTGCGCACTCGGCTGGACTGGGGATGGAGTCAGGCAGTGGTGGCAAGGCCTACCTGCTGGGTCACATGCTGGCACCTGATGGCACATGGTCTCCGCAGATCTTCGGCTTCTCCAGCTGGGCACCTCTCTGATTGGCCTGGGCATTAGGATTTAAAATGTGAATTTGGGGCAGTGGGATTACAAACATTTAATCTAAAGCACTCAGTTATACTTTATTATTTAGAAAACATGTTTTTAATATTAAAATGATCATTTATGACTTTGATATGTTCCCTTTTGTAGATAAAATACCGTGAATCTTTTTAGCATTGTAAACTAATACTTTCTCACTTTTTTAAAAAAGAGAAAATTTGCTTAACTGGGCTGATTTACTCTGATTTATATTAATCATCTTGCTTTCCTGAATCTTTGCATATATCTGGCAATTTGTCCTCAATTTTCACAAATTTACAAGTATAGTGCAATACAGAGACTTGAGATGAGTTTTTTCATGTTGTATTTAGACCCTGATGAAGGGAGAAGAAAAATATTTGCTAATTTGCTCAGGTTTTACTAGTGTAAATTAGGATCCCAGTTTCTTTAGGGAAGTACAGAGAATTTAGAACCTGGAATTGCCTCCTCAAGAATCTCCATGGCTATGTTATAGAACTTCACATATGAATAACTTGTTGTCCCTCTAGACAATCAACAAAGTTCCCACTTGCCTACTAGCATGGGAGGCCTCAGTAGGCACCTACCACATGGGCCTTCATAGTTTAGTGCATGTGTCAGCTGCTGTGGGAAGCCCCAGCGGTTAGCACATTTGCTTCAATTTTCCATAGGATCAGGACCTTCCCACCACCTGGCTGACACGCCTCCCTCACCCCAACTCTTGCTGATTGAGTTGGAGACATATCAGATTTACTCAGCTAGCTGATGAGTCTATTTATTACTGCCTGATAATATTTTCCCTTGTATATAATTAGTAGGTTAGTGTTTCCTTCAGTGTCCTTTGACTATCCCTAATTTCAGCATTAATAACAATAATAGTAATAATAACATTATTAATGCCAGCTTTCATATATTGAATTATAATTAAGTGTCAAGCACTGTGCTACCAAGATTTTGATGAAGTAGATGCAATTATTTAGATTTTGCACATGAGAAAAGAGAAATACTAAATAGTCACCCACATTCACACTGCTACTAAATGTCAGAGGAAGAGTTTAAATTCAGGGCAGTCTGGAGCTAGAACACATGCATATACCCTCTATGTTATACTGCACAAAAAATATGTGGCATATACCTGATTTTCCTGGTTTACAATATGGAAAGGATTTTTCTTATTTTTTTAACATATTATTGTCCATGTCAATGGGAAATTGTTTGTGTCAAACGAGTTTAACATGTAATTTGAAAGCAAAAGTTTGAATCTAAACTCTGTCTTTCCCTTTCTAATATTATCTCACAAATATCACTCGGCAAGGCTATTAGATGCTGACCCAACATACAGACACTGATATCCTTGAATATTGACTAAGGCACATCCAGAAAAGGACGTTATTAAATTCCTTGTCAGTCTCTGCCAGCCTCAGCCTAGCATGTATCTGCCTGGACAGCCCAGCGTGATGCTTCATACTGGATGGTGAATGAGATGAGAAGTCAGCCTTGGTCAGTTCTGCGCCATGGATCAGCAAGTGGATTGACACCTGGATACCTTTGTAATAACTAAATTGGGGCCAACCCATTTAAAGTCAAGTCAGATCGACCAGAAATGAGGAAGAGCCAGTCAACGAAGCCTCCGTGCCTCCCTACCTTCCTTAGTTCTTGGCATTGTCTAGCTCCATGGCTGGACTCTGAATCTGGGATGCTTTCCTTGTCTCTGGCATCCTGCATTCATCAGGCTTTATTAGGTATCTCATTGCCAGAAATATTTATCACAAATAGGTGACATTGGTCCTTGTTTAAAAGTGTTCTTAGAGAATTTATGAGCTAATAGATTGAATTTAAGTGTATACGTGGAAAGAAAATGCCGTGCCCAGTTTTGAACTGCATATTAATAAATTAATTGATTTAATTTTTAAAATTGTAAACTGCAAAATTATAGTTGTACATATTTATGGGATATAAAGTGATGTTGAGATTTATGAGTACAATATAAAATAATTAATCCAAGCTAATTAATGTATCTATCACCTCAAGTAGTTATCATTTTCTCGTAGTGAGAACATTTGAACTTTATAAGCAATTTTGAAAAGTACTATGCACTATTAGTAACTGTATTCACCACACTGTGCAATAGATCTCAAAAAAAAAAAAACCCCCAAAACCCCAAAAAATCCAAAAAACTTAATTCTCCTGTCTAACTGAGGCTTTGTATCCTTTGACCATCATCTCCACATCCCCCCACCCTCCTGGCTCTGGTAACCTCCATATTACTCTGCTTCTATGAACGATTGTTTTAAGATTCCACATATAAGTAAGAATCATGCTGTATTTGTCTTTCTGTGCCTGGCTTATCTCACTTAACATAATGTTCTCCAGATTCATCCATGTTTTTGCAAATAACAGGGTTTCCCTCTTTTTTTAAGGCTGAACAGCATTTCATTGTGTATATGAACCACATTTTCTTTAACCATTCATCCATTAATGGACACTTAGGTTGATCCCATAACTTGGCTATATTGTGAACAGTGCTGCAATAAACATGGGAGTACAGATATCTCTTCAACAAACTGATTTCAAATATTTTGGGTAAATGCCCTGTAGTAGGATTACTGGATCATATGGTAATACTATATTTAGTTTTTTGCTAAATCTTCATTGTGTTTTCTATAATCGCTGAATTAGTCCGGTTTTGTTTCTTATAACAAAATACCTGGAACTGGGTGATTTATAAGAAAATGAAATTTATTTCTTACAGTTTCTGAGGCTGGGAAATCCCAAGTCCATCTGATGGTGGCAATAGTGACCTGAGGGTCTCATATTGCAAGGTGGTGGAAGCAGAGAGAGCAGAGAGAGAGAGCGAGAGAGCAAGATGGATTCTCCTCTTCTTTTAAAGCCCTTGGAACCACGCCCCTCACCACAATTTTTAATCCATTCACTACTGCTCAGTTCTACAATCCAATCACTCCTTCAGGGCTCCACCTTTTGATTAAAATAAAAGGATTTCCCACCCTCTTGAAAGTCCCAGTGGGGGCTAAGTTTCTAATACATAAAAGTTGGGAGACACAATTCAAGCTACAGTGAATTTGGGGGGGACATAATTCAATCCATTACAATGGCTGTACTAATTTACATTCCCATCAAGAGTGTACACGAGTTCCCTTTTCCCCTCCTCCTCACCAACACTTTTCTTTTCTGTTTTTATAATAGATATTCTGACAGGTGTGAGATGATATCTCATTGTTGTTTTAATTTGCATCTCCCTAATGATTAGGAATGCTGAGCATTTTTTCATATATCTGTTGGCCATTTGTATGACTTCTTTTGAGAAATGTCTATTCAGCTCCCTTGGCCACTTTTTAATCAGATTATTTGTTTTCTTTCTATAGAGTTGTTTGGGTTCTTTATATATTTTGGATATTAACCCTTTTTCATATATATGGCCTGCAAATATTTTCACTCAATTCATAGGTTGTCTCTTCACTCTGGTGATTGTTTCCTTTGCTGTGCAGAAACTTTTTATATTGATGTAATCTCATTTGTCTATTTTTGCTTTTGAAGTCAGATGTAAAAATTTATTGCCACAAAGTTTCTATACTACGCAAAGTGATCTACAGATTCAATGCAATCCCTATCAAAATCCCAATGTTATTTTTCATAGAAATAGGAAAAACAATTATAGAATTCATATGAAACCACAAAAAGCCTGGAATATTCAAGACAATCATGAGCTAAAATAACAAAGTTGGAGGCATTACACTACTTGATTTCAAGTATAGTACAAAGCGATAGTATTAAAATAGCATGGTACTGCCATGGAACAAAATAGGAGCCCAGAAATAAACCATGCATGTATGGTCAATTGATTTTCAACAAATGTGTAAAGAATATACAATAGGAAAAGGACAGTCTCTTCCAAACAAATGGCATTGAGAAACCTGGATATTCACATGCAAAAGAATAAAATTTGACCCTTATCTCATGCCATATACAGAAATCAACTCAAAATTGTTTAAAGACAAACATAAGACATGAAACTGTCAAACCATTAAAAGAAAACATGAGGAAATTAAATTTATTTTTCTACCTTAGTTTATCTTGTTAAATTAGCATTTCCATTGCACATTTTAATTACTGTCTTTGCATTGCACGGGATTTGTACAAAGACTGCAGTATAAATTCAAGATGGATGGCAGGCCCAAGAAAACAGCCTGGGACTTGACACATCTGACCAAGTTATCCTGAAGTACTGTGTCAGAGTCACCTAGGAAATGGACTTCATTTTTGTCTCTACCTCTTTATGCCCCAACTTGCTATATACAATCTGCATCATGCTTATCTGATTTATCAGAATTACTTTTTTATTGGGGGCTGTTTCTCATAAAACCTCCAGATTAAGTAATGTAACTCCTCCCCCCAGCACCTAAGAAGCTTCCTAATTTTCTCCCAACAGCCCACATTTTAGATGGCATATCCTCTGGAGATAATCACCCTTCAGACTTTGTACACACCATTCCCTCACTTTTCATTGTGATATAACCCCAAAGAACAACCTGAGCCATTATGGAAAGAAAAGTGAGAAACAAATCACGTTTGAGTGTCAGTGGTAAAGTGTATAAAAGCCAAGATTTGGGCATTAACCCTGGTGTTGTCTACTATCTGTGTGTCCTTAGATAAGAAATCTCACCTCTCTGAGCTCTGTTATATTTAGAACTGGCACATTGAGAGCAACTGAATAGGGTCTTATAACAAAGCAAAGACAGATGAATGTATAGCATGTAGTACAGTGTCAGACACATTGTGGGGTCACTACTGGTTTATCATCCTATATCTACCATTTCCATAACCATAGAACTCTGAAAATAAAAATTACTTTGTCACTCATTTGGTAGAAATCTGGATCCAAACATATGTGAAGCTATTTATGGTCTATCCTTCTTAGTGTGAATATTCCTGTTTCTCTGCAGAATTATTAGTATGTTTGTTACGGGTTGTTTTTCGAGGCACTGTTGGGGCTGTGACATCATTTTGATCATTAGGAGCTCTTCATGTGATTCTCATGGACGAGAAGCAGGAGGTTACTGAAGGTAAAGAATGGAGCCGAGGGCTAGGTCTAAAGAGGGATGTAGGATAAGCAGAACTGTCTTTAGTGCACCCTTCACTGCACAGTGTCAGTGCATCGGCATGGCTCGGAAGGACCTAAGAAGAGAGACCCTGCCATGCATGCTTGTGATCTCAAGTGTCACGAAAATATAACTGACTGAGACGTGAAGTCGTTTGGAGTTCATCTTTTGAAAGCTAGTGAATCTGATTTTTTTTATTGAAGTAGGTCTAGTTAATTATGAAATTCTATATCAAGTATCTAAAGTTAAACAACAAAAATGGTTTTGCATTTTTGTCAACTCTTTTATGAATCAAAGTAGATCATCTTTTTGAATATTAATAACTTTGTCTTGGTGTTATTTTCTTTATTCTAGGCTTCTGAAGGATTTTATGTTTTTGCACGTTTGTAAAACAATCACTTAAATATTGCTAAGAACAGTTATTTCAGGGATCTGTTTAAATTGCAGCTATTGGGTCTGTCTTTTAACTCTCAGAAACTTATAGAAAAAAGGAGAGGCCAAGCAAGTTCATGTGAATATTCATAACCTGAAATGATTATGATTTGTCAAGGTCACTAAATGAAGGATTTGGTTTATACTGAGCTGCTATCCTAGGACTGGCCATTTAGGAGGCTGGGAATGAACTCTCCATAGCACCATTTCTCCAGGAGTTCTTGGAGAAGACATCGATTCTCAAATGTCTCTTCTGGGAGCTAGGCTGATCAAGTTTTTGCCCTCGAAAATACTCAATAGAAAATAGAAAATTGAAAATAATTGTATAAGTAGAAAATAATCATAGCAGAGTATCAGAGATGGAACTGAAGGGATGGGAGTAGATACAAGGGCCTTGGACATTTGGTGGCTAGTGGATGTTACCTTGACATAGAGTGGATCTTCCCCAGGTCCACAGGACACTATATTCCCCTTGGCTACAACCTATAATCTGCTTATTTTCTGTCTTTGTGAACACCTTCAATAGCAGGGAGCTCACCAATTCTAGGCAGCCTGATCCAATTAGGACAGTAGTGACTACTAGACAGTCTTTCTATCTATTAAGATAGATTAAATACACCTGTACACAGCTCACACCATTGTTCTTAGTTCTGTTGTTGGAGAGCATGCTTAGTCCTCGTCCATGCTATAGTTTGCTTGGAAATTTGTTTCCCCAGATAGGCAAATTGACTTTACCACTTCTTGGTATGACCACCTGTAGCAATTCACTTAAATGTTTTTAGCCTGAACAGTAATAATACTGATCTTATGGAACGATGTGAACATTAAATGAAATGCGGCACACAAAGTGCACCAAGTGCCTGATGTACCTGAAGTACCTGGAGCATAGTAAGCGATGTCTGGGAGATCTTCGTATTATAATCACATAATCACACCATCTTTTCTCTTCATGTAAGTTTCTTCGCAGGAAAATAAATCCTCTCACAATGGTAAAAAATGTTGCTTCTCTTAAACATTTTTCTCATCCCACCCCTACAAAGAAGCTGCTGTACGAAGTTAGCTGCAAGAACACAGGCTGGCTGGTGATTTGATGGGCCCTGTTAGGAGGCTGGAGAACAGCAGGGCAGTTACGCATAAAGCAAAGTCAGCATGTTTCAAGGCAGTTGTATCCTGGCATCTGGTTCAGGGCTTGCATTTCTGTTATTTCAGATGTAAGGAAGATGAGGGTGTTTAATTTCCTTAGCTACAAGGACTCTAGACCTCTGGAAGAACATATTAACTGTCTGTAGATTATTTACCAACAAGAACTTGAGAGAGTCGGAAAACAAAACAAAAATCCTCAAGTTAATAGCCTGCAGGAGTTTGTAATACTGTTTAGGACAGGCTGTTTAAGGTTGGGGGCCACTGTAGAGGAACACATTAAATGCGTATGGAATTTCACAGAAGCTACCCCTGCCCTCCCATTGTTGTTGACATGATGGAGGAGGTTTTTATGTCATCTGTAACTCTTAAGGAATTTTCAGGAGACAATGTCCAAAGTTTCTGGCAGAAGGGACAAAACCGAATTTAGTAAACCAGTGTTGCTTAAGATTTATAGCAATGATATATTCCACTGGTCCAGTAATCATCAGTTTTCAAAGTTCATCACTGGTTGGGATCTAATTTCTTCTATTTGTCCCTAAACACATCTTTAGAGCCAGAGCTTTTGATTTAGGTGTATGTGGGGGGGGGGGGAGGGGGGAGGAAGAAAAGTCATGTGACTGTGATAAGAGACTTGAATCTCCAGACCTGGGGGAATAAAAACGTTGTACTGTACAAGCAGATTTCACTCTAATGAGACTTTTACCCCTAACTTGAATTTCACTTACATTCACTAATGATGTTCATTACAGCAGTGCTGCAACATACTTATTCCTGTTTTAGAGATAAAGAAATTGAGTTCATTCAGAGGGTTTAAGTGATTTGCCATAAGGGAAAATTAGCTAGGACAGACCTGGAATTCAAATCCTAGTATTCTTACTCATATCGTTCAACTTTAAAGTTTGGTTTTGCTTTTATTATTATCTATTTGCAGTTGTGTTGAATCCCTACGTTGTGTTGCTCTGATGTGAGAATTATTAACAAATACACTTGTATATGCTTCTCTGGCTTTACAGAGAACATCAGTGTTTTTCTACTCATACTGCTGCCTCTTCTTTTTGTGTTAGGAATCAAATAAAAGAGGTGTATTTGTGATACTTGATCATATATGCCAAGGTATTGCTTAATACAGAATTTGGCTGATCTTTGTCCACAGTCCCAGAAGGGACCTTCTAAACCCTGGGTGCTTTCTGAGTAACAGGAATGTCTTTGTTATTCATGGTGGGCCCCTGGTACCTATCTGAGTTCTTGCTAAGGAGATGGTTTAGGATGGGGCCTGGCTGTGCCAAGAAGAACAACCATTTGATTAGAGGTTGAGGCTTTGAGCCACTTGTTATCAGCCTGACTTCAGGGAGGGGAGGGGAGCTAGAGATTGAATTAATCCTCATGGCCAGAGAGTCAGTCGATCGTGCCTACAGAATAAACTCCCAATAAAAACTCTAGACACTAAGCTTGGGTGAGGTTCCCAGTTGGCAACACACATCAGTGTGCCAGGAGCATGACACGTCCTGTCTCCACACTGAGTGGACACACAAGCTTTCATCTGGGACCCTCCACTACCTTGCCTCTGCCTTTCTTCTTTTGACTAGTCCTAATTTGTATCCTTCATTGCTTTAATAAAACTATGACTGCAAGTACAGTGTTTTCCTGAGTTCTATGGGTCCTTCCAGCAAATTGGTACCACACTTCTGAATTTGTCACCACTTGTTCACAAGTGTGGGTGACCTGGGAATCCTCTCACTTGCAGCTGGTATCTGGAGTGAGGGAATTCTTATGGAGGACTGCTTCACCTGTGAAGTCTGGCTTAACTCCGGGTAGACAGTGTGAGAACTGCATTACACAAAGGTACCGCTTTTCCCCTGTCCTCATTCTGAACTATGACACTGTGATGGTTTTGAGAAGCTTCGACATTCAGGTATAGCCAGTGAATAGAATACACAGCACAGGCAAGGCATGGCAGTCAGTATGGAAGGGCTGCCCACTCAGTCTAAAATCACTGAACACCTCTGAGGTGTAACAGCTGTGGCTGCTTTTAAACCCATCTGACAAAAGGAAAAGAGAGAAGCAACGAACACCGTTGGGGCTCAGAAAACGATACCTCACAGTGAAGACTCCAGAAGCAACCTTCAAAGCAATGTTTTCCTCTGACCTTTTCTGCACTCCCATCTGTCAGCCTCATTCTCTGAGTCAAGCCACAGAAACTAGAATCCCTCTTCCCCAAAGAGGGTCACAGAAACCAGAATCCCTTTCCCCAAAGCCAGCGATGAAGACTTAAAATTATACTCTAATCTTTCCCCTGCCTTTCTGTCTCGTAGCTGGACATAAAGAAATACTCTGAGCTACCTCGTCTGATTGCAGGTCATTCCAGAAAAGGTCCTGCCCCATACTTGGGAGGAAGGAATGCTATGTAAGATAACTCCAATCCAAAACATTTTATGTGTTTTAAGAAGCCCTGCCATGGGATTTTAGATACTAGGCATGAGAAACATTTCTTGTTGTTAATTTTGTGTGTGTTTGCTTTTTTTATAAATAAAAAAAAATTCTAAAACCTGTAATGAATTAAAAGCCTCTATGATTGAAATTAGTGGAAAGGGGTATACAGACATGAAAAAGTTATGCCCTGATAATGGAGATAATACATAATACAATATGACACTGATAATAGAGGGAGAGAGACTCAATCACAGTAGTAATTAATATCATTTTGATCACTTGGCATTTTCTTCTATACTTGGTAATTTTCTGCCTAGTTTTCTACTCAAGTGGAGGCAGCATATTTAGTAGAGCATGAGTCAAGCTGGCAATCCCAAGTCCATCCCAGACACCAGAACCTGAAGTAGAGAGACCTCAACCACCTACAACGCGCTGCCAGAAGCACAGCCGCCCACTCGTCTCAGCCTAGAGCAGCTGATCCCCATGACCACAGATGCTTGGGATGGTTGTTGTTCTCAGTCATCATGCTTGGGAACAATTTATTTCACAATTGCTGGTTGTTATAGATCCCGAACACTTGAAACAGGTTGTTTATTGACTTAACATTTCTAAAATTTAAAATTCTATGCCATCCATTAGTGATTGATTGATTGATTCTCAATTACTGAAAAAATACTATGGGTTAAAGAGGTAATTAAAAGATTAAATATATACTATTTATCAAATAACAACAATAATTCTATGTATCCGATGAAAAGTGGTCAAAGATATACAGAAAAATAGACAGTTGTAAATACGTAACATTAACCAAGAAAGAGTGTGTATATACATTTACGTGTATAGTCAGCTCTCCATGTCAGTGGGTTCTGCATCCCTGGATTCAATCAACCACAGATCAAAACTATTTGGAAAAAAAATTCCACAAAGTTCCTAAAGGCAAAACTTGAATTTGTCCTGCACTGAGTACTACATTGAATCCACATGAATTAAGTTATGTGTAGGCATTGTATTAGGTATTATCTAGAAACGATTTAAAGTATATGGGAGGAAGTGCATAGGTTATATACAAATACCACACCATTTTATACAAGAGACTTGAGCACCCTCAGCTTTTGATATCTGTGAGGGATCCTGGAACCCATCCCCGATGGATACTGAGTGATGGCTGTTTATGTAAAAGGGCACAAGAAGATGACAGAAAGGATTGACATCAAACTGTAATAGGACGTATTGCTATAGGGAGAGGTTATTTGGAAATGGGGTTGGTAGACATGGGGAAGGAGATTTTCATCATTTGCTGTGCATGATTTGGTAATGTTAAAATTATTTTCAGTATAGAATCTTGTTATGTAGTTTTTAAAAAGAAGCCAAATCAGAAGAATACCCACCAAAATGTTAGGGTTAGTTGTCTCCAGGTGTGGTCAACATAGCTATATTACTTGTGTTAGTTTGGGTTCTCCTAAAAGCAAAGGCTGAGAAAGGATTTGTAATCAGGTCGTTTATTTGGGAGGTGAAACCAGGAGTGGGAGTGAGGGGACAGTGAGACAGAAAATTCAGAAAAAGTCAGTAAGGTTGCCATTGTGAACAGCAGGTACTTTTTTCCACTGGAACCTCCCGAGAAATACTCAGAATGTCTTCCAGAAGGACTGGAGGTTGGAGCATTTATCCACCACCTCCCATCCCTCTTTGGGTGAAGGTTGACTCCAGGAATACTAACTCACCTGTGCTTCTAGGTCATAGTTGCACGGCTCAGTGGGCTCTGGCACACTGGGGACGTTCTGCGGCTACAATCAAAGAAACACATCATGAATGCTTGAAGGCTGATGCAGACAACAGAAGTCTGAGCATGAATGGAACTGTCAATTGCAGCTGCGGCTACAGTCAGAGACGGTTCGAGAAGGTGTGATTCAGCGTTCCACCACATTATCCTTTTCTGTTTTGCATTTCCCAGTTTCTCATAATGAATATTTACTATTTGTAAAGGAAAATAAAGTTGATCCTAAATCATCTCGGTAAAATTCATTTTACCTCCATTTACAGGAAGGAAAGTATTTTTAATACTTACATTCACAGCATTATTCAATTAAATATCTTACTGCAAACTTTAGAACTGCTTCAAATACTCTCAAATTTTATAAATTGATTGTAGGCTCATTAATTACATTGACAAGGAAACATAGGCTTGACAAAATACAATGTCTAATAATGGATAATTTTGAAAACCACTACTAAATACAAATGCTAAACCTAAAGTGTTACGAAAAACATGATTAAAAGTACTCTACTGTTGTACTGTTGTTTGTTTTCTATTATTTTAATTAATTCTTCACTGGCTACAACTATTTTCTTTTCTTTTTCTTTCTTCTTTTTTTTTTTGCATACCACCTTCAAATGGGAATGACTAACCTAGTAACATGTATTGTCTCTCTGATCTTAAAGGAAAGTTCTAGAAATCAGCACCTCTTCGTGATCTTAGTGGGGAACCAGTCTCTTAGCACTGATTGTTTTTGTTTGCCCCAGCCCCCAATAACTAATATTGATGTGATTTATTAAAAAATTTTCATTCTGATGTAAACATTTATTTATCTATTCATTTATTCAACCAATGGATGTCTATTGAATTCTTGCTGTGTCTCAGGGATTATGCTAAATAGTTGGGGTTAAATGGTGACCACTGTCTTCACAAACCTGTAAGCTGGTGAACAATTTCATAAACTGCCTTCCAGATTGGACACTTAGAACTTAGATACTCCCTTGCTCTTCTTGACTAATACATTTTTTTTTCCCACAAGACTTTGTTAACTCAGGATGCCTTGAGAAAATCATCCTTTATGTTTGGGACAGTTCTGGCCCTGGGATCCCCTACAGCAGCAAAGTAAGACTTAATGTATTCAGCAGCTATTGGAAAATGTACAGTCACAGCTACACATTTTACCTAAATAAGTTATAAATTTTTACTCTAGCAATGAATCATCTTCTTTAATATATGCTTTATAAAATGGAGAATGATAAATAATCATTTAAATTCTACCTAACAGTTTGTTACAAGAACATGCCACATTAATTTTCTCCATATTTATATAGGTCCACTCATCAATTTACTAACCAATGTTGCTTCAAATGCTAGATATCACCTAACTTATCTGCATTTGCATCAGAGCCTATTAACTGTGAAGAATCACACCAGGGTCCCCTTTGCCCTATGTCTTTCAGGAAATGCTTTTCTCAACCAGGCCTATCTTCAAAGGGACAGATTGGATGTTCTTTCTAGATCCCAACCTGAACTTCTAAATGCATGGTTTCCTCTCTATCCAATGTCTTTCCAATGGCAGAATTTCCCCTGGACACTCACATTTCAAGCCATGGCTCCCCTTTGAAGATCTTTCAAATGTATTTATTTCATGGCCTGAAATGCCCCTAAATATTAATCTGTCCTGGCACTCAAGACGAATCTCTTGCAGGCATGCTGTTTGCCATGCCTTTTTCTAAACTGACTGAAATAGAAACTAATTTTCTTTAATTGTAAATCTCTTTCTTGAATCTAAATCTTAACTGCTTCGAACTAAAGCTTAATAAAGGGTTGTGTCTTAAAATGGTGAAAAATGTAAAACTTTTCACAAAATAAAACAGCATGGTGTCAGATTTACCTTACATTCTAATTATTTGTTTAAGAAACAAATACACAAGCTTCAATACATTTTAATAGGCTATGAAATTCAATTTTCCTGGTTTACATATGCTAAATAACTAACCCAGTACAGGAATAATGTCTTTATTCCTTTAGCTCATTAAGTAAGAAAAGGAAAATTGTAAAGAAATATATAAAGAAAATTGAATAGCACTAAGAATTACCTAATGTATAATTTACAGTCTAAAGACTTATTTTTGGCTATGAACTCCCAGGTTTGTCAGTTCTTTTAACATTTACTTTTCTCAACATTTCTTCATCTAGTCTTTAGGCGAACATTTAAGTGTCTGAGTCACTGATTTATACATAATCCCAGCTATGTAGGAGCTTAGTAGATAGAAAGCAATGATATATAAATCAGAAATTGAAATATGATATAATAATGGTAATATTCAGTCACTCATTCATTCATTCAGTTATTCATTCATTCATTCACTTATTCATTTGTTCTTTGATGATTTAATTCACATTTTGGAATTTGCCCTGTATATCATGTATGTATAATGCAAAGACAAATAAGACTCAGTTCACAATATCAAGTAACTAACAGTCTATAGGGAAAGATAGTCACAAAAATAAAAAATAATATAATGTATTAAATATAATAATGGAGGTGTACACAAGGCATTTTGGGAGAAGAGACACAGTCTTGTATCTTTTCCCAGTGATGCCTGAGGGAAGAGAAAAGAAAATAATTTTCAAGATATATAGAGTTCAGCATGAACGAAATCAAAGGCATAGGAAAACAATGAATGTGGGAGGAATTACAAACATGTTAGTTTTTCTGGAACATTATACTTAAAGGAGGGCATGGTGTAAAGGCAGAGATACACAGGGCCTGGCTCATGGAGGGCAGATATGTCACTTTGCCATCACTTTAAAGATCTTATAATCTAACCTATAGAAATGAGAAACTCTTGAAAGTTCTTAAGAGGGGAAGTGATGCCATGACATTTTTTACTTTTTTAGAAAAATCATGTTAGCTGCTAGTTTATAGGAGGGAGGAAGACCAGACCCACAAGGGGGCTCTTGCAGAAGCACAGCCATGATGAGAGGTCAAGCCAGGTTCTAGGGACGATGAGAGAAGGGACGGCTGTTCATCACTTGGGTGAGGCAAGTTAGTGAATTTGAAGAGTTAAGGCTGGGTGAAGGCGGCGCCACCCACGGAGATGGAGGCTAAATGAAGAGGGGCCGGTGGCAGGTGGAACAGTTCAGTCTGAACAGGTTCTGAATTGGAGATTCAATGGAGACTCTCAGCAGGCTATGGACTATGTGAGCAGGTTGTGAGATTTAAAATCAAAGCATATAATTACAACCATGAACGTGGATAGAATCACCGAGGGAGGGTATGTGCAGGGACAGAGCAGTGGGATAAGCCCTAGAAGGAAACACCGATGCACAAGGACTGGGAAGAGGGAGAAAACTTGTGAGCCAGAAATGAAAAGGGATCCTGGGGCAGGGGGGAGGTGGAAATGTGGGGTCACAGAGAATTGAACTAGCTCGTCGGTTTCACTTACACCAAGATGCTCAATTAGATAAACACCGGAAAATGACCAACTAGTTTATTATGAAGCCACCATGGTTTGATCCATTTCAGCAGCATTCTGGAGAGACTGGAAAGTGAGGACGTGAAGACAGCTAGCAGATTGTGTTATTCTGAGGCATTTGAGGGAGAAAGGGAAAGGAGCGTGTAGATAGGATTTAGAGAAAGACAGGTTTAAGGGAGAGGTGTTGTTTTTCTGGGTAATATGCTGGTGAGTCAGTGGCGACATGTGTAATGAAGACACAAATCAGCAGAGCCTGGTAACGTAGAGGCCACATGAAGAGGCAGGCAGCTGGACAGGACCCTGGAAACTGAGGAAGACCATGTCTGAAGGACTATACCAGGAAGCTGCTAGGACAGGGGGGTCTTTACACAGCAGTGAGGAACTTCTCTTGGGTTGACCCGTGATACTTTCACAGACAAAATACACTGGATGTGGGTCTTCAAGGAAGATAAGAAATAAATAACTTTCTTCTTAATACAACATAAATTCTTTGAGAATTTACAGTGTGCTAGACTTGGCTTTTACCCTCAGAGGATTCTAAGAAAAGGATACAGCATGCATAAAGGAACAAAAGAATGTTAATTCTTGGGCTATAAGTGTACACTAAGCTAGGCGCTGTGACTTAAATGGAGAGATTGGTCTTTCCTGTGGATAGGACAGAGTAAGATAATGGTAACTGTATTTGCATTTTTAGTAAGACGATTCTGCTAGGAACATAGGGAATATTTTGGAGGAAGGTAAAACTGGGGACAGGTCCACTATCAAAAAGTGTATTGCAAGATCCAGAAAGAAAACAATGAGGATCTGAAATAAGGCTGTATCAATTGGGAAATATTCATTCCACAAATATTCATTGCAGACCTTTTTTTTCCCTTAGGAATTGTGTTAGTCATTTGACAAAAGAGTCAGAGATGTGTGTGTGTGTGTGTGTGTGTATACATATGCACATACACATGCACATATATATTAATAGCAAAATCATTGTAGTTATAGTTACGTAGTTAGTTGTATATCTAGCACTGCTGC
This sequence comes from Cynocephalus volans, assembly GCF_027409185.1. Taxonomy (NCBI): domain Eukaryota; kingdom Metazoa; phylum Chordata; class Mammalia; order Dermoptera; family Cynocephalidae; genus Cynocephalus; species Cynocephalus volans. The sequence goes on from NC_084461.1 coordinate 232,293,706, forward strand.
ATTAACAAGTTGGTTGTGGCCTTGCTCCAGTCTGCAGTTCTGCTCCCTGTGTCTTCTCTTTCTAGGTTGCAGACTGAAGAAGCAGTCCCTATCTGTCACCTTCCATGAGAAAATAAGGGGAGGGGTCAGGGGAGGGAGATGTTATCTTCCAAATATGTACTAAATACCGCCCACCTTTAGTGTCAGAAGTAGGTCCCTTTCAGCTGTATTCTTCCTCCACATCTTTTCAACGGGAGCATGAATGCATGAAAGCTGGCAGAATCTCAAGTTCTCTTTAGAGTTTCTGCTCAAATGTGAAGTGTGCCACATCTACTCAAATTCCATTTGCTGATACAGTCTTGTGTAGGTATAAATGTGCACAGCAGTGATAATCAAACATGTAACATCTGGAATGGCATGGCATTGACCAACCAGAACACTGCAGTGGAGTGAGGTCCCAGTGGCCCCTTGCTGTGGCACATGCTGTTTCATTAGTTGCTGATGTGGGTGAGATACTGAGGAGTCCAGAGGACAGACTGGGATAGGCAGGGAGGTGAAGGGCTCTAGGGGACTCACGACTGTGGCTACTTACCAATAAGTAGAAAGATATTTCAGTATTTCAATAATCACTTAAGCTACATTTGTTTGTACTGGATGACCATTAGCCTTGTAAGTGTGTGTGTATGGGGAGTGGGGTGGCAAGTTGAATGCAGAAATAAGGAAAATAGGATGTTCTAAAATTGTTCCTAATTTCTGGCTTGGGTGATGATTTAGTGAAGTGATGTCTGATAGGAAAGAGACAATGCAAGAGGAGGAAAATGATTAGGAGAAATAAAGTAAATTAGCTTTGATTGTATATTAAGCATGTATGGACTAAAAAGTTCAATTGTGGGTTAGTTATGTCAGTCTGACTTCAGAGGCTCATTTTTGCTGGCGAGAAACTGGACAGTGTATAATTGTCAGGATATAGATCACCAAGACACAAATATAGAAGGCATAAGGGAGAAGATTGATACATTTATATAAATGAACATATACAATTTATAAATATCAAACATTTAATAAAAACCAAAGGCACTTGCAAAATACAAATATATGGCTGGTAAACTTTTAATTATTTTAATATATAAAGAATACACAACCTAATAAACAAAACACCACCAAACTAATAGAAAAAAACAGTTAAATATAAATAAATACAAATATTAAACCTGTAGGATAATTTCAACTTTTACTCATAATTACATGAATATGACTTTTAAAATATTTTACTAATAAAATTGGCAAATATGGAAATGTTTCAAAATAAACAGAGTTAAAGAGGATGGAGAAAAATGAGCTGCCATTGAAGGTGTGCGTTGGTACCTACTCTCTGAAAACCATGTTATTTATGTCTATCACATTATTAAACTAAAATAAGTCCATGACCAGAGTACGGTGTAATTTTTGAAAATGAAAAGTACACATACATGGACACTTACATGCATAAACAGTTTTTATGATAGAACATTAAAAAACTTTTTGTTGCATATGTCTCTAGGAGAGAGACTTGGGGTACTGGTACACGTAGAAGAGTTATTTTACATTGTGGCATTTAAAACTTTTATTATTTTCTTTTAAAGTTATAACATACTTCTAGGCAGGTATGGTAATTTTGCCGTTATATGTTTTTTCTTACCCAAGGAAAATTACCTAAGTCTTCTTTTTAATGCCACACATAACTGCCTCTATTTTCCATAATCTTGCATCTGTGGGTTAATCTGGAGGACATATATAAAACTCTATTAAAAATATTTTAATTTTATTTCTCAGAAAATGTAGCCCCATACTTACAAGTGCATAGGTTTTGAAATGATAGAGTCTAAATATTGCAAAAATATCATATATATTAAACTTGTTTCCAAGATAGTTATTCTCAATTTTCAGGTGACAAAATTAAGGTGGTGAAATAATTAGTTCAAGGATGCAAAACTTTTTGAACACTGTTGTAGCTACAAGACTACACTCACAGGTGGGAGCCGTGGCTGAGAAATTGAAACTAGCTAAATGATGTACAAGTTACTGTTCAGACCCAGTTTCATAAAACACTGGCATTGACTAGATCTATTTTCTGAGCCTGTTGCTATCAAGGTTGCCAAGGAAGTTTCTGCAACTTCTGACCTGAGAAAAAGAAGAACACTGAAGCTATTGCTCTAATATGAATCTTCAGCCTTGGTCCTGGCCCTGGAAAAGTTTCTCCTTATTCATTCTTTTGAACACTGAGCTCTCACAGTCATTCCATTTTGGGTGCCATACAATTGAAATATCAACCTGGATTCAGTAGGTGCAGAAATCTTTATGACTCAAGAACTACGTGATTAGAAAGTTTTGCTATATATATGCATGCCATAAAAGGTGGAATTAGTTCATCTGTACAATGATGTTCTGACCACCTTCTATTCTCTGTACTGGTGAAGGAGGAATCACATGCCCTAAATAATACAAGACGGACAAACGTAAGACACCTGATACTCGACAGAGGAGACTGGCAGTAGTTTACATGAAGGTACTTTAAAAAGTTCATGGGAAAATAGAATTGAAAGAAAAATATGAGTCCTTCCATGAATTTTTTGGAGACCCCTTGTACTTACAGCCCAGGTAACAAGAACACTGCAGGCCATACAGGGCACACGAGGGTTTTGCTCAGGAGTAGCATAACCAGAAGGGGCTGTGAGAAGCAGGCTTCGTAGTAATAAGAGGGTGTGGTGCCTCTTAGTTCCCATGGGAGGATGTGATTGGGATTGGCTGTTTTGGAATAACATCATGGATTGGTTGGTAGGCAAAACCTATTAGGTTGCTGAGGAATAATTGAAGATCAGCTGGTCCAAATGATAAGGGAACTAGCTGGGCAGGGAGCTTTTCCCAAAGGGGTGTGGGTGGTATATCAAGTGAGAGAAGGGGAAATCAGGCTGGTGGTCTCACAATACAATGGCTATAATAATAATTTCCTACCACACAGAGCTGTGGGGGAAATAAATAAAATAAATATGAGAAAATACTTTGCAATGAAATGTGTTTTATAAGTCCTGTTATTCATGTGAAACTTAGTAGAAAAAATTAAAATTTTAATTTAAAAAATTAATTTAGAAAAAAATTAAAAGTTCAATTCTTAGTTTGTATTTATGATCCCTAGACTATGTAATACTTTATTAATAAACACCTTAAAGTAAACTCTAAATCTTATCAATGGGTTTACCTCTACTATATTCCTTGCCATTGAAGAAGAAGATAGCACATAAAGAATTGCTATATATAATAGCTATTCTCCAATTGGCTAAACTGAAATGGATTGTGTGAGTTATGTGTTTGGTATTTCAAAAAGAGAAATGCACCAAGAAAGTCAAGAGAGTGACTGTCTGCAATGTTCAAGAGTCCCCAAGATCACCCTCAAGTTCAATAACTGGCTAGGAGGACTCATAAAACTCAGAAAAGCTGTTACACTCAAAAAAAGCTTTTGCAATTTATTCACACAGAAAGGATGCAGACTAAAATCAGCCAAGGGAAGGGGTACACAGGACAGTGTCCAGTATGTCAACTTCCACTTGCCCTTTTCCTGTGGAGTCCTATGGATAGCCCTATCTCTCCCAGCAAAAACAAGTAAAAAATATGCATACAGTATTGCCAGCAAGAGAAGCTCAACCCAGCTTTGGTGTCTAAAATTTTACTGGGGCTTAGTCACATCCATAAGTGACCACCCGTGTGGCTGACCTTAGTCTCCAGCCCCTCCAGTGGTTGAACGGATAAATGTCCCAAGGCCACCCCCAACCCCCATAAATCACATTATTAGCATTGACTCTGCATGTACCAAAGCCCCCAAGTAAACAATGATACTCTTATTGGGCAAAAGCCAAGGGCAAAGGGCATGCCTGTCTTTGGGCAACTTTAATTCTTTACTGCACACTGACATTTTCTCTCTAGCTCTAATAATAATTGATCATTTTTGGTAACACTAGGCTTTGATTTCTTTACCTATGAAACAAGAGGGCTGGACAGGATCAGCGGTTTTCATACTTAACATAGAGGAGGGTTAGGGGTGCTTTTTAGGATTGACTGAGATATTAACACTATGGAGAAGGGAGGAACTATTATGAATGTGCTTAACAAAAGCAATCAAAGCAATTTGTATAGTGGATTTTTACCTAAGGTGTAATAGGAAGAAAATGTTCTGTTAAAGCCAGGAAATCCCTGCAAATACTTAGTTTCTAGGGTTCCTTCCAGTTCTAGTGTTGGTTTTAAGAAAAAACAAATAACGGTCAGCCAATTATTTAGATATTTTGTATCATGATGATGCAAATACTTTTCACTTCTAAAGTTGTCATGGCCACTTGTAGTTTCTTCCAGAGCTGCATAAGAGTATTCATGATTATAATAATAATGATCTTGGATTGGCAGTAGTTTATTTACCACGATCTTCTTTTAGCTCTCTATACATATTACATTGAGCCCTATTATGTAAGTCCTATGTTTCCATTTTCCAGATGAAGGTCTGGTTTTTATATAAATAAAAATCCTTTGTAGTCAAAGTACAATAAACAAGAGTATCAAATGCTTCTGTAAGAGAAATATTGCATCTTAGTAAGTGACTAGAAAATATTAAATGAATTTCAACTGGATATTTTGGCATAGACTAGAGAATCAGAAGACAGAGGAAATTTAGGTATTACCTGTCTTCACCCCGTTAATCTAACTACTTCTGTGGAGGAGCTGGGGCTAGACCCTTGCTCTACTAGCTGCTGAGTTTTTTACACTTAATTCAGATAACTTAGAATTCCAAGATGTTTTACTTGGAAACTGAGAAGATTTTGACCTATTTTCTTAATAAAAATCAAAATTTTTATTGATTTATGGTATAGCTGTAACTATAGTACCAAAATTAAACACATGACCAATTACTTGAGTCAAAATTTGAAAGCCATCCTGGATACGCCTAGGCTAGGAGTTAGTTGACATGGATGTCAGTTCCAGCTCTGTAACTCATGAATTCTGTGACTTTGTACTATATAACCCCTTTCCTCATCAGTTTTTCATGTGGCTAATAAGGGAATTAAGCCGAAACCCCTATTTTGTGTAGTGCTTGAGGTTGATTGCCTGATATTTTACAGCCTAGCTAAGTGTTAGACATTTGCAACCACAAAATCCGGTATGTATATATTTTTACTTATTTTGTCTGAAATCACTTCAGCGCATCTTAATCACTTGTCAGTGATTGTTACAGAGAGGGCAGCCGAGGAGGTTCAAGGTTTGTTAGAACTCTGCTTATATGGTTCAGTATATTTTATGCAATTCTCAAGATTCTTTGCTTAAGTCATAAAATTGAATTTGACTGTATAAAAGGCTCAGCATTTGTTTTCCAATTCATTTGACCTTTGAAAACAACAAGCACACTCCCAGTTTCGTCACTTCTATTAAATAACCAGCTATAAAGGTCATACATTTGTTAACTGCTGCCAGTGATTATTGAGAAACTATGGTGTATGGTTCCAAGGCCATGCAGTGCTGCTGTTTATGTAATGTTCGCTGTGACATCATTTTGTGCCACGCTCATGATGTGTCAGTCCTATTTTGTTCCATAGTCGACTGTCTGGAAGTGTGGTGGTGAGAATAGGCAATGTCTGTGGGGTAACCTGACCTGGCAGTGGCCATTGTAAAACCATACAGACATTGTATCATACAAAATGGGCCATATCACTGTTGAAATAGCATTCATCACAACAGTCATCCCTGAGCTCTCTGTCTATCTTATTTATATGCAGTTTGGACCACATGTATTTATCAAATTACTAATTAAGTCTGAATCTGCAAGGTACATCACCCATTCCAACCTGATTGCAATAAGTAAAATTTAACTTCAAGCAGATGAATGTAAAAACAAACAAACAAAATGCCATGCTTAACTGAGAATGCTTCTTTGAAAACCAAATCATTATAGTCATCTCTGAATATATTAACTAGTAACCAATAAAAAACACAAATCTGTGTGAAGAGCTGCAATCAGTAACCAATACTTTAATTTCCATCAAGTTATTCCACATTAGCAAGAAGTTCTGTATGTTCTTCTAGCTGTATGAGACAAAGCTTATGTTTAAGCTAAAATCACCACCAGGATTGAAATTGACGGTACACTCAGGGTTCATTTTGAATGAGTGAGATTTTTCAACCAACCTAAAGTAAAACAAACCAATTAGGAAGCCATCTGGGCAAACTTAAATTTCAGAAAATGGAGACTAAAAATGTGGATCCTTAACACTGCCATGGCTTCTAGTAGTTCTCAGAAAAATTTACTGTCAGAGATGGATAACATTTAACCCTTCTTAATATTAGTATTTCTCAACTCTAGATGAGTCTCATAATCACATGTGCAAATTAAAATAAATTAAAAAAAATACGAATGCCCTAAAAAATTAAAATAAATACAAATGCCTTAGCCTCACAATAGATATTACTGATGAGACTGGTTAGTTTTGTTTTAATTGATGCATTGGAGGGTTAGGCACTGAGAGTTTTTGAAAGTTCTCCAGGTGATTTTAATGTATAGTTAGGATTCAGGACCCCTGATTACTTATGATTACTTATGATGAAATTTCCATTTTTCTCATTGTGCAGTAATTAACAACTTTTATCTTCCATTTTCCTTGAATCTGGAAATTATGTTCACCTCTTCATTTACATGATGTGTGTGGACTATTAGAATATATTGATAAAATAACATGAAATATTTTGTTAATACCTATCTATTACCAGCCTGTTATTCTCATGCATTTATTATGGGTGCTTTCTTCTTCTCTCAGACTACAAAATCAGGGAGACAGCCATAAAAGAATTTTCACCAGTTCAATGTTTTTAGTCCTAAATTGTATACAGTTAAATTTTTTAGTAAGACTTGGAGTGTAGGGATGGAACCAGAACAGAGAGTGTAATGAGCAGTAAGTACAGATTTAGTGGCATAACTGCGTATCTAGGGCTGGTGGACCACAGTGGGAGTCATTACGACTGTTGAATGAATAAATAAATAAGTGGATGGATAAATGAATAGTAGGCCTGAGATTTGGTCAGAGAGGAAAACTTTAGTTGATGAAAGCTTAGATGTAGGATTTTTCCGGCGAGGACAAGCTTAAGGTAGAACTGTGCCTCACAGAGGTGTGGACTGGTGGAATTGGAAAAAATATGAAATACAAATGGTTTATTACTTACATAGTAAGGCCTTATGGAGATAGCAGTGCAGCCCTCCCAAACCGGTTTTAAAATGGTTTGAAACAAAAGGAAAAGGAGACTGCTTAGGGTTTTTTCTGGTGATCTGTGTGAGGCCTGGGCTGAAGGTTCCCATGAACAAAGGGGCTCGTGTAAGTTGAAACTCTCACCGATGCCAAAGGAGAAAGCACCTAGGCTTTCTTATCAAATTGCCTAGATGTGGGGCACAAAGGAAAGAGGAAGGGGTGAGGCTTTAAAAATGTTAGCAGCCAAACATTAAAAATAATGGAGTCCCACTCTTTATAACAGGCAGATGCTGACTTTCTACCTAAATTAGAGAAATCCCTTTTCACTATCATCTCTTGATTGTAGCCTAGTGACTGGATTTCTGCAGAGTTCCTGTAGCTGAGATGATAATGCCAGTGTAAATACTATAGTGATTGGATTAACCCTTAGGTCATGGGTATCCTTGGCATGGATATTTCCACTCACAACCAAGCACAAAGTTTATAATCTAATGGAAATTATTGACAGTGTCTGAGCAAGAGAGAGACAAAGTCAAAAATATTTAAGGAAAATTAAGTTTGTGGCAAGATTCAGGAGCAAGAGACTAGTGCTCAGAAGACCAGGTAGGACACTACTGACTAATTCCAAGAGTGAGGCAGCAAGCCTGGAATGAATCATACGAGTATATTTTGGAAAGGAAAAAGGAATGTGAGAAAGATCATGCATGAGTGGCCAAGAACAAGTCTGGCTAGACTTCATCCCTCTTTAGAAAAATTAATTTTCTTTTTCAAATAGTGATTTGAGACTGTGCGTTTAATTTCTTACCGAAATAACCAAAGAAATATTAAAATAGAAAACAGACAAACTCTATTACTTCTGTAAAATGTGGAAGGTTGACATCCATTAGTCCAGAACTTGGCAGATTTCCTACAAAGTATATTGCTGATGAGATTGGTTAGTGAGAAACAAAAATGGAGCATCTATACTTAGCAAAAGCCAAGAGAAGTTCTACCCCGATTATACAGAAATGAAATGCACATGGTAATATCTTAAGCCATCTTGGTCCTTTGATGAGAGATGGCAATAGGGAGCTGGAAACCAGGGTCAATTATAGGATGGCTGGTGAGGCAGAAATCGTACTCTTACAAGGGCTTTGGGAAGTACCAGTATACTAGGTGTTGACACTCAGCTTGTTTGGCTCCTTAACCCACTCCAAACTTTTATCAGTCTGCATGCATGCCATACAAGGCAGAAATATTGACAATGCAAAACCTTAATAATAATAGTCATATCAGTAAGAACCTATGCAATTTATTTAAAATACATGTGAATGCCCTATCCTAATTTTGATGAGAGGCTTGTCTCTTGCAACCTCTGATGGTCTCCTCTAGGTCCACTTTTCTGTGTCTGTGAAATATGGATTTCATGTCCTTTCCTCTATGCTACAACCCAAAGGAAGACCATGGACCAATGTCCTTGATTTCCTACAATGCTTTTCACTAAATGCTGTTGCAGGTAGTTGATTTTAATAAAGATTTGGTGGAACTCAGAGGAATTACATGACATCTGTTTTTACATATTCACAGGCTATGCTGAGTTGTTTAGGTGCTGATATTTCTCATAAAGTCTCTATCACTTGTCCCCCTTTTTCTTCCTTTTCAGCTCACTTTTCTCACTTTCCTTCTCTACTCTCCCACATTGCAAAAATCCCTCTTTATTCTCTGAGCAAAGCAGTTTAAATATTTGTTCTGATATCTCCTTTTACACTACACTGCAATTTCAAAGTATTTTGTTAATAAAACTGGCTATCAATTTTCTAGGGAAAATTCCCTTAGAAGCAGTAGCAATTGTAATCACCTGTGATTAAAAAGAGCAGCTTTTAAAGACATCTGCTGCACACAGGAAAAGTACCACATACATTTTATTTCTACAAACTGCGTCCAAATTCAAGTCCTTTTTAACAATTAATAGACTTAGTAGAGCCTCTATCTATCATAATAAAATCCCTAGAGATTTTCAACATTCTTCCTATCACCATGATTTACACTAAAATCTTTGAAGCATAACCTATAAGATCTTTGAAAAAATCTATTTCATGTCAGGACAATACATAGATTTCATTCCACGGAGAACAATGAAAAATCTTTACTTAATAGCCTTACCCCAAGAGACTCAAGAAAAAAAAATGCATTCCCAGTGACATCTGAGAAGACTTGCTAAGAAAAATGGCTTTGTTCTGAGAAGAACTTTATTAGAAAATTTATACTTTTCCCACATAGCTCTTGGGTCAAAGATGAATTTGAAAGTGAAATTACACCAGTTGGCCGGTTAGCTCAGTTGTTTGGAGTTCAGTGTTGTAACACCAAAGTCAAGGGTTCAGACCCCCATACCAGCCAGCTGCCAAAACAACACCACCAACCAAAAAAAGGAAGAAAAGTGAAATTAGAGGTTCAAAGTTGTACCCTAGGCAACTTGACTTTTTTGTTATTAAATAAAAAATGTGAAAATAAATGAACTAAACATATAATTCAGGATGTTATTAAATGTAAGACTAAAAATATAGTTGAGGTAAAGAGACAAAAGTATTACGGGTGTATTACTCAGGGTTCTCCAGAGAGCCAAAATCAATAGGATATGTCACAAATAAATGAAAGGGGATTTATTAGGGGAATTAGCTCATGCGATTAAGGACTGAAGTCCCACAATAGGCCATCTGCAAACTGGATGCCAGTGGTGTTGCTCAGTCCAAGTTTGAAGGTCTCAAAACCAGGGATGCTGATGGTGTCTTTGGTGTCAGTCCTGGAACCCAAATGCTGAAGAGTCTCAAGCTGTGATGTCCACGGACAGGAGAGAAGAGTGTGTCCCAGTTCCAGCAGATGGAGAGAGAGTCACCTTTCTTCTCTGTTTTTTGTTCTCTCTGGGCCCCCAGTGGGTTGGATGGTTCCCACCCAGTCCATTCAGGCTCTCATACTAATCTCTGCTGGAAACACTCTCATGGACTCACCTAAAGAGATGGCTTTACCAAGTTTCTCGGCATTCCTTAATCTTATCAAGTTGACACCTAGAATTAAACTTCACAACAGGTGAAAACATAAATAATATATTTGAAAGGCAAATGAGGTTGAAATAAATATATCTAAAATATGGTTTTTTGAAGTAATAAAATGTATACAAAGTTTGGCAGGGTTGACAAAGGAAAAATATAAAACGCACAGATGTATAACATTACACACAGAAACGGGGTGTAATCATATGTGATTGAAAATATGATAAAATACCTATTTTAAAAACTTGGTAAATAGATGATTTTCTAGGCAGCAATGTCAAAATAGACTCAAAAGGTGTTTAAAAATCTTAATTATCACTAAGTTACAGGTAGATAGAAAGAACGACTTCTAGTGTTCTAGCTGACTGTAGTTAATATTGTGTTGTATACAAGGGCACTCAAAAAGATTCATGGAAAGATTCATATTATCTTTTAATTCTATTTTTTAAATGAACTTTTTGAAGTACCCTTGTATTTCTAAATAGCTAGAGAAGAGGATCTTGAATGTAGTCACCACAAAAAAGATAAATGTTTAGGTCGTAGATATGGCATCTACTGTAAGTGAATCATTCTACAATATATGCAAGTATTGAGTCAACACAATGAACTTCACAAATACCTAAAATTAAAAATAAATAAATAAGAAAAAATCTTAATTATCAAATTATGATGGAAAAAATTAAAATATCCCTTCAAAATATTGTCATAAAAATTTGGGCTTTGAAACTTTTAGAGAAAAGTCTACATTTTAATCAATAAACAGATCATTATAATATTATGTGATTTTTTGGTAGAACACAGAGAAACAAGTAGCCCATTTCTCTTTATATCAAATGCATAACGTGTTTTTAAAAAATTAAAAATACTTATTTATAAACACTCAGGCACTAGTTCAAAATAAAATATAATCAAATAACAAAATCAAAATTATGTTTTTATATTAAAAGCAACACATTTCATCAAGTAACATTTGTTTCAATATTGTGAGAATGGTCCAGTTTCAGAAAATGTATTTTCGGGTTTTGGTCTGGCTGCTCCAAGTGAACTCGTTTCTAGATATTAAATCACGATCTCACACTTTTGGATTTCTCTGAAGATTGGTGCCATTATTCCAGTTGTCTCTCCTAAGTCCCTGGCTGGCAGACAATACCTGTCCAAGCCTTAATAGATCTGGTTTAGGGCTCTTTCAACTCTATTTCAACTGTCTTGGGAGCTACGTACTGCTCTGCAGGACTTATTTTTTAGGTCCTGTGTTCATCATAATATAAACTACCAAAGGGATTTGATAGTTCTTGGCAAATGATACTTTATTTCATGGGGCATCTAAGAGGGATCTTAGAGATCATCTAACTTAATATCTTCATTTTATTAAGAGAAAATGTGGCTTCAATTTCATTTCCAGGCAAAAAAGAGAAGGAGGTGACAAATTTTGACTCTGATGACTAAAAGGTATCTATATCAGAAATGTTTAAATAAAAAGAAGCAGTTTTGAAAGCATGCTAGCAGTACCCTAATGTCTCTTCTCTCCTTTTTTCCAGTAATAACCAATCCCCAATTTTTACAGAGCATAAAGTTTCCTAGAATAAAGACTATATAGTTCCATGTTTTCTGCAGCGAAGCATAATGATACAGTATCAGCAGAGATAGTGCAAACAGCTTCCAAGGATTGTATTTAAAGGGCATGCTGTCTCTCCCCTTCCTTCCTCCTTCCAATTGGCTGGAATGTATCCATAGTAGCTGGAATTATAGCGATTATCTTATACCATGAGCTGGTGTTGGGAATGGAAGTCATGCATAGCAGAGGAACAAAGAAGGAAAGTAGATCCCTGTCCCAACACCTTGTCATTCGGCCCTGGAGCGACTACCTATGTCAAAGACAAGGAGAGCCAGACATTTGTTAAAGGCAGCAGTACAGATTTTATTTGGGCTTGTGCAGTAGGGAAGAGAGACTTCAGTGTAAATTGAATTCAACTTAGATCCAGGGTAAAATGACTTGGGAGTTTTATGAAGCTTGACTAAAGTGTGGTCAAGGGCAGAGTCTTTGTCACCTCCAGATGTCTCAAATACAAAAATGAAACAATCGCACAGTTATTTAACAGTATCTAAGTTTTTTTTAAAGCCTGATTCTTATTAATTGTAATAAATACAAGTTGTTTTCTTTGAAATAGATTATGCTAAACACCGATGATGGGATATACAATAGAAATTGTCAGGTAAAGAGTTGGCCTCTGATGCTGAAACAAAGAAAATATTGACGAATCTTTGAAGTTGAATTTCTTAGGGAAGGATTGGAATGCTTGGGGAGGAGAAAGCAGCCGGGGGTAACATCTAGAGGCATGCCTTCTGTGGGTTGCGTGTCATTCATTGACTTTCCAAGATTGAAGACGGGACTTCTTTGCTTCATTTATATTTTAATTTCTCAAAAGAGAACCAGTTTGTAGGTAAAAGATGTAGGGAGTTTTTGATAGACACATTTTCCCAGAAGAGTGCTGTATTTTATTTTCTTCTCAAGCCAATTCTTCCCACTTAATAGGTGGAAAGCTCATCTCTCCTTGTTTTTCAGTTTTTTCCTATTTTTACCTAATCTAAAGATTCTTTAAAGACTCTTGTTGCTGTGAAACATTATTATTTGTCCTGCTTTTAAAATTTTTAAGTGCTTCTAATCATTGATTTACATCTATATGATCCACTTGTGCTTATGTGAAAAGTGACACACACACACACACAAAACTAGTTTTCATTGTAATGTAAAATAGAACTAATTTGAAAAAACGTTTGTATTAATCTCCAATATTCAAAGATGAAGCTTTATTCTAACATTATATTGGGTGTTTCCTTCAAATATCATAATAACTTTATCTTTTATATGCATTATTGTATTCAACGAGTTTGACAATATTCAGACATTTCACCTAAGGTTAGAGATATAGGGGGAAAAAATTTTCCTAATCAAAACATAGTTTTATATCTTAAATCTTCCCCCAAGATAGTGAGGGAATAATGAGAGTACATATTGAGATTTCTGAGGAGGAAACGAACAATAACTCTGTAGCAGCAGGGTTAACATCTTCTCTAACAATGCTAGCTCCAGATGACTAGTCGATTTCTACAGTGTTCAAGTTCCCACCTCTACTTAAGAGAGTCTAAACATAACCAACCTGATGAATGGAAAGATTGAAATCAGTCGTCTAGTGAGAAAACTTGGGACTCTTATCTATGACTGTCACCTCTATTGCCTCAAGAGAGTCTCAAAAAAGACACTCATAGGAATAAAATCATTTTTTGGTATGTGAAATTTAGAAAAGAGAAATGGCCCTGTGGCTATTGTTATAATCATAAATATCTCTAGTCATTTCATTTCAATTCAATTCAATTTATATCTTTTGGGTTCCAACAATATGCCAAATACGATGCTGGGCTCTAGTAATCCAGAATTATTTAAGATAAGATCCCTATGTCTGAGTACTTAATAGAAAGAAAGATGAGTAAACACGTGGCTGAAAATCACTGCAATTAGTACTGGGTATGAAGCCACATGGTAGCAACAGTGGAAAGACTAACTGCTTGCAGGTTTGCAGAAGAATGCGCTGAAGAAACAAAGCTTGCATTGAGTAATAATGGATGCATAAAAATTATCAAGAAGAAAGGGAGGTGGTAAACGGGGAGATATATGTGGTTTAAAAATAATATGTGAAAATCCAGAGGAGCTATAAGTATTAAAGATAGCTTAAATAGAAATGGTATACGGAAGGCAGGTGGGAGAAGAGTTTTAAAAGATAGAGGCCAGATCATTTATTTCATGATAAAAAATTTAGCCTCACATAAACACAATAGAGGATTTTAAGTAGAGGAGTGTATTTATTAGTCAAGGTTCTCAAGAGTAACAGAACCAATAGCATACAGATAACGTAGATGTTGATATAGATATACATGACATAGAAGAGAAGATTTATTATGGGAATTGGCTCACAAGATTGTGGAGGCTGAGCAGTCTTATGCTATGCTCTCTGCAAACTGGGGAACCAGGGAAGCTGGGCGTGTAATTCAGTTAATTCAGTTCAGGTCTGAGGCCCTGAGAACCAGGGGAACCCAATGTCATAACTCCCAGTCTGAGGCAAAAGATGGAAGAACCGGCGTTGGGGTGGGGCTGCCGGTGTGTCTCAGAGTCTGAAAACTGGAGCTACAATGTCTTAGGGCAGGAGATGATGGATACACCGGCTCAAGAGACAGAAAAAATTGGCCCTTCTCTCTGCCTTTTTGTTCTATCGGGCCCTCGGTGGCCTGGATGACGCCCACCCACGTTGCTGAGGGGGATCTTTCTAACTTGGTCAACTCCTTAAAATGCTAATCTCTTCCTCACACACCCACGTCCAGGAACCATGTTTTGTCAGCCCTCCAAACCACAAATCTCAGTTGCTGCTCTCCGTGGTGGTCAATTTTATGTGTCAACTGGAGGGAGCTAATAGATGTATGATCCTGACACCGTTGCAAACTTAGAATATAAGAGAGAGATGGGGAAGGCATAGGGAGAATGCTCAGGGTGGTAGCATTGTCTGTACTTAAAGTCCATACAGATGCTGATGTTGGTGTAAAGTTCTCAAAGAATGTAGGTCTGAATTTATGTTATGGCAATAGAATAGGGGAAGAATAAAAGGATTTGAGACACACACATTAAAGAGGTAGATTGAGAGAACTGATGAAATGAACTGAGTGACTGATGCAATGTGGAAAATGAGAAGCAAGTGTCTAGGATGATTCTTATGTTTCGTGTTGGTTAATACCCAATATTTATTTTGTTAAAGAATTCAGAAAGATGAACATTGTCCTTTAGAGACTAAAGAATGTAAAGCTGTAAGAAACTCAAGGGCCCCATAATTTGCTCACGTGAGTTCTTTGAAATACCCCAGGCAGAACGACTAAAACCGTCAGCTGAAAATGTTGATGAGTTATGGTACAGGGAATTTACAATGTATTGCATCCCGCCCAGTTAATTCTGAATTTTTAAATGGCACGTGACAATTGAATATTGTGACAGTTGATTATTATTTAAGATGCTTATAGTTTCCAATATATACCTGGTAGATAGTATGAACAGATAAATTTTATTGCAAGAAATTTAATTTTAGCATTTACCAGTTATTATACACAAATATGAACACAAGACACTATTTATATTCACGGTATCTGAATTTGCTCTTTTAGTGATATATTATTAAGTGCTTGGCACATGAAAGTGGTTGAGCATAATCTACATATCAACATAAGAACTTATGGAAAGATTTATAGATGTTTAAATTCCATCATTTGTGCTAGAGGGTTTCTCAATGGAATCTACACTACTGGAAGCTGGAGGAATGTGTCTTGGTCCTGGAGGGGATCTGGGTGGCATACCACGACATTCATAACAGTTTATATATTTGCTCCATCCTGGAAAAGGTTTTCTGGGAAAACCTAAAAGAAAGTTAGTGGAATAAACTATTGTCACCCTCACTGCAATTGGTCTTGGGGATACAACTGGCACTAACTGTGTATTTCCTCTACTGCTCATCTAGATTATCCTCACACCTGGCATTGAATCTTTGCTGGCCTGCAAGGCTTGCCTGACCCAAGTATCCCAGACCTTCCTTCCTGAGGCGTCTATTCCCTTGGGTGCTATAATCTTATCAGACCACTACATTTGCCCATTTAATCAAAATTAGGCAAGGAATTACCAAGCGGTGTCCCAGTGGACCAACTGATTCTATATACCTTTCCCAGTGTGTATAGAAGCCCTATATCCTCCTGAGGATCAGGGTCAATTACTCCTGCCAGGATGGCAGCCTCTTTCCTGCCTGTTAGTCTTTTGGCAAAAAAAAAAAAAAAAAAAAAAGCCTGAAGTGGTGGCCTCTGTAGCTTAAAGTTCAGTGGGATTTTGCTGTGTTCCTGGTGAAAGCATTTCTCAGGACCCAAAGCCTCTAAAATTCAGGGTCCAACACTGTAGAGTGGAAAGTACAAATCCCCTGAGCAAGTCTGTAGGAGAGAGGGTAAACGCCGCCACTGGCCCTAGGTTTGGGCACCCATGTATTCTGTCTACAGCAGACACAGGAAGGTATGGTGGTTGCTGGTTCAGGTTGTATTTTGTATCGTGTTGAATGTCACCCTGTGCTCACAAGTTATAATCTCCAAACTATCCCTCAGCTGGGTCTTCTAAAGACTCTTTTCTTGCTCACATCAGGCCTCACTTTAGGAAAATCCAACTTGGCCATCCCATGATGACCCAAATTAGCTTCCTTTTTCATTTATTGTGTGCTAGAGATCCTCATTATTCTGAGGGACAGGCATACAAATATTTAGGTATTTATTGTAAAATAATCGATCATGTTATGTATATCCCTTCATGATGGCTAACATAATGTTTAGTGTTTATTCTGTCATTAAATGTTTATCGAGCTCTTGCTATGTGTCAGGCAATGTTATCAGGCACTATGATACATGATCAACAAGGTAGAAATGCTCAGACATGAGGTTTACAATGTAAAGGAAAAAAATATCAAATAATATTTACCATTAGTTGGAAAAGAAGCTAACCTTTTTGTACCACCTACTACATTTCAAGAATGGCTCTTATGGATTTATATGCATAACATACACTTCATAAAACCAATTTACACCTTTGGTATTATTATCTTCTATTTATAGAGGGAACCTGAGGACATTCTTAGCTAAACTAAATCGTGAAACTCATTATTGCTAAACTCTTAGGCAGAAGCAACTCACAGGCCCATTCAATTTCATTCAACTTTCCTTCACCCCTCTGAGGAGGAGCACAGCTCTGAAATCATCAAAGCCAAGGGCTGTGTGTTGGTTCACAGTCTAGGCTGGAGCTATTGAGTAGATTTGCACCATTTTAAAGGCACTCTCTCCCTGGTGTCTTGGCTGAGACAGGCTTGAAGGTACTTCCCATGGGAGTTTACGGCTAACTCAGTGGCTACTTGAGAAGAGCGCGAGGCAGGGAGTTTTAACCTGTTCCCTCAAGGTATTGGGGCAAACTATCTTGTTTTTGCTTTTCCCATCATGGGTTGTCTCACTGTTGGGTTTGTATTATTTAGCTTTTCCTTGCTTTAGAGGGAAATGTCTATAATTGGATTGGGCTTGGAGGTGAAGGCAATTTGTTCAGATTTGGTTTCTGGCTTAGATGAAAGGAGACACTGGAGTCCAAACTAGTCTGTTAGAGTTCTAAATTGTAGTTTGGGGGTCAAGTCAAACAAATAATACACCATTCCTTTGCTTTTCTTTGTTTTCCCTTGAAAAGATATTTCCCTTGGAGACCAAGAGAATATTGTAGTGAAAGCAAGATTTGGGTATTTCAAGGACTGTTGTCCAGTGACATTATATCCTCGTTACAGTGGTTACATTCAAGAATTGTCCCAATGTCACTTATGTAAGTCTAAGTAATGTACCTATTTTAAAATACTATATCATTAAGGTGTTGCACAAATTTTAAGTAAACAGTCTTATACTTTTGCACATGTGTTTACACATGTGATCACCATTCAGATCAAGATATAAATAATTTCTATCATCAAAGAAAGTTTTCTGGGGCTCCTTTCCAATGCTCTCTCTACACCCCCAGTTACAGCCATTACTCAGAGTTTTTTAAACATTTATTTTTATGTATTTGTGGGGTACTGTATGTTGTTTCAATTATATGCGTGACTGTATGTTGATTCACCTACAGTACATAGCATAGCTTTGTACCCATTAATCAATGACTCCCTCTCACCCCCCACCCCTCCCAGCCACTGGTAACCATTATTCTGCTCTCTATTTCTATGAGAACCACTCTTTTTTTTTTTTAGATTCCACATATGAGTGAGATCCTGTGGTATTTGTCTTTCTGTGCCTGGCTTACTTCCCTTAGCATGACGGTCTTCAGTTACAACCTTCTTGCTGCATATTACAGGATTTCATTTTTTAAAATAAGTAAATGGTATTTCATTGGGTATATATACCAAATTTTTTTTTGATCCATTCATCCATGGATGGGCATTTAGGTTGATTCCGTCTGTTGGCTATTGCAAAAAGTGTTGCGATGAAAATGGGAGTGTGGGTATTTCTTCAATATATTTATTTCATTTTCTTTGGGTATATAACCAGAAGTGTGATTGCTGGCTCATAAGGAAGTTCAATTTTTAGTTCTCTGAGAAACCTTCACACTGTTTCCCACAAATGATGTACCAATTTACATTAATACCAACAATGTAGGAAAATCCCCTTTTCTCTGCATCCTTGTCAGCATTTATTATTTTCTGTGTTTTTGATAAAGGCCATTTTAACTAGAGTAGGATAATATCCCATTGTGGTTTTAATTTGCATTTTCTTGGTTGTTAGTGATGTTGAGCATTTTTTCACGTGTCTGTTGGCACTTTGTATGTTCTCTTTTGAGAAATGTCTGCTAGGTCCTTTGCCCATTTTTTAATTGGGTTACTTGTTTTTTTTTGCTGTTGAGCTGTTTGAGTTCCTCATATATTTTGGGTATTAGCCACTTACCTGATGAGTAGTTTGCAGACACTTTCTCCTATTCTGTGGGTTGTCTCTTCATTTGTTGCTTGTGCCCTTTTCTGTGTAGAAGCCTTTTAGTTTGATGTCCCATTTGTCTATTTTTGCTTTAGTTGCCTGTGCCTTTGTAGTCATGTTCAAAAAGTGCTGCCCACTCTTTGTGGGAAAACATAGTGTTTCTACTATGTTTCCTTCTCATAGTCATAGATTCTGGTCTTAAATTTAGGTCTTTAATCCATTTTGAGTTGATTTTTGTGTACGGTGAGAAATAGGGGTCTAGTTTCAATCTTCTTCATGTGGATACGGCACCATTCATTGAAGAGGCTGTCCTTTCCCCACTGTTTATCTTTTGCATCTTTGCAGAAAGTCAGTTGGCTGTAGATGTATGGATTTATTTCTGGACTCTATTCTGTTGCTTGGTCAATTTGTCTGTTTTTATGCCACTACCATGCTCTTTAGGTCAATATAGTTTTATAATATATTTTGAAGTCAGATAGAGTGATACCGCCAACTTTGTACTTTTTGTTTATGATTGCTTTTGCTATATGGGGTCTTTTGTGGTTCCATACAAATGTAAAAATCATATTTTTATTTTTATGAAAAATATCATTAGTATTTTTATAGGGATTACAATGAATCTGTAGATTGCTTTGGGTAATATAAACTTTTTGATGATATTCTTTCTTCCAACCCATGAACAGGGATATTTTGGCATCTATTTATGTTTTCTTCAATTTCTTTCACTAGTATTTCATAGTTTTTGTTGTAGAGGTCTTTCATCTCCTTAGTTAAATGTACTAGTAGGTATTTCATCTTTTGGTAGCCACTTTCTTGATTTCTCCTTCAGATATTTCATTATTGGCACACAGGAATGCTATTGATTTTTGCATGTGGACTTTGTATCTTGCCACTTTATGAATTCATTTATTAATTCTAGTAATTTTTTGGTGGAGTCTTCAGGGTTTTCCATGTATACGATATGTCATCTGCAAATAGGGACAGTTTGACTTCCTCCTTTCTAATCTGGTTGACCATTATGGCTTTCTCTTGCCTTATTGTGCTTGCTAGAACTCTCAGTACTATGTTGAACAATAGCTGGGATTGTGGGCATTCTTGTAGTGTTCCAGATCAGAGAGGAAAGCTAATTTTTGTCCATTCAGTATATTAGCTGTGGGTTTGTCATAGATGGTCTTTATTATATTCATATACATTCCTTCTGTACCTAATTTGTTAAATGTTTTTATCATGAAGTGGTGTTGAATTTTATCAAATGCTTTTTCTGAGTCTATTGAAATGATCATATGATTTTTTCCCCTTCATTCCATTAATCTGATGTATCACATTTATTGATATGCATATGTTAAACCATCCTATTTTCTTCATTAGTCTAGCAAAATGCTTATCAATTTATCTTTTCAAAAAACCAACTCTTCATTTCATCACTTTTGTGTATACATATATATATATATATATTAATTTCTAATTTATTTATGTCTGCTCTGATCTTTGTTATTTCTCTCTTTTTACAAATTTGGAGTTTGATTTGTTCTTGTATTTCTAGTTCCTTCATGTATAATATTAGGTTGCTTATTTGAAGTCTTTCTGCTGTTTTAATGTTGGCATTTATTGTTCTGAACTTTCCTCTTACAGCTTTGGTCTTTATTATACTTCCTTTGGCTGTTTCCCCCAGTTGCTCGTATATTTTGTTTTCATTCTTCATTTATCTCCAGAAATGTTTTAATTTCCTTTTTAATTTCTTCTTTGACCCATTCTTTATTTAGGAGCATATTGTTTAATTTCCATGTATTTGTATAGTTTCCAATGTTTCTTCTGTTATTGATTTCTAGTTTTATTCTGCTGTGGTTAGACAAGGTAGTGGTATGGTTTCAGTTTTTTAAAATTTATTGAGAATTGTTTGTGGCCTAACATATGGTCTATTCTAGAGAGTGTTCCATGCATACACTGCTGAGAAAAATGTGTATTCTGCAGCTTTGGATGAAATGTTCTATAAATGTCTGTTAGATCCAGTTGGTCTAGACTGAAGAGAACCTCTGATGTTTCTTGGTTAATTTTCTGTCTGGATACTACATCCTTTGCTAAAATAGGGGCATTAAGGTCCCCCCAATATTATTGTGCTTAAGTCTATTTCTCCCATTAAGTCTAGTAATGTTTGCCTCATATACCTAGGTGTGCTGGAGTTGGGTGCATATATATTTAGAATTGTATTCTCTTCTTGAATTGATCCCTTTAGCATTACATAATGATTTTCCTTTTTTTTGTTTTGTTTTACTTTCATTGGGTTGAAGTTTATCTTATCTGATGTAAAGTGTAGCAGTGTAACTACTTATGCCCTTTTTAAAATTTCCATTTGGAGGATATATCTTTTTCCATCCCTTCACTTTCAGTCCATGTGTGCCCTTATCGGTGAAGTGAGTTTCTTATAGGCAGCATATTACTGGTTCTTGTTTTATAATCTATTCAGCCACTCTGTGTCTTTTAATTGGGACATTAAATCCATTTATACTTAGAGTTATTATTGCTACATAGGGGCTTGTTACTGCCATTTTATTACTTTTTTTCTGTTTGTTTTGTAGATCCTTTTTTCTGGTCTTACTTGTCCTCATTTGCGATCCAGTGGTTTTCTCTAGTAGTATATTATGATTTCTCACTATTCATTTTTAGTATGTCTACTATAAGTTTTTGTGTTATGGTTACCATGAGGCTTACAGAAAAATGTCATATTTATAACAGATTATTTTAAATTGATAGCAACTCAACTTTGATCATTAAGAAAAAAGAAAAAAAACAAAAACAATTCTACCTTGACATTATTCCCCCCCCAAATTTTTGACATTTTATTGTTTCAAATTACATCCTTTAATATTGTCTATCCCTTATACAATTGTGGAATTTGTTATTATCTTGTGTTTCTTTTTTGGTCTTTATAGTAAGGTAATAAGTGGTTTATTCACCACCCTTACAACATTGGAGTTTTCTGAGATTATGTATTTGTTTTACTAGTGAGTTCTGTACATTCAAATGTTTTCTTGTTACACTTTAGTGTCATCTTCTTTTAGCTTGAAGAGCTCTATTTAACATTCAGTGTATAGTAGGTCTAGTGTTAATGAATTCCCTTAGCTTTTGTTTGTCTGGGAAAGACTTTATTTCTCCTTCATATTTAAAAGTCAGTTTAGTTAGATGCGTAATTCTTGGTTGACAGTCTTTCTTCAGCACTTCAAATATATTATCTCACTCTCTTTTGGCATGTTGGATTTCTACTAAGAAATCCACTGAGAGCCATATTAGGGCTCTATTGAGTGTTATGTGTTTCTTTTCTCGTGCATTTGTTTTTGGTTTTTGATAATTTGATTATAAGGTGCCTTGGGGTGGTCCTCTTTAGATTAAATTTAGTTAGTGAACTTTGAGCTTCCTATATATTTGGGTGCTGTCATCTTTCTTCATACTTGAGAAATTCTCAGCCATTATTTCCTTATATATGTATTTTTAAATTATTTTCATTTCATTGCATTTATTTTTTGTGGCTAGGAGGAACAGGGATCTAACCGTGAACCTTGGTGTTATCAGCACCATGTTCTATCCAATGGAGCTAGCCTCCATTATTTCCTTAAATATGCTTTCTAGGTCTCTTCCTTTCTCATCTTCTTCAGGTACACCAATTATGCAAGGTTATTTTGCTTGAAGGAGTCCCATAATTACTGCATTTTTTTTTTCCATTTTTTTTCTTATTCATTTTTCTTTTTACTCCTCTGATTGGATAGCTTTATATGTTCTATCTTCAAGCTTACTGATTACTTCGTCTGATCAAGTCTGCTGCTGGAGCTTTCTTTTGAGCATTTCAGTCCAGATAACACATTCTTTATTTCTAGAATTTTTATTTTTTTAAATTGATTCTATTTCTTTGTCAAGTTTCTTGTTCTGCTCCTGGGTTATTTTCCAAATATCATTTAATATTCTCTCTGTATTTTCTGTGACTCCCTTAACATCTCCAAGGGGATTATTCTGAATTCTCTGAGACATTTCATTTGGGTCTGTTGCTGGTGCTTTTTTTGTTTCCTTTGGTAATGTCATGTTTATCTATTGTTTCTCAGTCTTTGTGTTTTTACACTGATGCCTGTGTATTTGAGAAAAAGGCTACCTCCTCTAGGGTTTATGGGTGTTATTTGGTTGTGTTAGACCTTTACAGCTTAATATTAGATCTTTGTCTCTGGTCCATGTTTTTTTTTTCCCATTCTGTGATGAATTGATAGCAACTACCACCACTTATGCACTGCCCTGAAACTAATTTGCTGTCCTTTATTTAATTCTCAGATTGGGGGAAACTTCCTGCAGGGATTAGAACTTGAACTCTGTGCCTCAGCTAAATTTCTGCCTTACTGCTGTTTCTCAAATTGGGAAAAAATTTTGGTGCACATCAGAATTTAATTTTTGGACTTTTAGTCACTTCTGGGTTATGTGAGGTCACCACAGATGCAACTGTGTTGTGTGGAAATTCTGCCTTCGAACTGAGTATTTCCTGCAAACTACATCCCCTGTGTTCTTTCTCACTGATTGGTCTTTACTGTGTGGTGACCATGACACTTAGAAGAAAGATCACCTGCCTATGCTACTCCCTGATGCACATGTAGTGGATAAGCTCCTTCTTCACCCCAGCATTGCAAATGTTTTTGCATGGAACTGGCCCAACAGGAGTTCCCCAAAGAGACTCCCTAACCTCTGGGTGTTTTCTTCCTCCTATCAGTTGTGGCCCCTCTTATGTAGGGAAGCTTGCAAGCAGCTTTGCTGGCCTAGGAAATGAGATGGTGTACTCTAGGGTGATTTTTTCTCTTTTTTTGCCAGCAAACACAGCACTCTTCTTCCCTGCAGACTCCAAGCAGCTTTGCTGTTTTTAGGTAACTGGTTTATGCACTGTGCCAAGTCAGCCCAGGGAGTGGCTGAGACTGAGTGATGGGGTGGTCCTTCCTCCCACTCATAGCAGCTTTCCACACCTTGACAAACTCAGCAGGTCTCCCTTCCTCTTCCCCCAAGTTCCACTGAATACCTGGTGGCATATTTTGTGTTTTAATAGTTATAAGTTGACTTCTTGTAGGGGCAAGCAATGTTGGGATCATCTATTCTGCCATCTTGGGAATGTCACTCTCACCTCTCTATTTTTATCCAATATTCTGAATTCTATCCCCATGTATTACTTTTGCCTATTTTAAACTTTTTATAAATGGCATTTATTTATTTATTACATTATTTAGTCTCTGTATCCAGCTTTTTAAGTTCAACCTAATGCTTTTGTTTAGTTTTTTTTTATAGTAGGAACATAATTGATAGTTTATACATATCTGTGGGGTACAGAGTTGAATACCAATACCTGAGTACAATGTGTGATGATCAAGTCAGGATAATTAGCATATTCATCATTAAAAAACATAATCATTTCTTTGTGTTGAGGATGTTAGATCTCCTCTCTTCTAGTCATTTGATAACATGCAGTAAACTATTATTATCATTATTACTATTGTTATAAAATAAAAATTTTATTTATGCCCCTTCACCAGTGAAAGGGACATATTTACAAAATGTTTCTTATCACTTAAAATGTTTATCTTTACATTTAATTTTATTGGAACATATTTGATTGTGTATATCCGTGGGTAAGCATTAACTATAAATACCTGTGTGCGATATGTGATGTTCAAATCAAGATATTTAATATATTCAGCATTATGCAATGTAACCAATTTTCATGGCCCTTTTAATCATAGGTGCCTAGCTCAACTGTACATCAATAAAGCATATTTTTCCTAACTAGCTGTTTTGTGTCCATTAATCGATTTCTTAGTAACCTTCTCCCTCACTCAATCTCCTACTTTCCACCTCTAGAAAACACAGTTTTGTTCTTTCCTTCTAAAAGTTCAGCATATTATTATGATTATTGTTTCTTTCTTCTTTTTATTAGTGTTTTATTTGTAATTTTTATGTATATGATCATGAGAGAATCATGTCCTCTGAATTTATATTCTTAAAACCCACCCTTATTTGTCTTTTTTTTTTTTTTCTTTTAGATCAAGGATAAAACAATCAAATTGGTGTGTGTGTTTATGTGTGTCTGTGTGTGTGTGTGTGTGTGTGTGTGTGTTTTAAATTTCTGGAAGAGATTGTGTGATATTTGTTGTATTTCTCTTTTTTAAGTTTACAATAATACTTCACATGTATATTCACCGGATCCCATAAATGGCTTGTTTGTTGGTGGACATGTGTGAAAAAATTTTAAATTATAGATTTCATTTATTTCATAGACTGAAAACTGTTACAATATTTTTTTATTTTTGTGTTGGTTGTAGTAATCTGTATTTCCATGTAGAAATTGGTTCCTCTAATTGAAATTTTCCTATTTATTGTCATAAATTGTTTTATAGAATCCTCTCATTATTTTTCTAATGTCTTTAGTATGTATAGTGAGGTTGCCTTTTTTATTCCTGATATTTATAATTTATCTTTCTTATTACTTATTTTCTTGATCAGGCTTCCCAGAACTTTATCAGTGTCATTGCTTTTTTAAAAAATCAGTTTTCAGCTTCATTGATTCTCTCTAATATTCTTTTGTTTTCTCTTTGTTTTTCTTTCTGTTGTTATCTTAATAACTTCTTGTGTACAAACTTTTCTCCTTATTTTTCTATAGATTTGATAAATTTTATTATTAGTGCTGTAAAGAAAAAGTTTGACTGTAACTGTTATATTATTTGGAAGTTGTGAGATTTTTCATTCCTGGATCCTTGTGGAAATGTTTTGTCTTTTTGTATTTAATTTAAAAGTCTCCTGCATGTGTGTAGTGAAACTTTTTCTCTTCAGTAATTTTATTTACTATTTACTCTGACCATTGACCTTAGGTTAGGAAAGTTTTCTTTATTTTTTATATATTTTTTCTCAATATTCTTTTTACATTATTTCTTCTGGTTGATCTCTATTTCTCTCTCTCTCTTTTTTGTATGCGTTTTTTTTTTCATATATTTAAAATTTTTAATTGAAAGAATCTTTAGAACTTTTGTTTTAACTTACCAATTCATTTTTTTGCTGTTTCCAATCTGAGATCCACTGTAACTAGTGAATTAATGCAATAATTGCAACTTTTAATTAATGTCACATCTTCTTGAATTTCAGATTGTTTTTTCCTTTTGTGATTGCTTTATCTTTTATAAAAAGAATTTACTGTGGAATTGTGCGATTTTGTAATAATTCAAATGAGAAGTTTCCTAAGGTTTCTCCCCCACATCCCCTTTACCCTTAGCATCATCTTCTTTTGCCCTTGTTTTAAGATTATGTCTGCATATGTCAGTCTTTTTGCTAAACAACGCAAATAGCAAGCGTCATCTGTAAACAATGGGTTTGTTATGCCATATTCAAAGCTTGATTTTGTTATTAAAGCAATACAAAAAAAAATAAAATTGTATCATTGCCTGTTGCTTAATTAACCTGTAGGACAGCATATTCCAGTTGCATGCATTTAGGTAGAAATAGTTTAGAAATTTGGCATACAATTTAATGAGAATCATAAATGGATCAAACTGATGAAAAGACTCAGATAGACACATATTCTAAGAAGAAAGTTTGAAGTGGGAGAATGTAAAAGTTTCATTAAAAATTTCAAGCCTGCCAGGAAGAATGATTAAGTCTACTATTCCTGTCTAGTCCCATGAAATAGAAACTCATACAGTGCAATCTAAAAAGTAATATTTAAAAACACTCAGTGTGCCAAAAAGCAAATTATAGACAGCAGAGGCTGTGTGAAGACAACAGATATGTAGGAAGATCTAAGCACAGCCTTGAGGACACAGGCACTGACTCAGGTGACTGTCAGTGTTCATTCATAATCATGAGCTTCTTTGATTCTACATTTCCTCCCCTCTTCAATCCCAAGTCCTATAACAGGAAAAAAACTTCATAGACCCGGTATGGACAAAAAGGACAAAGGTACAATTTTTTTCCCAAAATGTCTGTCAATTAAAATATAACACACACTTTCATAACTGGTGGAGGAATCCATATAAAACCTGCACATAAATGTTTACAGAAGCTTTTATTCATAATTGCCATAAATTGGAAGCAATCAAGATGTTCTTCAACAAATGAATGGTCAGACAAATTTTGGTATATCCAAACAGTGCAGCATTATTCAGTCCTTTTTAAAAAAAATAAATAAATAAAAGAGATATCAAGCCACAAAAAAGAGTGAATAAAACTTAAATAATAAAAAAAACTTAAAGCATTTTACTAAGTGAAAGACTAATCAGAAAAGGCTGCACACTGTATGATTCCAACTACATGGCATTCTGGAAAAGGCAAAACTATGGAGATAATAAAAAGACCAGTGATTGTCAGGGGTCAAGGGTAGGTTGGGGGTTGGAGAGGGAGAAAGAATGAATACACAGAGCACCAGGGATTTTTAGGGTGGTAAAACTAGTATGACAGACAAAGAAAGCACCAGGGATTTTTAGGGCAGTAAAACTAGTATGATAGACACTTGTCATTATGCATGTGTCAATACTCAAAGAATATGCAAAACAAGCAGTGAACCTAAAGTAAAAGATAGACTATAGCGAATAATAATGTAGCAATATAAGTTCAGCAATTGTAACATGTACCCCACCAGTGCAAGATGTTAATAATGGGGGAAACTGCTGCGGGGGACGTAGAAGGGAGTATATTGGAACTCTCTGGACTTACGGCTCCATTTTTCCGTAAACCTAAAACTGCTCTTAAAAATAAAATCTATTAATTTAAACATATGTATATCTACATTCCACATACATACTTTCAAAACTGAAAGAGGAAACTTAAAATTATATAATCAAGTGATCATTACAATTTTAAAATGGAGACTTTTCTTTAAAAGATGAAAGTATAAGATAAAATGCTATCCCAAGTGTTTTTAATTCTTTTTTAACTGAAAAGTCATAGGATAAATTTTACTAATGATCAGTTGTGGTATCATAGGGGTTAATCTCCTACAAGTTTGTTTTATGGTTCACCTAAGATTATTAGCTTTTTTTTTTAAGTTGTATTTTTGGCTGAGTTTAATCACTTTTTTAAAATATAAGGCTCTAGGACATTTTTTGTTTTCTCTTCAATTTAGATTTTATTTTTAATGTGGAAAACCCTTAGTCAATGTGATCAATATCCAGTCTCTTATACATTTTACATATGAAGGTACTTCATAAAGCTCATGAAAAGATTCATATTATCTTTTAGTTCTTCCACAAACTTTCTGAAGTATTCTCGTATAGAGGTGTATACTAATCTATACACTGGCACATATGATTATGTGTTTGTGCACACACATACAAGCCCTAGGATCAGCTATGAATTGCATATTCACTAGCCTACTGCCTGATGCCTCGTGGGCTCCTCTTGAAGATATTTTCAATTGTGCATCTGAATCTCCCCGAGGCATGCCTTTTTAAATGCTGGGAAATCTGCTTCTCTGCCACCAGTTAACTAATGTGTGGCAGTAGTGAATGGAAATAATCCATTATTTTAGATTATACAATATCTTTGGGAGACTTTGTGTAGTTAGCAAATTGTTCTTACCTATTATTTTGTCTTCCCCTACGGTGGCCAGCTGGGATACACTATTTTCCCCCTGGGCTATTTCTACTCTTGCCTCTGGGTGTAGATACTGCTGATTTTTAGAATTGGATTCAGCCCAAGTCAGGATTCAAACCTGATATTTCTCTGTTTCCTTGGAAACCTAAAAGATACTTCCTTCTAAAGAGGAGCCTTGAAGCTTTTGGCAGCAGGGTATTGTGGCTAACTCCCAGGTCCAGGCTTAAAATACTGGAATAAGTCTCGCACTTTTGAGTTTGGGGGGAAGGCCCTCTATTTATCCCGATGAGTCTCCACTGCCTAGAACTGTCTCAGTTCTTGATATGATCTCAAAGATTCACTGAATTTTTTATATATTGTATAGCTCCATTAATTAAGAGTATTCACAAACATCAATGGAAAACTGGGTATATGAGTTGTCACTTTATAAAGAGGTGCTATTCTTTGGAAGGATACATTTAGGGCCTAAAAAATATAAAAGAAAGTAGGTTATTCTCAATACCTTATTTTTTAAAAAGTGTTCTAAATATAAATCATGTTTATATCAGTGATCTCAAATTTCAGTATCTGCCAGAATCACCTGGAAGGCTTGTTCAAGCACAGATTGCTAACCCTGCTCCCAGATTCAGTTAAGTCTGTGTGGAGCCTGAGAATTTAGATTTCTGACAAGTTTCTGGGTGTTGCTGGTGCTACTAATCTGGGGCCACATTATGAGAATGACTGCTCTAATTGAACCTTTTTCTCACATGTGGGACATTTGAGTTTGAGCATTAAATGCAGTTTTGGAAAGAGCAAGGTCTTAAGAAGCAGACTGAATTGGGTTTCACTCCCTGCTCTGCATAAAATTCTATGATCTTGTTTTAATAACATCTCTGAACTTTAGTTACCTCATCCAGTATATGGTGAAAATAATGCTCCGAACATGCAAATATTCCCTGGGATCTGTTCAGATCTTCCTGAAAATGTTATTCTTATTTTCTACAGCAGATATTGAGCATATATTATGTTCTGCAGATCCTAAGCAATTTAGTGATGGAGAAGACACAGTCCCCTACTCGTAGGAACTCCCGTCCATCCAGAACTGATAGTTCGATTAGCAAAACAGATAAAAACAAATAGTTGCAGTCCTGTGTTGTTTTATTTGCACCTGAATGCTCTGAAATCGTAGTTTTTGTGTTTTTTTATGTTACTAGTATGGTATGTTACACTAAATAATTTTCAGTGTTAAACTAGCCTTGAATTTATGTGTTAAATTTCAGTTAATCATGGTCTTTCATTCTTTTCATATGTTGCTGGATTTTGTTTGCTAATATTTTGCTGAGGATTTGTGCCTATAGTCATTATAGATATTGGTCTATAGTTTTCTTTCCTTGGGACTTTTTTTTCTGGATTTGGTAAGACTGATCTTATAGGATGAGTTGGGATATGTTCCCTTTCCTTGTGTATTTTGGAAAAGTTTATCAAAAATTTGTATTAATTCTTATTTAAATATTTGGAATTTAAAGAATTTGCCAGTAAACCATTTTGTCCTGTGTATTTCTTGGTAATAAATTTGTAATTATAATTCATTCTCTTTATTTGTTGTGGGTCTATTCTAATTTCCCATTTCTTCATGAGTCAGTTTCAGTAACTGTGTCTTCCTAGGAATTTGTGCACTTCATCTAAATTATCAAATTTGTTAGCGTGCAATATATTCATGGCATTCACTCATGATCCTTTCTATTTGTATAAGGTTGATATTTACATAGTCTCCTTCATTTCAGACTTTTATTATTGAGTCCTCCCTTTCATTTCTTGGTTACTCTAAACATTTAATTTTGTAGATGTTTCCAAAGAATTAACATTTAGTGTTTTCAATTTTGTCCATCTCTATTTCATTTATTTGTCCTTTAGTCTTTATTTTTTTCTTTCACCTTTCCTACTTGGGTTTACTTTGCTGTACTTTTCTAGTTGCTTAAGATGAGAGCGGTGTCTCTGGAGCTTTGGTGTGTTGTGTTTTTATTTATTAATCTCAAAGTACATTTTAATTTCTCTTAAGAATTCTTTTTTTTATTATTGAAACATAATTGACTATACATATTTGCGAGGTACAGAATTGAATATTAATACCTGCATACAACGTATGATGATCAAAACAGGATAATTAGCATATTCCTTGTAGACATTCTTTGTGTCCATTAACCAATTTCTTGCTTACCCCCGCCCTCTTTCTCACCTCTAGTAACCAGCATTCTGATTGTTCCTTCTGAAAGTTCCACAGATTCTTGCAATTGTTGTTTCTTTTATTTATTTATTTGCTTGCTTGTCTGTTTATGTATTTATTTTATTTAGCTTCCACTTATGAGTGAGGACATGCAATATTTCTCTTTCTGTGTCTAGATTATTTTACTTAACATAATTTTCTCCAAGCTCATCCATGTTACTGCTGTTTGAGTTCCTGTATATTCTGAATACTAAGCACTTGTCAGGTGTATAGTTTACAAATACCTTTCCAATTCTGTGGGTTGTTTTTTTGCTCTGTTAATTGTTTCCTTTGCTGTGTAGAAGCTTCTCAGTTTCATATAATCCCACTTGTTTCTTTTTTCTTTTGTTACGTGCTTTTGAGGTCTTATTCATAGAGTCTTCGCCCAGTGATATATACTGAAGTGTTTGCCCTCTGTTTTCTTCTAGAAGTTTTATAGTTTCAGGTCTTGTATTTAAGTCTTTAATCCATTTTGAGTTGATTTTGGTGTATGGTGAGAGGTAATGATCTAGTTTCATCCTTCTACATATGGATGTCCAGCTTTCCCAGTACCATTTCTTGAAGAGGCTGTCTTTTCCCCAACGTATGTTCTTGGCACCTTTATTAAAGATGAGTTGGCTGTAAGTATGCATTGATTTCTGGGTTCTTTATTGTGTTCCATTGGGCTATATGTCTATTTTCATGCCAGTACCATTCTGCTTTGGTTACTACAGCTTTGCAGCATAACTCGAAGTCAGGTACTGTAATGCCCCTGGCTTTATTTTTTATTGCTGAGGATTGCTTTGGCTCTTTGGGGTCTTTTGTTGTTTCATATGAATGTTAGGATTGTTTTTTTCTATTTCTGTGAAGAATGTCTTTGGTATTTTGATGGAAATTGTATTGAATCTGTAGAATGCTTTGGGTAGTATGAGCATTTCACAACATTAATTCTTCCAAACAGACATGGGATGTCTTTCCATCATTTTGCATCCTCTTTCATATTTTTCAGAAGTGTTTTGTAGTTCTCATAATAAAGATCTTTCACCTCCTTAGTTAAATTAATTTCTAGGTATTTCATTCTTTTGGTAGATATTGTAAATGTTCTTGCTTTCTTGATTTCTTTTTCTGATAGTTCATTGGTAGTGTATTTCAACTCTACCAATTTTTATTTATTGATTTTGTATCTTGCAACTTTACTGAATTCATTTATCAGTTTTAGGAGTTTTTTTGGTAGAGTCTTTAGGTTTTTCTGTATGTAGGATCATATCATCTGCAAACAGGAAGAATTTGACTTCATCTTTTCCAATTTGGATGCCCTTCACTTCCTTCCCTTGCCTGATTGCTCTGACTAGTACTTCTAATACTATGTTAAATAGGAGTGGTGAGAGTAGGCAACCTTGTCTTGTTCCTGTTCAAAATCATTCAAGATCATATTGGCAGTGGGTTTGTCATCTATGGCTTTTATTGTTTCATGATTCTTTCCTTCATGTTGTATATCACATGAATTGATTTGCATTTGTTGAATCATCCTTATTTCCCTGGGATGAATAATAATTTTTCCAACTTGAACCTTCTCTCTTCTTTTGTTAGTTTGTCTAGCTAATTGTTTTATCTTCTCAAAAAACCACCTTTTTGATTCATTGATCTTTTATACATATTTTGGGGTCTCTTATTTCATTTAGTTCTGCTCCTGTCTTAATTCTTTCTTTCTGTCTACGAACTTTTGGGTTGGATTGTTCTTGTTTTTCTAGTTCTTGAGGAATAATGTTAGGTTGTTTATTTCACATCTTTCTATTTTTTATATATATAAGCATTTATTAAAATAAACTATCCTCTCAGAGTGCATTTGTGGTATCCCATAGGTTTTGGTATGATGTGCCTTTATTTTCATTAGTTTCAGTAAATGTTTTGATTTCCTGTTTAATTTCTTCTTGGACCCATAGAACATTCAGAACCCTATAGTTTAATTTCCACATATTTGTATACTTTCCAAAGTTTCACTTGTTAATTGACTTGCAATTTTAATCTGTGTTGTCATCTGAAAAGATAATTGAAATGATTTCAGTTTTTTAAAATTTGTTGGGACTTATTTTGTGACTTAACATGTGGTCTCTCCTGGAGAATGTTCCATTTGTTGATAAGAATGTAAATTCTGTAGTTGCTGGGTGAAATGTTCTGTAGATTTTTGCCAAGTCCAATTGGTCTAAAGTGAAGTTTAAGTCCTGTTTTTATCTGTTCCTTCATCGTCTAGATGATCTATACAATGTTGTGGGAGGATTGTGAGGTCCTCAACTATTATTTATTTCAGCCTATCTTTCCCTTCAGGTCTAATAATTTTTGCTTTATATACTTGGGTGCTCTGATGTTGGGTGCATATATACTTATGATTGTTATATCCTCTTGCTATGTAGATCCCTTTATTATTTCATAATGAACTTCTTTGTCCCTTTTTAGAATTTTTGGTTTAAAAGTTATATATTCAATATAGAATAGGTACGGCTTCTCATTTTCGGTTCTATTTGCATGTTACACCTTTATCCATCCCTTCAGTATTAGTCTGTGTGAATCTTTACATGTGAAGTGAGTTTCTTGCAGGCTGCATATAGTTGGATCTAGGTTTTTAATCCATCTAACCAGTTTATGACTTTTGAATGAGTAATTCAATACATTTACTTTTAGGGTTGTATTGGAAGGTATTGTCTTATTCCTGGCATTTTACTGATTTTTATGTGTTTGTTTTATATGTCTTTTGTTTCTTTCTTTCCCATTAATTGCTTGTCTTTGCTTTTTTTTTTTTTTAAAGGTGACTGGCAAGGGGATCTTAACCCTTGACTTGGTGTTGTCAGCACCACGCTCACTCACTGAGCTAACCGGCCATCCCTATATAGGGATCCGAACCTGTGGCCTTGGTGTTATCAGCACCACACTCTCCCGAGTGAGCCATGGGCCAGCCCCTGCTTTTTGTTTTTTAAAGTGGTAAGATATTGGGTTTTTTCTCTTTCTCATTTGCACATATGATCTACCAGTGGGTTTTGTTCCTTCTCATGTATTTATTCTGGTGATTATTTTTTTTCAGTTTCTAAATGCAGGACTTCCTTGAGGATTTCCTGAAGGGTTGATCTTTTGGTGGTGAACTCCTGTAGCTTTTGTTTGTTTGGGAAATGCACTATTTCCCTTTCACTTCTGAAGGATAATGTGCTGGGTGTAGTATTCTTGGCTGGTAGTTTTTTTCTCTTTTTAGTACTTCAAATCCATCTTTCCCTTATCTTTTGCTCTGTAAGGTTTCTGCTGAGAAATCTGTTGTTAGTCTGATGGGGACCTGTACAGGTGACTTGATGCTTTTATCTTGCTGTTTTTAGGATTCTCTCATTGTCTTTGGCTTTTGACAGTTTGATTATAAGGAGTCTCAGATAGGACCTTTTGGATTGAATTTGATTGCGGATCTTTGAGCTTCTTGGATCTGGAAGTCCATATCTCTGCAAATACCTAAGAAATTTTCCACTATTATTTTGTTGAATATGTTTTCAATGCCTTTTCCTTTCTTCTCCCTTTCCAGAACACCCATAATTAGATGTTTGTGTGCTTAAGGTTGTCTAACAGCGCTTGTAGGTTTGCTTAATTTTTAAAAAATTCTTTTTTCTTCTTCTTCTTTTTGTCTACCTGGGTTACTTCAAAAAACCCTTCTGAGAGATCAGAAACTATTTCTTCTGCTTGCTCCAGCCTGTTGTTTAAACTCTTGGTTACATTTTTTATTTTGTTGAATGAATCTTTCAGTTTCAGGAGTTCTGCTATGTTCTCTTTTAAGATTTCTATGTCTTCATAAAGTTCTTCCTTCAGATTCTGGATTATTTTTCTCATTTTGTTGTTTTATCTATCTAAGTTTTTTTGTATCTCATTGATTTTTCTTAAGATTGTTGCTAGAATACCTTTTCTGTCATTTCACACTTTTTCTGCTGTTAGGGTTCTGGTACTGGAGAATTATTGTATTCCTTTCAGGGTGTCATATTTTCTTTTCTTTTCTTTCTTTTTTTCAATAACTATTTCTAGTATTCCTACATTGATTTCTGGGCATCTGGTAAAGCATTTGGTTCTTCTAATACTCAGGAGAGGCTTGAGAATAGAGACCCCTCTTGTAGATGTGTTTTATATGTACCATTGGGTAGGGTGTTTTAGTTTTTGTTCTGGGTAGGCACAGTAGTGTAGTTTCTATGTTTTTTTGTTGTTGTTGTTGTTGTTGACCATATTCAATGTTGGAGTTGTCTATAAGAGTCTCTGTGGGACACTCAGTAGTTTCTTGCTGAAGTGAGTGACATTTGGTGCGTCATCAAGGTTGTGGGTGAAATTTCAAGCTCTTGGGAGAATCTCTTAGAAGCCCTGTTGCTTTCTGGATGAGGTAGATGACCTTGAGTAGACTCACTGGCACCTCAGCTGGTATCCTATGACTCTGATTTTTTACTTGACCCATCGATTATTTAGGAGTGTGTTGTTTAATTTCCACATACTTTTGAATTTTCTTTTATTGAATTCTAATTTTATTTTATTGTTTTTGGAGAACATATGTTGTATGATGTCAAACCTTTTAAGTTACCAAAACTTCTTTTATGGCTTGCATGTACTCTGACCTGGGGAAAGTTTCATGTGTACTTGATGTCTTCTGGTTCTTGCAATCATTTTATGTGTATATAAACTATTACGCTACTCAGGAGACTATGACATCTATGCTGATATAGAATCATTTCACTGGGTGAAGAAGTCAAGGCCGATATTATTTTCAGTTCCTTAGTGAGGTGACATAATTATGAATAGCTTTGTTAAAGAGCATGAATATCGGTTAATTGAACTTACACAAAGAAACACAATTTTTCTCCGTGGAATGTGGTAGTACTTTTTGCCTCATCATCAATCTGTAAAATAATCAACGGGGCTGCTGAGAATATTGCTTCACATATCAGGTGTTGAATAAACAGTTGTTAATTAATTCACAAAGGAATTACTATTTTTACTTTTAATATTTTTTCTTTCAGTAATAAAACGATTGTATCTGTCTTACTTTTATCACTTGTATTCCTTATAGATTGTGTTCTAGAGGAAAACAACAAAAATCAAACCAGAGATGGGGAGAAATACTCCTTCTGCTTATTTCCTTTGGGTCAATAACAGATTTGACCCAGGCATTCTTTGAACTTCTGTAGGGCTAATTTTTCTGGCTCTTACTTGTTTGAGGACCACAGGTGTAATTGATCATGGTAGTAGAGAACAAGAAATGAAATCCAAAGTCAGGAACGATCTTTCCTTAGGTTAGGGCATGGATTCTATTGGTAGTAGCACAACAGGAACACACATCTACTGCTGAAAACCCTCTACTACTCTCTGCATCAATTCCTAAGCATCCTCACTCCTTTACAGATTGGGTACTTTAATAAATAATCAGTTTCTTTATTATTACCAAAGTAATGCATGATCTTTGTGAAGAAATACAGAAATATACAGAATGAAAATTGAATTTTTTATTTCAATCCTGTACATCCATCTAACTACCTGTGCATATATAGACATATGGTTTATTATCCAAAGAAAATGAAATTTTATGTTTAGCAACTTGATTTTTGGACTTAATAATTATCTCCTGCATATTTTACATGATAATTAAATACATCTGATGTATCGTAACTTATTTTGCCATTAAGTTTTTTAGTGAATGTATTTTTCTGAGATCCTTTTTGTTGCAGGGAATTGAAGCTTTCAAATCAATAAGGGATAAATGCTTTTAGTATATTATTTTAATTTGTAACCACCAATAACTAATATTATTGGTCATTTTTATGTGAATTATTTATATAGTTATCCTATGAATTACTTTTTCACCTTTGCCAATTATTTTTTTCAAGTAGTTTGTCATTTTTATTTTTATTTGTGTTTAAACTCTTCCTATACAAAATATATTGTTCTAATTTTCTATTGTTACATAACAAACCACCCCAAAATGTAGTTGCTTAAGAGAATAGTAACATTTATTTTATTCACAAATGTGCAATTTAGCAGGGGTTGGTGAGGACATCTTTCTGCTCCACTCTGCCTCATTTGGGTTCAGTTAAAGGCTGGGGACTAGAATCATCTGAAGACTTAGTCACTTCCATGTTTCTTGCTGAGCTGACTTTCATTTTGGAAATTAGCTACAGCTATTGGCCAGACATCTACATATGGCCTCTAACTGTGGCTTGGACTTTCTCACAACATGGCAACTGAATAACATAAGCAAGCATCTCAAGAGACATTCAGGCAAAAACAGTATTGCCTTTTCTAAACAAGACTTGTATATCATGCAGAATCATTTCTGCTTCCTTCCAGTCTTAAGATTCAAGTACCTCCCCATATTCAATGGAAAAAGAATCAAACATTAACCCCTTTGTTGAGAAGAGTGTCAAAAATTTAAATAAATGCTTGAAAATTCTCACAGGTATTAATCTTGTTTTGTAATTTATTTTTTGCAACTTATTTTTTGTTTGCTTTATTTTAAACCATTCAATCACTTAACCAGTTTAATGAGTAATATGCTTTGCAGTTTCTGAATTTTGATATCTGTAGGGAGGGTTTCCCTGAACAAAAATTGTAAAGACATTCTCCTACATTTATCTTTAGTAAGATGTAAGGAGTCTAATGTCATTTTTCAAATAGATAAACAATCATTTCAACACAGATTATTGAACATTCAATCCTAATTTTGAACATCACCTTAATCATCAAATAAACTCATATATTAATTATTCTGCTTTTGGATGCCTGTTTGGTCCTGTTGACCCATTGGTTTGTTTTTGATCCATTTTATATGGTGTTCATTACTGCAGTCTTATGGAAGTGTAACATCAGTGCCAGCATCAGGGTCCTAGAATCTTTATGGTTTCATGGAGTCAACTTTAGTATTTAACTAT
This sequence comes from Cynocephalus volans, assembly GCF_027409185.1. Taxonomy (NCBI): domain Eukaryota; kingdom Metazoa; phylum Chordata; class Mammalia; order Dermoptera; family Cynocephalidae; genus Cynocephalus; species Cynocephalus volans. The sequence continues at coordinate 232,331,264 of NC_084461.1, forward strand.
AGGCCTCTTGAATGCCACCCAATTTAGTGAGGAATTCATTGTCTATCTCTTTATCTGTAGAATTTGGCCTAGGGAGGTGGGGGAGTGTACATTCGTACATTCATCCTAAATATCTTTTTCTCAATTTTTTTGATTTTGATTTCTTAATTTCTTTTATGTTTTTGAGTTTGTTTTTCTTTTCTGGAAGTTTGGGGTATTGGGGATGACTAAACTGAAATTCATGCCTTTAGAAGTGTCTCAGTCATTTCAGCCAATAGAAATGGCTCATGTTCTACTGTTTTCTTCCAGTATCCAAGACCATTTGCAAATTATTTACACCCCCTTTTAATAACCACTTCACATAATTTTAATATGCGCCTCATTTATTTTCAATTCTCTTATTCATGAGAGGCCTTTGAAAATCCAGTTTTCCCACCTGTTCTGCAGGATAAAGCAGTTCTCTTTTCTGTGGGCCATTATGGTCCTTATCTTCAGGCTCCACATTTCACACCTAAAAGGTTCATCTAAATTTTTTAAAATATATATTGTTCATTCTTTCACATTAAAATTTTTAGATGAATTTTAGAATCAAGTTTTTTAAAAAGAAAAAAAAATGGATTTAAATTTAGAATGCTTCAAATTTATGGGTACATTTTGTTGCCAACTGCCATCATTATAATCTTGGAACATTTCACATTTATAAATTTTCCCAAGCATACCTCCTCCAACCTCCCTGAACATTTCTGCCTATTTATTCAGGTTTTCAGTTATGTGTTTTAGCACATTTTCATTGCTTTGCATGTTTTGGTTGTTGACTTCCACTAGCCGCTGTGGGAAGGTCCAACATTCCCACTCATAATAACAGGAAGGGATAAGTTTTTAACTAGTAGGCAGCTGTCACTGTTTAGATCCCAAGGCAGGAGGACAATGTACTTCTATTCACGCCTTTGGTCTTCTCAGGTTGCAGGTACTCTCTAATAAAACAGATAAGCAATGGAGATAACTGACACGTGACTTGTCACTGGCCAGAGTTAGCTGAACAGGGTTTTGCCTCTTCCAGAAGTTATTTTAATCATCCTGGCTGAAGATATCTCTTGTGTTTATAAAGAAAATTTGTTCCCTTGGATCTCATTTTCTGGGCATAAATTACTCTCAAACTCCTCTCCAGATATCTCTCAGGATAAGGTTAGCCAGACACTTGTGACTCTGCCTCTAAATATCGTTTACTTTGTTGTCCAAGTTTAAGCTGATAATACTGTCAATATGCAAGAGGAGGGGTTCTACTACCATGATACTGGCATGGACAGAGCAGAGTGTTAGCCTGTTATTGAGGCATTTGCTTTATTTTATTTAAAACACACTGTCATCTTTGAGGTCAATCTTTACGGAATAGAAAAGACAATAATTGAAACATTTTACATTTCTTCACTCTCTCTCTTGCTTATAAAGTTTCTCTTGAATTTATATATTTTGCTCATGTTTTTTCAATAACTTTGATAACTAATTTTTCTTTTGAAAAATAGCCTGTTGAACATAGTATTTTACTTTTGTTTTATTTTTAAAGAAATTAAATAATTTTGTTAATAATTGATTGAATTTTTCTTTCCATTTTTAAAAGGTGATAATTCGTTTTGTTTAAGGATTGATATTTTTAATGTTTGATTATCCTGAATGTACATACACACATATGAAGGTACTCAAAAAGTTCACGGAAGAATATAATTTAAAGATAATATAAATCTTTCCAAGAACTTTTTGAAGTACCCTCAAGCCTGCATGCGCACACACACACACACATATGTATTATATACATCTCTCAAATTAGCTTTATACGTACAAATATGTGGTTTCATATATACACACAAACATATACCTATATTATATACGCATCTGAGACATAATCTCAGTTTTAAAACTCATTGACGCAGAGCATTTGCCTCTCAAAAATTTCTCTGTATAGTGACATCAGTTTTCACGTTGGTATAATTGTATATTATTTTTGGCCAGATAGTCGAGCATCTTGTCTTTCATTGGTCTTTCTCTTTTAGGGACTAGCTCTTGGTTTCATTTTATTGTTATTATTTAATTTTTACAAATTTATTTTTATTTAGAATGTTTAGCTAATTTATTTTCTACTACTTCGTGTTTTTTAGTAAGTGGACTAAAGTATGTGTGCTGCTTTTTTCTCCAAATGTCATGGATAACATGTACAGAAGTGTTCTCAATTTCAATCACTAAAAAATGCCGAATTTTGGTTTTAATATTCTCTGTAACTCAAGTTTTTTAGAAGATATATTATGTATATTTAATTTATAAATTAGTTATCTTTGGCTTTCTATTGTTAATTCCTTGTTATTTTATATTGTTTACACATAATTCCCCTACTTGCTTCTTTTTTGTGTGTGAGCTTTGTATATTACTTTCAGTAAAATATATATTTATATTTAAATTTTTCTTGAGTCTCTGAACATATTTCATATTGATTGGATAGAAGACCCCCAAATATAAAATATATGTTTCTTATAAAACTTTTATTCAATTTATTTTTATATTTATTATATAGATACACAACATATATTAATTTCTGACAGCACTGTTAAAACTCTCACCTTATAAATGTGGTTGTGTGATAAAATTTCGATTGCGTATTCATTTCTAGTTCTGTTTTTCTTTCCATTTATTTAGCAGGGTGTCTCCTTAAATAGGATACTCTGTTGATAAGAAATATGTGAAATTGTGCTCACATTTCTAGTATGTAGGGGTGGAAATAGAAATCACTTTCAAGCATATCTTTATTCTGGGAAACAATTGTTTGTATGTTCTCCTGTGAGTTCCAAATGTAGAATTTGAAAGTACCTTCTTTATGTAGTTAATTTTATTTTCCTTTAGAGTAGCACGGCAGAAACTTCCTCAGCCCTTGCTATTCAGCAAGTTGTGCTGTAGAAGACCTGGGCCAACATACAAAAGCTGGATTGTCCTATCCATCCTTGGACACCAAGATCCAAGGTTAGGAATACTATTGCAATGGAAAAAGTAGCCCCGACCAACCAAGTCCCAATGGCAGGGAAATCCAAGGAAGAGTCTGAAACAATGTTGTCTTGAAGAAAGATGTGTCTGGGATGGTGATCTGGCTATAGGACAAAGGCTCATGTGGAATAAGTGTCCACAGTGCAATGAGGACATGTCATAAGACATCTGACTGAGTCTGGGGGAGGGGATTTTGGGGGGATCCTTTCTTGAGAATGTTGAAGTTTGACTGACAAGTGCCACTTAAGTGGCAGTGTTGGTTCCAGCATCACAGTGCCAGAGTTAGTGTAGACTCCCTTTTGCAAGTACATAAAACTGTTGAGCAAGATATAACAACAACACAACAAAATAAACATGTCTGATGTCGAAAGAAAGATGTGGAATCCCTTCACGGCAAAAATAAATCAGGGTCTTAAAACCTGCTTGCAAGGTGACGTAGCAAAGACCTGGGGATATGTTAGAAGTGGGCTGAGTCTAGGGTTTTCACAGAAGGCTGGAAAAGATGCGTCCACGGGGCCTTTGAAAGGAGCCAAGAGGGAACCAAGAATATGGAAGGAAGACAGAATCCACAAAGGACAAAGTGAGAAAAAAGCTTCATTCTGTCCTGGAAATCTAGATGACTCCTGTGAGAGATACTGGTGTGGAGTCCTAAATTAAACACCAAAATGCTGCTGGAATCCTCAAGGTGAGAAATTACTGTAAGAATATTCTAAGCAATAACACAAACAACAACTGCAAACACACACACACACACACACACACACACACACTCACACGGAAACTGGCAGGAGGAAATGAAGAACCATTCCATAGGAACTTTGTCATAATAAAGGGTGCATTAGATTCTCATGAACGGGGCGGCATGGGAAAGTAGATAAAAATTAAAAATACCTTTGATTTGAGTGACGAGAGCAATTTGAAAGGCACACTAAAGTAAATATGTTGAAAGGATTAAATGGATAAAACAAGGATTAGAAAAAATGGAAACTGTTAGAACAGGCATATTTTAAGAGGAAAAAATAAAACTTCTAGAAATAAAATTGCAGCCCTTGGTATAAATATCTCCCCGAATGTTAAATAGCAGATTAGGCACATTTGAAGAGTGATTCAGTGAGCAGAACGATGAATCTGAGGAAATTATCTATATGCAGCAAAGAAAAAGAAAAAGAAAATATAAGAAGTAAAAGATAGAAAGAGAATGTAAGATACCTAAAAATCAATCTACCCAACATGTGCAGAGCTATTATAAAGAAAACTCTAGAACACTAAAAGTACATAAAAGGAAGCCTGTATTAATACAGAAATATATCATTTCATGGATGAAAGACTCGACACCTTAAGGATGTCACATTTTCTCAAATGCAAATAAACATTTAAATGTGTTTTTCACAGAGCTTGACAGAGTGATCTTAAATTTTGACAGATGGGTAAATTTATGAAAACATTCAGGAAATTTTTAGAGCAGAATGAAGTGGGAGGTGGATGAAGAGAAACTATGCTACCAGACATTCCAAATATGTTAAAAAGCTATAATAACTAGAACAGTGTGATGTTGACAGAGTGGTTTTACAGGCAAACAACAGAATGGGAAGACTAGAAGCAAACCCTTTATGGGAACATGGTCTATAATAAGTCACAGTTTCATAAAACAGTGATAAAATGTTTGAATAGTTGGCAAATATTTCCTTAAAGGGCCAGATAGCAAATAATTTAGACATTGTGGGTCATATAGTCTCTGTCACAACTACCCAGCCCTGCTGTAGTGGCACTAAAACAGCCAAATACAAAGCATAAACCAATGAGAGTGGTTTTGTTTCTGTAAAACTTTTTTTTTTTTTTTTTTTTTTTTTACAAAAATAGGCAGCTGGCCCATGGGCCAGTTTACCAATCTCTGGTCCTTTAATAAATTATTTTTAGATATTTGACAATCTGATTTGGAAAATTGTAAGATTATATTCTCTCCTCACCCAGCACATAGAATAAATTCCACATGGACTAGTGTTCTAAATATAAAAAAGAAACCTTTAGAATGTGTAGAGAAAAATACAGGAGAATATCAGGGTAGGGAAGGGTTTCTTGAATGAGAAACGACAACAAAAATTGAAACTGAAAATATTGATACATTTGGCATTAAATAAAACATTTCTGTATGTTAAAATATATTACATGAGCTAAGTTCTAAAATAGCTTACAGTTTAAAAGATACCTGCAACATGTATAACCAGGCCAGGAATGCCTATAGGGCACTTACAGATCGGAAAGATAAACTTACCAAGAGAAAACCAAATGGATCAATGACACCTAGAGCTAATTTAAGAAGAGAAAATTCAAATGACTAACACTCATGAAAAGATGCTCAATCTCTAGTAATCAGGTAAGTCCAAGTTAAAATGAGAGATACCATTTTATAGTCATCGCTATTATGAATCTGAGGAGGTGGAAAGTCAAATACTGCAGCAGCTCTGAGTGTAAGTGCCTACATGTGGGAAGAAGTTTGATGATATTTAATAATATTGAAGTTGTGCACACATTAATATCCATCAGTTTCCAATATATATTAAATATATATTACATATATACATATGAAGATATCTTGGCATTGATATGAAAGATATCTTGGCATTGGTTGGAGTATCAAAAAAAAAGCAAGAAACAAATATTCATCAATAGAAGAATGATGAACGCTTCCAATATTAAAGAATACATTATTTCCACACATATTGACATTTATGTATACCAAAATAATACTGAGAAAAAACTTCTTGCAGAATTATAAGAGTGCTTTTAGGTCACAATGGGAAAAGCAAAAAGCAATGCAATATGTTGCTGTTTTAGTGGGATAGAAATGAGGGTGTCAGAGTGTGAACAGGCCTAATGCCATCTTGTGCCCCACATGCCATGTTGACTCCTGTATAACCTCATTCCTTTGTTTCACTGGCTAGTAATAAATTAACCTTGGGGCAAGCACAATAGGAACAGATAGTTGAGGGAGCACATGACTTGTCACAATTCCTGGTGACAGCTAATCTGCACACAAGCATCACAAGCTCCTTGCTTCATAGGTCACAGGAAATTTAATTTTCTTAAGCTATTTCTTTGAAGTTATGCTATCTAAGCCTTGCCTAAAAGTCAGAGAGAGAGAGAGAGAGAGAGAGTGAGCTCTCATCTGCTGTAGACATCTGATTCTTTGCTACATGAGACCTTCCCCGCATGGAAGTTACCCTTTTAAAAAAAATCTTTGCATGGATTTGCCTGTTTCATTTTTTGATCTAAAACTTCTTCTCAGCTTGGAGAGTGTTATACTGTAACCCTCTTTTCACACACAGGGGTGGGGGGGGAGTAAATATATATAGATCCGGCTGAAAAGGATAACCACAAATTTCTAGACAGTGGATGCCTTTTGGGAAATAAAGAGAGGGATGGAATTGGAAAGATGTTCAGAAGGAGTGATAACTGTGTCAGTAATATTTTATTTTCTTAAGAGTGACATTAAGAAAATTTAGCATTTATTATATGCAGGTAACGGGTACCACTGACATCACATCTTATTTTTGTAGTTTTCTCCACGCTTAAATAATTTAATAATTTTTAAAACAGAGAACAGAGAAAAAAAATGTGTAAACATATGTGTCTGCACATATATATGTAAATACACACGTAAATATACATTTATACACATAAGCATGCACACACACAGATGAAAAAAAATGGAGATGAAAGAGAAAAGCTGGATCATTCAAGGCAAAATATGCAAAGGAAATAACAGAATTGCAAAACTTCAGTGCTGCAGGTACAAGATAAGGCTTGAAATATTAGGAGGTAATAGATCATGCAGAGCATTGTTAAGCAACAGAGAATTCCATTGAAGTTTTTAAAACTAGAGGCAGGGAGAAGATGGTTATAATAAATTCCGTTTTAAAAGATCTTGCAGAGTGCAGCATAGAAAATGGACTGGAGGGTATACGTAAAACATTGTGGGCCAATCACTTTGGGAGCTATTTTAGTAGTCCTGAGAAGAAATAATGGCAGTGTGTAATATCAGTAGGATGTGGTGATAAATTGGGGAAAGGAAATGAAAGTATCACAATGATTCTGAATATCTGGCCTATGTTGAAACATCCCAGTAATCAAGGGATAACGGCAGAAGGTGAAGATCACAAATTCAGTTTGAACCTGTAAGTCTGATATGAACTTGAGACATCTAAGTGAACATTTCTGGTCTTCCTGGAGCTCACAAAGCAGTTTGGGTTGGAGATTTCAGATTTTTGCCTCTAATTGACATTGTGGGCTACTATTGTATAGCCAAGGAAAGCAGAGAGTCAGAGGAAAAGTGGCCGTCATCTTTAACCTTGAAGAACCTCAACTTGAAATGGTTAAAATGAAGAGGTGTCTTATGAGATAAAACTAAGAAGTTGTCAGGGAATTAGAAAGAAAAGCAGGATGCAGAGGAGTCGGCAATGACAGAAAAAAAAAAAAAAGATAATGCTTCAAGGAAAAGGTAGTAAAACAGGATTGAAAGCCAGTGGGAGGTGAAATAGGATGAGGACTAAAAAATTTCCACTGGCCTTAATGACACGGCTACCATAAAAAAGGCTGCTTTAGTGGCAAAATGGGGACAGAGAGCTGGTTTGTCTGAGAACTCACTGAGGAATGGATAAATGAAATGATGATTATAAACATTTTTGAAATTGGTTCATCTGACAGAAGAGAGAGATGGTACTATCTGGAAAAAGCTGCTGGGTCATGATTTGATAGAGCATATTAAATGGGAAATTAAATGGAAAGGAAGATATTGACTGTACGAGACAGAAAGGCACACAGTTTAAAGTGAGGAGGAACGGGGAATCTGGGCTCACATACAAGACAGGACAGTTTATCGTCTGTAACGGGAGGGAAGGGAGGCAGATATCAATCGGTTAATCTATTCCTCAGAGGAAGATTGAAAAATTCCCATCTGATTTTATTGCAGAGAGAGGAGAAAAAGAAAAAAAAAAAAAACAAAAAAACCAGAGTAAGTCTGCCTGGCAGTTTTGCCCATTTGAGGTCTTGTTCATGAATTTATGTTGCAAACAATGATGTGGGATGATAAGTGAAATTCTCTAACTGCCCTTGGCTTTTCAGACAGAGGCACAGAGAGTATACAGCAGGAGATATGCTGGGTTGTGCTTTTGCTGCACTAGCGCAATGACAATTCAAGAAATTTCTGTCCTGGGCAGAATGTTCTGGAATCTAAGTAAAAGAGAGAACTGATGAAATGTTTTATGACTGATGTCTTCCTCTTCTGGGGAAGATAAAAACTCAAAATTTCCAGATTATATTTTCAAGCAAATTTTTTTGTTCTTTAGAAATGATTCATGGATAGTAAAATTTGAGCCCTTATTTGCCCCAAATATCTTTTTTTTTCTTCCAGTCATGAGTAAATAATAATTTGGCTAGGTATTATTTTTCCTAGAGAGAGAAGTCATGTAGGAATTAAAAGCACACATTCTTAACCTGGTTTGTATGTTTTTGAATCTCATATATGCTTCTTACTAACTTTGTGACCTTACAGAAATTGCTTAACATTCTGTGCCTCATTTTCCTCTACTGTAAAATAGAGATAAAAATACTGAACTTCCTATGTGGTAACTGTGAGGAATAAACAGAGTACTATATGTAATGCACTTAAAACTGTACAATATAAATGTTAGTGTTAATTCAAAAATAGAGTCAAAACCATTTTCCTCAGGAATTTAAAAAGTATTTTTCAATTTCTTATATTTTCTCTTTAAGAAAAGTCTGATTTCTACCAGTATGTAACTCATGTTTAGGTACTTCTCTTTTTCTTTCTTAAATCTCCTTCTTATTTTCTCTTTATCCTTGAAATTTAGAAATTTCAGCTGCATTGGATAAAAACAAAAAACAAACACACAAAAACATACTTCAACACAAGGAACTTTGAAGTCTCAAGACACATTTCACCGTGAGAAAATCTGTACTTTCAATTTTATTATTACTATAATTCACATTATTTTTTTCTCTTATTCTGCAAAGCCTATTAGAATGACATTGCATCTTTTGTTACCTATCTTCCAAGTTCCTTACTTCTATCTTATATACCCAATTATACTCTTTTCTTTGTTTTCTAGGATTTTCTTTAACTTTATTACCAATATTTCTGTCTTGAGATGTTCTCAGTGTGTTATTCATCATTTTCATGTACTTTTGGCTCTTCTTTTATTGTGAAAGAGTAACACATACAGTCAAAGTCACAGTATTATAATTTAAAGAATTATCATGAAGTATCCACCCATATAGACATTACCCAGGACAACTACTAGAGCATTCCACTGACGGGAAGAGCTCCAGGTAGCCAACACTGATTAGAACCTCATCATCCTGTCCTAGAGACAATCATTATACTCATTTATATGGTCATGATTTTGTTGTTGTTTTCATATATTATTACTATCTACATACAGGTATGTATCCCTACAAATTATAGCTTATTTTTTTCAATACCTCAAAATTTAATATACAAAGGGTGTTCAAAAAGTTCATGAAAAATGTGTACTATGAAAAAACTATTCATGGATTTTGAAATTTTTTGCACCAAAATAAACTTGTACTGACCTGTTATAACATGTCTGAACAAAATCTAGTTTGAGGCACCATGAAGAAGAAATCATTGGTTTAAAAAGAGCCTCTATCAGAGCCACATGAATTCAGCTAAAATTGAAGCAAGAACAGACATCAAATTTATGGTGAAACTTTGGTGAAAGAATGGTGACATCATTGATGCTTTATGAAAAGTTTATGGGGACAAACCCCCAAGGAAATGAGCAGCTTACAAATGCTGATATCAGCAGTTTCACTTACTTAAGCAGGGACAAAAGATGTTGAAGATTAAGCCTGGAGCAGCAGATCATCTCCATAAATTTGCAAGAAGAAAATTAATCTTGTTCATGTCCTTACTGAACAGGACCAACAATTAACAGCAGAAACAATAATCGACACCATCGACATCTCACCTGGTTCAGCTCACACAATTCTGACTGAAAAATTACAGTTGAGTAAACTTTCCACTCAATGTGTGACAAAACTGTTGTGCTCAGATCAGCTGCAGACAACAGCGGAGCTTTCAATGGACATTTTAAACAAGTGGGATCGAGATCCTGAAGCATTTCTTTGGAGAACTGTAAAAAATGAAACATGGTTTTACTAGAACAATCCTGAAGCCCAATCACAATCAACACAATGGCTACCAAGAGGTGGAAGTGATTCAGTCAAAGCAAGAAGATTGGTCAAGAGCAAATATCATGCCAACATTTTTTGTGATGCTCAAGATGTCTTGCTTGCTGATTTTCTGAAGGGCCAAAGAACAATTTGCTTATTATGAGAGTGTTTTGAGAAAGTTAGCCAAAGCTTTAGCAGAAAAAACACCCAGGAAAACTTCACCAGAGAGCCCTTCTCCACAATGACAATGCCTTTGCTCATTCCTCTCATCACACAAGAGAATTTTGATGAGAAATCATTAGGCATCCACCTTATGATCCTGATTTGGCTCCTGCTCACTTCTTTTGGTTTCCTAATTTTAAAAAATCTTTAAAGGGCATCCCTTTTTCTTCAGTTAATAAGACTGCATTAATATGGTTAAATTCCCAGGACAATTGGTTCCTTAAAGATGAACTAAATGGCTTGTATCATTACTTACAAAAGTGTCTTGACCTTGATGGAGCTTATGTTGGAAATAAAGTTTAAATTTTTTAATTCCATTTTTCCACAAACTTTTTGAAGTCCCCTTGTACAGAACCATAGAGCATGTATACTTGGGTGTTTTTTGAGTTTCATCTATGCTTTTGCAAATGGCTATACAGTAGTCCCCCCTTATCCATGGTTTTGCTTTCTCTAGTTCCAGTTATCCATGGTCAACAAAGGTCTGCAAACATTAAATGGAAAACTCCAGATGTAAACAATTCATAAATTTTAAATTTCTCTCCGTTCTGAGTAGTGTGATGAATCTCATGCTGTCCCACTTTGTTCTGCCTGGGACATGAATCACCTCTTTGTCCAGCATATTCACATCTACATGCTACCCATTAGTTTCTTAGTAGCTGTCTTGGTTATCAGATAGACCGTCATGGTATCATGGTAGTTGTGCTCAAGTAACTCTTATTTTAATGCATAATGACCCCAAAGCACCACAGTAATACTGATGGCAATTTGGATATGCCAAAGAGAAGGTGAAAGTTCTCCATTTAATGAGGAAAGAGAAAAATTATATGCTGAGATTGCTAAGATCTATGGTAAGAACAAATGTTCTATCCATGACATCATGAAAGAGGAAAAAGAAATTAGAGCTAGTTTTGCGGTTGCACCTCAAACTGCAAAAGTTACAGCCACAGTATGTATGTAGGGTTTGTTCTATTGGTGGTATCAGGCATTCACTGGGGAGTCTTGGAAGGTATCCCCAGGGGATAAGGGGAGCCTTTTATGCCTCATTTATGTTTATTTCTGTACAGTCTTGCATTGTATGAATATATCACAATTTATCCATTTGCTATTTTTTAAAAAAAAATTTTGTGGTAAAACATATACATAATGATTGCTATTCTTAGCATTTTTAAACATATAATTGCATGGAATTAATTACATTCACAATGCTTTGCTACTACTACCTCTATCTTTACAAAACTGTGTCCATTAAGCAATAATTTTTCATTATTCCTCTCCCCTATTTCTGGTAACCTCTAATCTACATCTGATTCTGACATTTTTTTTCTTTTAATTTATCATTTTCCTAATTGACCCATGATAGTTGTATTTTTTGGTTTGTTTGTTTGATTTTTTTTCCCATTTATTTATTTACTTTTTTATTTTTTTAAATTTTATTTTGTCGATATACAATGTGGTTGATTATTGTGGCCCATTACCGAAACCTCCCTCCCTCCTCCCTCTTCCCCCTCCCACCCAACAATGTCCTTTCTGTTTGCTTGTCGTGTCAACTTCAAGGAATTGTAATTGTTATGTCTTCTTCTCCCCCCTGGTGTGTGTGTGTGTCTGTGTGTGTGTGTGTGTGTGTGTGTGTGTGTGTGTGTGTGTGTGTGTGTGTGTGTGTGAATTTATTTATTTATTTTTATCTCCCACCAATAAGTGAGAGCATGTGGTATTTCTCTTTCTGTGCCTGACTTGTTTCACTTAATATAATTCTCTCTAGGTCCATCCATGTTGTTGCAAATGGCAGTATTTCATTCGTTTTTATAGCTGAGTAGTATTCCATTGTGTAGATGTACCACATTTTCCGTATCCACTCATCTGATGATGGACATTTGGGCTGGTTCCAACTCTTGACTATTGTAAAGAGTGCTGCGATGAACATAGGGGAACAGGTATACCTTCGACTTGATGATTTCCATTCCTCTGGGTATATTCCCAGCAGTGGGATAGCTGGGTCGTATGGTAGATCTATCTGCAATTGTTTGAGGAACCTCCATACCATTTTCCATAGAGGCTGCACCATTTTGCAGTCCCACCAACAGTGTATGAGAGTTCCTTTTTCTCCGCAACCTCACCAGCATTTATCATTCAGAGTCTTTTGGATTTTAGCCATCCTAACTGGGGTGAGATGGTATCTCAATGTGGTTTTGATTTGCATTTCCCGGATGCTGAGTGATGTTGAGCATTTTTTCATATGTCTGTTGGCCATTTGTATATCTTCCTTAGAGAAATGCCTACTTAGCTCTTTTGCCCATTTTTTAATAGGGGTGGTTGTTTTTTTCTATACTGATCTTCCGAGAAATCTTGTCATATGTCAACTCTCCATTAAATGTGGGCTTGTTTTTAGGATCTTTTTTCTGACCCATGTACAAACTGGTACAAGGATAAGTACACGCCATCTTAGTGACTATCTGTTTATGATCAATCTTGAATTTGGTTTTCCTGCTCTTCTTTTTCAAGCCTATTTTGACTATCCTTGGCCTTTCCATCTACATGTTCTACTGACAAAACAAAACACAACAAAACAAAAAATATAGACCATTTTCTTGCTTTGTTTTCTTTTATCAAGATGATTATATATTTTTTTCTATACTCAAATTATTAACTTTCTAATGTTATATCAAATCAACTTTGTTCATGGGTAAATTCAACTTTGCATGGTATATTATCCTTTTCCTACACCACTTGATTCAGTTTGCTTGTGCTATGTTTAGAATTTTTGTAACTATCTTAAATGAGTGAAATTAACGCATTATTTTTCTTAATTATGGGTTTCACATCAAGGTCAATATGACCTTGTAATAGTAGGGTGTCCATTGATTTTTCTATTTTCTGGAAGACTTTGTGTAAGGTTATAATTATTTCTTCCTTGAATCCTTGGTGGAAATCATTAAAAATTTGTTTTGGGCTAAATAAGATGTGTGTGGAACCATGAATCTTTTTTGATTACTGATAAATTTTCATCAAAGGCTATTGAAAAATTTTGATTTTTAAGATCAGTTTTGTTAAGAATTTGTTTTAAAATTTATACATTTATCTATACTTTCTAACATTGTCATAAATTTATTTATAATTTATTTTTATTATCATTTTAATGTAATAAAATAAAAGAAAAACAAAATCTGTAGTGATGTTCCCTTTTTACAGTTGATATTGGTTGTGTTCTGCATCTTCAGATGTTCATTTTATTAATCTCTTATTATATATGTAATTTTATTAATCTTTTCAAAATATAAATATTTGACTTGGATGTTTCTCCCTAATGGATAGAATATTTTTTATCATTATGAAGTGACTCATTATTTTTATTAAGTGTTTTCTTTAAAGTTTATTTGTTTGATATTGATACAATAACAACTTTCTTTTTGCTGGTTTTTGAATGACACAGTTTTACCAATTACTGTATTTTCTCTCAACACTTGTATCTTTTTTGACATACAGCTTGTAAACACCATTGAGGTGGATTTGTTCTTTTTATCAAGTCTTTTTATACCTTTTAGGAAACTTTAATTGCTGATGAAATTAATTAATGATTTGTTAGAGTTTAAATCTATGGTTTTACTTTGTGAATACTATTCCCCCCAAGTTAGAAAGATAGAAAGGCAGATATAGATATAATATTCTACTTTCCTTTTTGTCTTCTTTTGAATTTGTTAAAGAATTTTAAACTTTAGATTTTTCCAGCCACTAACAAAGCTGGAGAATTTATACTACCAGATGTCAAGATCTCTTATAATGTAATAATAATTAAGATAGTGTGGTCTGGGTACAAAGGTACATGAATAGATTAGCAGAACAGAAGAGAGAGTCCAGAAATTGACGAACACATATGTGACTATCTCATAAACAACAAAGATATTACTGCAACACACTGGGGATGGAATGGTCTTTACAAAAAGTGGAAGTCCAATATCAAAAAACAATCTTGATTTCTATTTCACAACATCTACAAAAATTAATTTGAGATAGGTCCTAAACTTAAACATAAATTGTAAAGCAATAAACCTTCTGGAAGAAAACACAAGAGAATATTTTGATTTTGGAGGGGGAAAATTTTCTTAAAAAACACAATGCATTTATTTGGCCTTTAAAAAATATTGATAAATTGAATTTTACTGAAATTAAGATCTTTTGAAAAGACAACATTAATATAGAGAAAGGCAAGCCACAGGCTTGGAGGAAATATGTATTAAAAAATATATGTGGATGTGTGTATACATATTTATAAATAATTATCTATCTGTCTATCTATCTATCATTTATCTATCTAGCCAACGTCTCATACAGAATTTATTTTTTAAAAAACTCCTCCAAATCAAGAAGAAAAAAAAATTTACCAAAAGCTAAATTTGAATGGACACTTCAGAAACCAGTATCACTAAACGTCCCCAAAGTAAATAAAGAGATTTTTAATATTATTATTCAGTATTATCAGGTATCATGGAAATGCAATAGCTAATCCTATCTATTAGCTTGTAATTCTCTTTATTATATTTTTTAAAAATTTCTAAATATTTCATTTTCTTTACTGAATCTGCTGGTCACTCTCTATTTTCCTGTTCCCTGTTGATATTTTTATATTTTTCTTGTATTGTTTTTAATGGCAAGAGTCATTATTTCATAATTTATAATTGAACACTTCATTATCTGATTACTGTACTGGTCTTTTTCTCCTGGTGTTCACTAATGGTGCCTTCTTTTCATGTAAGCTTTTTTATTTCTTTTTGTTTACTGTTCATCTCCCTTGAAAAATAAATTAATGCAAACCTGAGCTGCAGATCTCTGTAGAGTCAGCCCATCACTAAAATTTCTCAGGGATATTTTCCAGTTTTCTTTCATTCCTTTAATTACATTCAGAAGGCAGTGCTTTTGTCAGCAACCTCAGATCTGTTGGTATTGCTGCTGCTCCTTTGCATTTTCTGTATCTTCAGGAAGGATGGTCAGAAAAGCCTTGCTCCCAGTATTACCAGAAGTGCAGAATCTAAACTGGACCCTTAAGTTTTTATATTATATTTTCAACATCAGAAACGTATTTCCTATTTTGCTTTTTAAAATATTTCCTCTTTTCTGATTCCTCCTTCTATATAGCCTTCTCTTATTATCAAATTGATACTATATTTTGTTAGAAATCTCTGCTGATTCTAATCAATATTTTATTTTATTATCTTCCTGGTTTTCTGCATTCCCTCTCTTTCCGCTAGGCTGAAATGTTTTGCTTATTCATCCTAGTGCTTCTCTAACACAGAGTTTATTTTTCTTTTTAGTTCCTGGAGAGTTTTGATGGTCTGCTCGTATTTTTCAATGAGTGACTAAATTTAGTCATTTTAGGTAGCTGGCAAACTCGGTGGCTGAGACTATTTATTTCTGCTAAGAACATTTCCGCAGGATATAACTGCTAACTGCAGGTAGACGGCTGGGATGTGCTAAAAGGCAGACTGCCACTTAGGCTACCTGAACAAGGGGCATCCAGGTAAGGAAGAAAGTCTTCCGTCTGTTGGCCTAGAGGTTTATCTACTTCTCTAATGGGTTGGCTGCCTTCCCACCCAAATCCCTTTTATTTTCTTTAATGTTTATTGTGGAGTTTTGGTATCACCTCCTTCTGGGATCTGCTGCTGTTCTTCTATTACTAGTCTAAACTCTCATACAAGGAACAATATGAAGCCCGGGGCACTGGTTCTCAAAGTGTAGTCCAAGCCCCAGCATCATTGGCACCCTCTGGGAGCTTGTTAGAAATGCAGATTCTTAAACCCTACACAAAACCTACTGGCTCTGAAAATTTGGAGGTCAGGCCAGAAATCTGTTTAAACAAATCCTCCAGGCAATTCTGATATACAATAAATTTGAAAACCACTCATCAAAGGAAAAAGACACACAGACAGCTCTTCTGTGTACTGAGTTAGGAGTTGGGGTATAAAAGGACTGTCCCAGAGGGCTCTGCAATTCAACAAGCTGTCGTGAATTACCTTGTTGGCAGTTCGTCTACTGATGATTTGAACTTGTCTGTGTGTTATGGCTTTCGTCTCTCAATCAGCCCCTCTGGCACTTATTTCTGTTTGAGGTTTTTTCCATGAATCTGTGCCCATATTCTCTTGTGCCAAATTTCCTCAAATTTCAGTACACCAAATGTGACACTTGATCCTGCTTATGTGCACTGTTTTGAAGTTTTTATATATATAATGTGTGTATAAATATACATACACATATATACAGATATGTGTATATCTATTCACACACAATAAGCACAAATATAGCAAATATGTATGTGTATATATGTGCATATGTACACACACATATTTAGTATTTATATATTTTTCCACTTATTATAAAAAAATCAAAACAAAACTATTGAACAGTGTGGAATTGTTGCACCTTCCTCCCTCAAGGCACACATCCATTCTGTTACTGAATTCTGTGGATTCTGCCTTATAAATATTTCTATTCTCTCCCATCTTCTGAAGGCCCATTGCTGCCTATGTTTTGGTTTCCTTTTATTTTTCACTTAAGTTATTTCAACAGCTTTCTTAATATGTATTCTGGCTTCTAAGCCCTTATCTAAAGAAGAAGATAAAGGCATTGGGTACCTGAAAGAAATGGAAGGACAGACTTAATAATTATATAACCATAAACCTTTCTAAATCTGTTGGCTCATTTGTAAAATGTAGATAAATAAGTTTTTTATATTAGTTATAGGGACCAACACTTGTTATTTACTGAAAAATTCTTGGTAAATTAAATAATATTTTATTTTGGAGGATAATCAAAATATCCTGGACATCAAACAAAAGAAACATTTTTTTTTGTATAAATTGAGTTTTCCAACCAATGTCCATTAGCTAGAGAGTGTATCTTGACAACTTTGAATTCTGTGACCTCAATCCTGAGATCTCATTCATTATAAGACATACCATCAATTTGTTTTACTTAACAAGTTTAGTAAAACAATTGTCTTCATTTTTTCTCTAGTGTGAACCATAGTAATACCTAGGAATACTAGGGAGTAGAAACAATCCCAGCTTCCCTTTGAGAATTTTTTTTCAGCCTTCACTCTCTAACCCTTTAACACACAAGGAAAAATTCTTAAAGATTGGTCTATACAGGAAACGTAGAATTTATATATATATAGTTGGAAGTGAATAAAAGTTACAAAGCTTCCTGTAAATCTACGTCTTTTCATTTAACTTTAAACAGAATTTCTATTTAGATGCTTCTCTGTTTGTTTGCAAGGAGAACACAAGTATTATCTGCCTATAGCTAACTGAAGGAAGATTCTGTGTGATGATGAAGTACAGAGGTATCTCTCAGCATGGCCTCTAAAGTTCTCTTAGCCATTTTTTCTCAAGGTAATTCATGGACTACTTACAGTACGTGAACACACAGTACATATTTTCTTTTGCTAATCCTGATTTGGAGTGTGTTGTTTTCTCTTGAAGTAGCAAGTCGTATTACTACAAATGTACTATTTCTCTTTTTTGCTCTTCTGTGAACTCAGATTGTTCCAGTGTTGTTTATAGAATAATTCATTAATAGACTATTATTTAGAGACATCATCACAGACTAGTGATTATGAAAGTCTGCTATGGAATAGATGAGCTGAGATGCAATTTAGTTTCTGTTATTAAGCAGTTGGGTATGTGTCCTAACCCCTCCTAACATCAATGTCTTCATCTTTAAGACTGAAATAATAAACAAAACTATTATCTGTAATGAGAATTAAATGAGATGATGTGGGTGTATTTGATACTAGTGGAAAACCTTTTTCCCAAGTCTTTGGCTTCATTGCCTGGTGCACCTGTTAACTGGTTCATGTACGTGTTTTTCTTTCTCTATAGAAATATAGAGTTTTACATTAATTATCGGGATTTTCTTTCCCCCTTTTGCTCCCTCTCTCATTCCTTCTCTCTTTCCTTCCTTCCCTCCTTTTCTCTCTCTTTTTCTTTCTTTCCTTCTTTGCTTCCTTCCTTCTCTCTTTGCCAGGAGAGAGAAAAAGAAAGAAAAAACGTGGCCAATTCAACTCTTCAAGGAAATGGTTTCACAAGGAAGGTGCCTATCATCTTCATCTCTGGTATCTCACAGACAATATGAAACTATGATGTGCTTCCAACTGATTCAATCGCTGGGGATTTAATTGTTCATAGAGGTAAATGGTCCCTCTAATTTGGATATGATTGGAAGGAGATGACACTCAGGAATTTGGTGTAATGTATAGAGGATTTTAAAGATTTTTAGATCAGAGCTGATTTCTTTCTGGTGCTCAGATAATGCTTCGAGTCCCTTCACAGGATTCCGTAAACCCTTTCCATAGTCAAGGCAGAGGCTGCCTCCACAGGATATAACCTTTCATCTGTTCTCTTTGCTCATTGAGATTCCCAGTTTTACCTTTAATTCCTTATTGAAAGCAGCTGGAAGGTTTGCACAGTATCCAGTATTGCTGCCCAGACTCCTTCATAGTTTTTGTTTGTTTGTTTGTTTGTTTCCATAAACAGAGGAAATTGGTTGGGTAAAAGGAGGATATTTGAATTCTGTGAGGTAGCCCTTGGGGTTTTAGGGGCCACGTCAGCTGTATTTGACCTTGTACCTTATTCCAATTACTTAAGCCACCAAGAGACCTGGGGAAAGTTGTTTAATTTTGCCAGCCTTCAAGCTGTTTCACCTTACAAACATGGGCCTTACTAAATGGCTTTGGATCCTTTTTGTACCGCACCAGGAGGAGATATCTACAGATAGAGTCTCTCAGCATTCATTTGCTGCTGAAGAGACGTGCTAGGAAGAGTGTTGAGCCATTTCCTGTGTTCTTTAATGAGGAAGCAAAACCAGGAACTAAGGTGATTCTTTGTACATAGGGTTCTGAGATACACACCTATCTTAAACGAGTAATGATTTTTTTTTAATGGCAACTGAAGGACATAAGTGGTAAGTGCTAAAATGTAAATCATGGATTTTTCACCAAGTAAAATTGTAAGAATAAAAGATTCTAGAAATCTATATAACATTTAAATGAACAAGGAATTGGAAAGGGCAAACTGCACATTTATGAATGCTAATTTGCACTTCTAGGGAGCATATTTAGTGTGATTTTTTGTAAACAAATATAAATCACGTGCAGCCCCTTCTAGTGCTCTGAATTCCAAAATGTGAACTGCTCACAAACAATCCATTAAAACAGTTTTCTCTTGGCTGTGTAAACAAAAATGAGCGTAACGATACCAAACATCCATATTTTATACATAAGGTTTACAGTGTGTTATATATGAATTTTCTTTAAAATAAAAATCCAGTGATGTAGATATCTTATGATTTTAAAATAACTAGATAGACGTTCGCATGTATTTAGTGACTCACTTAAAATCACACAGGCAGTAGGTGACAGAGGTCAGAAGCCAGCACAGCTCTTCTGATCCCTGACACATGCTGTTTCCATGTTGATGGTTACATTTGACCCTTGGGGATCATAGGTCATTCTTTGTTCTTTTTCTCCAGTGTTTCTTCTCACTGGTGCTCCCAAGCACCTACTACTTGGTCATGGACTAAAGCAGGCATCACTGGGGACATAGTCCAAGGATGTTGACTCAGAGGTTATTGGGCTAGCTATGCCTTATGGAAGAAAAATGTTTTCATGACACTTGTTAAAGATGGTAAAGAAGGTTTATTCAAGAGAAGCTACTATAATGGGGTTTTCCAGTAGGGGAGAAAAATTAGGGCAAGTGGGGATTTATTGCCAAAGATCAAGGTGGTGGTCAGTGGATGGAAAACTACTAAAGGAAAAACATCAAGGGTGAGAGGGATTCTAGCTAAACCAACTTGACAGGATTCTTGCAGAAGGCAGGCCAGGGTGACAAAATATCAAGAGTGGGAGATGAGTAACTTGATCAGATATTGAAGATGGGAGATTTTTCTAAGCTAACCCAGCAGGATTTTTGCTAAATCTGGACTAAGTGGGCCAAGGACAGAGTCCAAGGCCTAGGACTAGTTGAAAAGAGTGTTCGAAAAAGCCTGACTCAGGTTTGGTCAAGAAGAGAGTCTTTGTCAGCTTTTTTCATCTGGGTGGAAGAAAGAGAAACTTCTGTTCCTTGCTGCACTGCTAATGTGGTTGTCCTTTATCTCCATGATAGGAAAGATGTGCAAACCAAGGGGCAAATGTTAATCTTACTTCAAACAAGCAATTTAAGATGCTCTGTGAAAAAAAATTATGACTGCTTCTCTCAGTAGTTAGTGAACTAGGAACCTTTCTTCCTTGGACAGCTCTTCAGAACAGCTCAAGAAATGGCTCATCCATCGTGGACCACAAGAGCTGAAATACCCAGAAACACCATAAGTGTGTAGGTGAAGCTTACTTGGTTCATCTTCCATTTCATATTGGTTTTAAAATGTGCCAGATGCTTGTGCAAGAAAAATTCATTCTTTGTTTGCTTTTATTCATTTTTTGGTAAAAGATTAAAGGGAGACCAGATGTCTGTTCTCTTTATACTTCAAGTCATAGGTATAGGATTTTGATGGCAGTTCAACTGTATTTGGCTGCAAAGCCTAGTGAATTTTTTTGTTTGTTGTACTCAGACGTTGACTCAAACATTGTCATTGCTCGTTGCTCTCTGGGACAGGTTCCCACTCTCTCCTGTGTGGTCCTGGGTGGCTCACGCTGTCATCAGCTCCCCCTGAGGATCACAGCTGTGTGTGAGTCACAATTCGTTAGACCCAAGTAGTGATATCTGCCTGAGTGCAACTTGGATTGTCTGGGTTCAGGTCCGGGCACCAACTTGTGCATCGCTGAAGCCATGCTGCCTCTTGCTGAAACTGTGTCATCAAAGTAAAATGTATCTTTACTTTCTGTTATTTTATTGTAAATTCACAGCCTTCCTGCCACTTACCGATTTACAGAGGTAGGCAAAGCTTTCCTTTTACTTTACTTATCCCAAAATTCACCAATATTAAATTTGACCAAACATTCTAAAGTCTAACCTTTTAATCCTGGAAGGCCTAGGAACTTTTGTGCTTTTGCGGAACCTGGTGGCAGGTCCTGTTGAAAAGTGATAAAATTTTTCCACCTTAGATTTAGTGTATGTGCTGTATATGAGGGTACTTCAAAAAAGTTCATGGAGAGAGTCATATTATCTTTTAATTCTATTTTTTTTTTTACAAACTTTTTTGAAGTATCCTTATACAGGTGCAGAGACGTGTTTATCTAGTTTGAGTCCATGCCTAAAATATTGCTAATTAATGAGTCTAATTAAAACAATTTTATTTGAAATACATTGAATTTCACAGGTGAATAGTTTATTTATTTATGAATTCATTGGCTCATTTATTCAAGAAATATTAACGAACACTTCATAAATGACAAGCACAGCAGTGGTGAGGGGGAAAAAAAAAACAAACAGAAAAGAAAGAAACAGTTCCAACCAACAAATTTCATGGTCCAGTGCAGAAGACAGACTAAAGTTAAAAAATTACACAATCTCATACAAAATTGTTGCTGAGCAGATGCTGCAAAAGTAAAGCATTTAGTGCTTGGTCTAGAAGAAAAGGGAAGACCAATCATTTATCTGTGATTTACATTGATAGAAAGTTAGGTAGCATAAGACAGGAAAGAGAAGAATCCAGGCAGAGGGAAGATCATGTTAATAAGGCCTTTGGTGAAAGGCATATGTTTATAGTAAACACTGAAAGAGTACCAGAGTGACTGGAGCAAATACAGTGAAACTCTGAAAAATAGTTTACAACGTCCACTTGGGGAAGTGCATCCAGGTCCCTAAAAACCAGTTTTATTTTTATCCCAAGATCAGTCAGCATCACTTAGGGCTTTTCAGCCTGGGGCTGGGAGTAAGAGATGGGGATATGAACATGTTAGTGTTTTGGAAAGAACCAGCTGGCTGTAGTGATGATGAAAAGTTAAAGAAAGGCTAGAGTAGATAATGTTGAAACAGTTAGGAGATGTTGCAGTAGTTTAGATAAGAGATGCTGGTGGCTTGGACCTGAGAGGTACAGGTGGACATGAAGAGAGGTAGTTGAGGGTGCTATTGAAAATCCAATACAAACCTATGCAAGCACAAAAACACCCGATTGTTATTTTGATTATAATAATAGCACATATCCTTGAAAAAGACTTGGAAAAATTTTGGAAATAAAATACTAAGTTAAAAATAATAAAAACTTTTAAAATGGTAAAGTACCACTTCAAAAAACCAATAAACACTGAAGACAAACAATAAAAGAGGGAAAAAAAGGAACAAAAAATATTTAAAACAATGCTACAAAAATCAATAAAATGTCAGAAGTAAGACAATACTTTTCAAAAATATCCCTACATGTAAATGAATTGTATTCTCCACTCAAAAGACATAGATGGGCTCTTTTATGATCTCCACAAGAAATTCACCTCACCTGTAAAGGCTCACATAGACTAGTAGTGAAGGGATGAAAAGATATACCATGCAAGTGGAAACAAAAAATGAGCAGAAGTAGCTATTCTTATATCAGATAAAATAAACTTTAAACAAAACTATAAAAAGGAGCAAAAAAGGTCATTACATAATTTTACAGGGATATATCCAGCAAGAGGGTATAACAATCATAAATATTTATGTAGCCGAGATTGGAGCACGCAGACACATAAAGCAAACACTATTAGACCTAAAGAAAGAGATAGACCCCTCATACAATAATATTTGGTGATGGAATTTGGATGTATTGTCCTCCCAGAACTCATGCGGAAATCTGATCCTCAATGTGGCAGTGTTGGGAGTTGTGTCATGGAAGAGGATCCCTCATGAAAGGATTAGTGCTCTCCCTGGGGGTTGGGGATAGTGAGTTCTTATCTATTAGTTCCTGTGAGAGCTGGTTGTTTATAGGACCCTGACATCTCCCCCCACTCTCTTGCTTCCTCTCCCCATGCAATCTGCTTTTACCTGCTGCCTGCCTCCTCCTTTCTGCTATGAGTAGAAGAAGCCTGAGGCCCATGCCAGATGCAGCTGTCCCAGAATCTTAAGCCAAATAAACGTCTGTTTTTTATAAATGACACAGTCTCAGGTATTCTGTTAGAGCAACACAAAATGGACTAATACAGCTGGGGACTTGAACATTCCCTCTCAACATTGGACAGATCATCTAGGCAATGAAGCAACAGAGAAACACAGAATTTAAACTATGCATTAGAAAAATTAGACTTGGCAGACATCTATAGAACATTTCATCCAACAACTACAGAATAAACAATCTTCTCAACAGCACACGGGACATTCTCCAGGATAGACTACATGTAAGTCACAAATCAAGTCTCAACAAATTTTAAAATATTTAAACCATTTCAAGTATCTTTTTAGTCCACAATGGGTTAAAACTAGAAATCAGTAACAAGTGAAACTTTGGAAACTATTCAAATATATGGATATTAAACAACATGGTTCTGAATGACCTATGGGTTTAAGAAGAAATTAAGAAATCTAGAAATTTCTTGAAACTAATGAAAATAATGACACCCCATACAAAATCCTGTGGGATAGTGCAAAAACAATGCAAAGAAGGAAGTGTTTTTTGCAATAAATGCTTACATCAAAAGAATATAAAGACTCCAAATAACCAATCTAATGTTACATCTCAAAGAACTAGAAAAACAAGAACAACCCAACCTGAAAATTAGTAGGCAGAAATAATTAAGATCAGAGCAAACTAAATTAAAATTTAGAACAAAAAAGCCCACAGAAAACCAAACAAACAGAACAATGGATAAAAAGATCAATGAAACAAAACATTGTTTTTTGAGAAGATAAACAAAATAGACAAACCCTTAGCTAGTCTAATTTAAAAAAGAAGAGAGAAGACCCAAATAACAAAACTCAGAAATGAAAAAGGAGACATAACCAATAGCACAGAAATACAAAGGATCATTAGAAACTATTATGAACAACTTTATGCCAGCAGATTTGAAAATCTGGAGGAAATGGACAAGTTTCTGGACACATACAAACTACCAAGACTAAACAAAGAAGAAATAGAAATTCTGAACAGACCAATAACAAGCAACAAGATTGAAGCAGTGACCAGCGGTCTCCCAACAAAGAAAAACCCAGGACTGGATGGTTTTACTGCTGAATTCTACCAAACTTTTAAAGAATTAATACCAATCTTTTTCAAACTATTTCAAAAAATTGAAACAGAGGCCATTCTCCCAAACTCATTCTGGGAGGGCAGCATCACCCTGATACCCAAACCAGACAAAGATACAACAACAAAAGAAAACTACAGGCCCATACCCTTGATAAACACAGATGCAAAAATCCTCGACAAAATATTCGCTAACAAAATACAACAACATCAAAAAAAATTATACATCATGATCAAGTGGGATTCATCCCAGGGATGCAAGGATGGTTCAACAAATGTAAATCAGTAAATGTGACACACCACATAAACAAAATCAGGGACAAAAACCATATGATCATTGCAATAGATGCAGAAAAAGCTTTAGACAAAATTCAACATCACTTCATGATAAAGACTCTCAACAAATTAGGTATAGAAGGAAAGTATCTCAACATATTGAAAGCCATATATGACAAACTCACTGCCATATCATCCTAAATGAGAAAAAGCTGAAAGTGTTTCCCTTGAGAACAGGAACAAGACAAGGAAGCCCACTCTCACCACTCCTATTTAGCATACTATTGGAAGTACAAGCCAGAGAAATCAGGCAAGAGAAAGAAATAAAGGGCATCCAGATTGGAAAAGAGGAAGAGGAAGCCAAACTGTCCCTGTTTGTAGATGACATTATCCTATATATAGAAAAACCTGAAGACTGTACCAAAAAAAAAAAAAGAAAAAAAATTCTTAGAGCTGAAAAATGATTTCAGTAAAGTTGCAGGATACACAATCAAAACGCAAAAATTCGTAACATTTTAATACTCCAACAACAAACTAGCAGAGAAAGAAATCAAGAAAGCAAGCCGATTTACAATAGTTACCAAGAAAATAAAATGCCTAGAAATAAATTTAACCTAGGAGATGAAAGGCCTCTACACTGAGAACTATGAAACACTGCTGAAAGAAGTTAAAGAGGACAGAAAGAGAAGGAAAGATATTCCTCGTTCATGGATTGGATGAATTAACACTGTGCAAATGTCCATACTACCCAAAGTGGTCTAGAGATTCAATTCAATTCCCTTCAAAATACCAATGGCATTCTTCACAGAAATAGAAAAAACAATCCTAACATCCATATGGAACAAGAAAGACCTCAAATAGCCAAAGCAATTGTGAGCAAACAAAACAAAACAAAACAAAAACAAACAAAAAACCGCAAACAAAGCTGGAGGCATTACTATAACTGACCTCAAATTATGCTACAGAGCTATAGTAATGATAACAACATGGTACTGACATAAAAACAGACACACAATGGAACAGAATAGAGAACCCAGAAATCAATTCACATACTTACAGCGCAGTCAACTGATCTTTAACAGAGGCACCAAGAACATACATTGGGAAAATGACGGCCTCTTCAACAAATGGTTCTGGGAAAAGTGGATATCCACATATAGAAGAATGAAACTAGACCCATACCTCTCTCCATAATCAACTCAAAATGGATTAAAGACTTAAGTATAAGACCTGAAACCATAACACTCCTAGAAGAGAATGTTGGGGAAACACTTCAGGATGTAGGCCTGGGCTAAGATTTTATGAATAAGACCCCAAAAGCCCAGGCAACCAAATAAATAAACAAATAGGATTACATCAAACCACAAAGCTTCTGCACAGCAAAGGAAACAATCAATAGAATGAAAAGGTAACCTACAGGATGGGAGCAAATGTTAGCAAACTATACATCTGACAAGGGATTAATATCCAGAATATACAAGGAATTCCAAGCAACTTAACAGTTAAAAAACAAATTATCTGATTTAAAAATGGAGACAGGAGATGAATAGGCATTTCTCAAAGGAGGACATGCAAATGGCCAACAGACACGTGAAAAAAATGCTCAACATTACTCAGTATGAAGGAAATGCAGATCAAAAGCACACTGAGATATCATCTCACCTCAGTTTGACTGGATATTATCAAAAAGACAGAAAATAAAAAATGCTGGCAAGGATGTAAAGAAAGGGGAATGTTTGTGCACTGTTGGTGGGACTGTACATTAGTACAGCCATTATGGAAAACAGTATGGAGTGTTCTCAAACTACAGATAGAACTGCCATATAAACCAGCAAATTCCACTACTGGGTATTTACCCTAAGGAATGGAAATCATCATGTCGAAGGGACACCTGCACTCCCGTATTTATCACAGCTCTATTCACAATAGCCAAGATATGGAAACAACCTAAATGTCTGTGGACAGAGGACCGGATAAGGAAAAGGTGGTATATATACACAATGGAATACTACTCTGGCATAAAAAGAATGAAATTCTGCCATTCACAGCAACACGGATGAGCCAGAGGAAAATTAGGCAAAGTGAAATAAGCCAGGCACAGAAAGAGAAATACCACACGTCCTCACTCATAAGAGGCAGCTAAAACATAAAGAAAGAGAGAGACAAAGAAAGAAAGAAACAACAACCACAGTAATACACTGGACTTTCAGAAGGAGAGAACAGAACTATGGGTACTAGAGGTGGAAAGGGGCAGGTGGAGAAGGTTACATAGAAATTGGATAATGGACACAAAGAATAATTATGCTTTGTAATGAGGAATATGCTCATAATCCTGATTCGATCATCATATACACTAATACTGATAGTCAACTCTGTACCCCGCAAGTATCTATAATAAGTTATATTTCAACAAAAAACCAAATAAATAAATTAATTAAAAAGAATTATGAAACCTTAACCCAAGTGATTTTCAGAGTCACCAGATTTAACACTCTTGTGTTTCTATAGAGTTCAGGCGAGGGGACATAATGCACTTGCACTTGAACATGTGCTGAAAGGCCAAAGCCCCCTTCTCCTTCAGTGTCAGCGTCCCTTCCATCCCTTACTGCTCTATTGTAAGATGACAGAGGTGGAGAAAGCTACTTTGTGAAAATGATTTAGGGGTTACCTAGTATTGGAAGAGCAGTCAATAACATGTATTTTTTTTTAAAGTTTCGTCTTTATATAAACAAGATTAAAGAAGGATATTTAATGTGTCTTCCTTACATCTGTGTGTTCGTGTATGTATTTTTCTGTGTGTGTTTTGAAAGCTACGGAGTTCAGGTGACGTTTAATTTAGAGACTTCTATTATTGGTCTTTGATATCTGAATAATCGTTATCACTGTCTGGCAGGAAGTGGGGCTGGGTGTGGCTGCTGAGAGCTTTGTCTGTGGCAATGGGAATTTCTATAAGGAAAGAGGATCATAAAGCTCTACGTCTTTAAAAGAAACCTGTGAATATTTCATTTCCTCCCACACTTTACACTCTTTCATCATTATGAAAGGTTTCTATTTATCTTTTGTCTTTCTATTTGCTTAATGTTTCATTTACCTGATATTAACTTAATGTTTTTTGGTTAGTGTTTACATTTTTGTTTATTACTTTCAATCATCTTGTGACCTAATATTTAAAGTATGTCTATCATAGCACATGATTGTTCTTGTTTTGCTGATTCATTCTGTCAATCTTTGTAACTAATTAGACTGTACCATTTAATTTTAATATAATTACTGATACAGTTAAGTTGAAATTGAGTACCTTGCTGTTTTCTTTTGTCCCATTCATTCTTTCTTTTATATTAATCAAGTTTTTATTATTTTATTTTTTTATCTAATATGTTTGAAATATTTTAAAAAATTATCCTTATAAAAATTACTCTAGAGATTGTAATATGAATTTTTAATTTATTACAGTCTAAATTACTACTTTTATCACTTTCTAAAACTGAAAGAAATTTATAGAATTTAACTCCATTTATCCCAATTTTATAATACCCTTGAAGCACTGGTATTATTTTAAATTGTCAGCAATAATTTTATATTTACCCTTCTTGTATTTTACTTTTACACTTTTATATTTTTATATTTACTTAAAAAATTTTTTATTTTATGAAACTTGCTGAAGTTCCATGTTTACTTTTTTAAAAAAAATCACAAAGACTTCCTTTAGTAGTTTTGCAGGCTGCCTATCAAAGACTTGTACAGGAATGTTCAACTTTTAAAAATATATCTCTTTTTTCTCTTAATTTTTTTCTGATCACATTAGTTGAGAAATAAGAAATTTACAATAAACTGTGTCAATTCAAATTGTACAATTCAGTTGGTTTTACCAATTATGTAAACCTATGAAACCACTATTGTTGGAAAAATTCAAAAAATAAAATTCTGACTAACTTGTGAAATGCCTCTGTGACTAAATGTGCTTATCTCCCAAGGCCCCCAGAACTGAGCCCAGCTAATAATCAGCTGCCTGCCTGCATTCCTGCTTCGTAATCTTGCCTGCTTGCCCGAGTCACGAGTCACCTAAAAGAGAAGAAGCAGGAACCAGGAGCTGCTTGTCTAAGATATATGCTTGAACCTAAAGCTTAAAGAGCCCTCCTAACTTGCCTATAAAAAGCCCTGTCAAACTTGTGTTTAAGGTCCCAGGATTTCAGAACACAAGTTCAACTGGGTCCCACCAGCATAATAAACTTGCTGACTCTCCAAGCCCCTTGAGTGTCTGGAGCTTTCTTGCCGAGTTCGCTCCACAACACTATCACAATCAAGATGTGGAATAGTTCTGTCATGCCCTAAACATTTCTCGTGCCCCTTTGCAATGCTCCCAACTTCTGCCTTCATCCAAGGGAAATACTGATCTTTTTGTCACCATAGATTACTCTGCATTTTACAGAAATGAAATTGTACAATGCTTATATATATTCTGTTCTATCTGGCTTCATTCACTAAGAATAATAAATTAAGGATTCAAACTTGTTGCTTCATGTATCAGGTTTTTTCTGGGTTTTTTTTTTTTTATTGCTGAGTAGTGTTTTATCATATAGAGCTACCATATCATCCTCTACATTTCCCTGTTGATGGACATTTGGGTAGTATCTAATTTTAGGCTTTTATGAATAAAGTTGAGCAATCCTATGTAAGTCTTTGGGTTGACATATAGTTTTGTTTCTCTTGGGTAAATGCACAGGAATGAAATAGTTGAGTCATATATTAGATATATATTTAACTTTTTCAGAAATTGCCAAACCATTTTTTAAAGTGGTTGTACAATTCTTCACGATTACCAGCAATGTTTAAGAATTCTAGTTGCTCTGCCTCTTCATCAATATATCACCTTTTTTATTTTTAGTCATTTTCCTAGGTATGTAGTGTTATTTTACAGTGGTTTAAATTTGCATTTTCCTAATCTAGTCATGATGAGAGTATTTACACATGTTATTTGGCTACTTTTGCTATATCTTCTCTTGTAAAATTTCTATTTAAATATTTGTCTATTTAAAAAAGTATTTTCTTTATTAAATGTTGTATTGTAAGAATCTGCTTATAATTATAATTTCAACACTCTTTTCTTCTGTCTTCCCTTTATGTTTTCTTTTGTAGAATGAGTTTTGTTGTTCGCTTCTTTTGAAGAGTGGAAGGTCTTAATCATTTGCTTCCTTTTATATTTCATGATTCCCATGTTCTAAACCCAGATTACAATATTTTCTCCTATGTTTTCTTTATAGGAATTTTATAAGTTTAACTTTTACATTTAGATCCACAATAGACTTCAAGTTAATTTTTCTATATGGTGTAAAGTAATGTTTGTTTTATGCTGAGCAAACCTATAGTTGTTCCAGTACAACAGGCTTGAAATTATGTTGTTTAAGTCTCCCAGCTTTGTTTTACTTTTTAAAAATTGCTGTTCTATTGATTACTCTACATTTTTCAGATTTCCCTGTATGTTTTAGAAGTTTGCTAATTTCTCCAAAAGCACCTGCTATAATTTGATGGTGAATTGCACTGTTTATGTATTACATTCTCATTGCTAATTTTTACTAAGTATTTTATGTTTTATTGATTTATAAATATTAAAAAATTTTATTTTCCTATAGTTTGCTACTCGTGCATAAAATACAATTGATTTTTGTTTATTAACTTTGCTTCCTATGACTTCACTAATTTCTCGTTTTAGTTTTAGTTGTTGTTTCATAGAGCCTGAAGATCTTCTGGGTAAAAATGATGTTATCTGCATACAGAAACAGTTGTAGTTTTTTGCGATCTTTATCGTGTTTATTTTACTTTTCTTGTTTAATTGTTCTGGATAGATCTTTACCTTCTCTCAGGAATATTTTGTATTTTTTAGTGTTAGTTATTGCATATGTATTGTTGATTTTTTTCTAAGTATTTTATGTTACTGTAATATTTTGGTATTATTGTAAATATTTTTTAAAATTTTATTTTCCCATTGTTCACAATAATTGGTCTCTTTAGTCTATCTCATTAATATATTTGTCTATTCTTTTACCAATGTTACATGATCTTTATTACTGTAGCCTTAAAATAAATCTTGAAATCTGTACTGCGAGTCCTGTGTTTTCCGTATTGCATCCACTATTTTAGAGACTTTGCTTCTCTATATAAGACTTAGTTTAAATCTCTCAGTATCTACAAAAAGGCTTTCTGGGAATTTGACAGGTATTGTGTTGAATCTGGAAATCAAACTGGTAAGAATTGAAAATATATAACAATATTGAGTCTTCCAATCTATGAACACAGCATATCTCTTTATTTAGATTTCCTTCAATTTTTGTTTTAATCAGAGTTTTATAATTTCTCACATACTAGTCTTATATATATTATATTAGATTTAAACTTCAGTATTTCATTTTGGTGAGCTATTGTAAATGGCATCTTTTTTTTTATTTCAAGTTCCCATTGTTTATTGCTGGGGTATAAAAAAGCAATTGACTTTTGTATATTAACCTCTAAATCTTTGACCTTGCTATACTAATTTAGTAGTCCCAGTTTTTTGTCAGTTCTTTGGGAATTTCTACAAACAATCACTTAACCTGTGAAGAGAGACCATTTTATTTCTTCCTTTCCAGTCTCTGTGTTTTTTACTTTCCTTTACTTGCACTTGCTGTAATTTCTAATAAAATGATAAATAAAATAATGAACGAGGATATCCTTGCCTGTGTTCCCAGACTTAGGGAAAAGCATCCAGTTTCTCACCATCAAATGTGCTTTTAGCTATAGATATTTTATAGATGACTTTTAATTAACTTGAGAAAGTTTATTTCTATTCCTAGTTTGCTAAGCGTTTTTATTAGGAATTGGTGTTGAATTTCTGCATCAATTTATTTATCATATGATTTTTCTTCGACTGTTAATGTGGTGGATTACATTAATTGATATTCAATGTTAAACCAGCCTTATATAACTAGAAGAAATCCCAGGTGGTTGTGGTGAATAATTTTTTGTACATTGTTTTATTTGATTTATCAATATTTTGTTGAAGTGACAGTGGGCATGCTTGTGTTGCTCCTGATCTCAGGGGAAACTTTCAATTTTTTACCATTGAGTATAATGTTAGCAGTGGGATATTTATAAATGTCATGTTGAGAAAGTTCCCTTCTATTCCTAGCTTTCTGGGATGGTTTTTTAAATATATTTTTTATTTTTATTTTTTTGCATAAATCAAAATGATCATTTTTTCCCCTTTGTTCTATTAATGTGATATGGTGCATTGATTGATTTTCTTATGTTGAACCAAGCTTCTATTACTGGGGTAAATCCCACTTCATCATGTTGGTCATTCTTTTAATGTGCTGTTGTAATAGATTTGATAATATTTTGCTGAAGAATTCTGCATCTATATTAATAGGAGTATTATTTCATAATT
This sequence comes from Cynocephalus volans, assembly GCF_027409185.1. Taxonomy (NCBI): domain Eukaryota; kingdom Metazoa; phylum Chordata; class Mammalia; order Dermoptera; family Cynocephalidae; genus Cynocephalus; species Cynocephalus volans. The sequence continues at coordinate 232,363,536 of NC_084461.1, forward strand.
TTCTTCTCTTGAAATATCTTTAACTGGCTTGGCATCAGGTTAATGTTGGCATCAAAGAATGAATTAGATGTTCCCAACCCTTATATTTCTTGGAAGAGTTTGGAAAGGATTTGTGTTAATTCTTCTTTCAATGTTTGGTAGAATTCATTAGTAAAGCCATCTGACCTTGGATTTTTTGCTGGGAGATGTTTTATTACTGATTTAATCTCTTTAGTTGTTATAGATCTGTTCAGATTTTCTATTTCTTTTTGAGTCACTTTGGTAATTTGTGAGTTTCTAGAAATTTGTGCATTTTTAAGTAAGTTATCTAATTTATTGTTTTAGTTTTCTCTTCTAATCCATTTTTATTTCTGTAAGGTCAGCAGTAATGTTCTCACATTTATTTCTAATTTTTGTTATTTGCAACTTCTCTCTTTTTTTCTTTGCCAGTCTAGCTGAAGTTTCATAAGTTTTGTTGACCTTTTCAAAAAACCAATGTTGGTTTTCATTGCTTCTTTCTTTTCTGTTCTCCATTTTATTTTTATCCACTAATATACATATTTTTATTTTCTACTGCTAACTTTGGGTTTAGTTTACTCTTCTTTTTTTAGTTCCTTAATATTTAAACATAGGCTATTGGTGTTGGAGCTGGGGCAAGATGGAGGACTAGACGTGCCAATGCATAATCACAAAAAGGGACCAGAGCAAAGAATGGACAGCTAAGTACAGGGAGAGCATTAGTGGAAGACCATGGGAGGCTAGTGGGAACCTGGTGAAGACCCTGTGGAATACAAAAACAAAGCAGGGTGGTGCAGCGGAGAAAGAGGCACATGGCTTCAGCCATTTCCACATTTCCAACACCAAGATCAGCCAGGAAGAATTCTGCCTTGCAGTGAAAAGAAGCTGCTTAGCCATGAGCACTTCCCAGTGGTAACCCTACTCCTACACTTGCCCCAGCCCATCTCCACCACAATCATGATTGCTTGTGCCACTGTCTAGTCCCAGAGGTGTGGCCCTTCTTCCCACATAGTAGTTCATCCTGCTCAGCCCACTGACTGCACAGCCCATGGTGCCTGCATGGTACCAGCTGCCTGCATGGCTCCAGCCTTCTAGTCATGTGTGCAGCCCTGGACACCCACATGACCCCAATTTCCTGGCTGCCAGCACAGCCCCACTTGCACACATGGGCCAAGCCATCCAGCTTCCCTTGAACAGCCCCATGCACCTGCATGGGCCAAGCTGTTTAGCCACCCTTGTAGTCCCAACTGCCTGGCCACCTGTGCAGCTCAACCAGCCCATGTGGGGCCCAGCAGTCTAGCTGACAACATGACCCCACTCTCTTGTTCACACTCATAACCTGTATGAGCCCAACTGCTCAACCACGCACTCATGTGGACCCTGCCATCTGGCCACCCACATGGTTTCAGCCACCCTGGCCACCTGAGTGGCCCCAGGCATCCAGCTACTGTGTGGTCCCAGCCACTGTAGCCACATGTGTGGCCCCACCCATAAGCCTGGGCCCAGCCATCCAGCCATTTGCGTGGCTCCAGACACTCTGGCTACCCATACAACCCTCACTCACCAGTATGGGCCCAGCCACATGCATGGCTCCAGCCACAGAAATAGCTCCTGCTGCCGCATAGAACTACAGAGTCTACCCAGAACTACTGAGTCCATCCAAAACAATTGAGTCTACCCAGAACTACTGAAACTACTGAGTCTACACGGTACCAAAACTAAAACACCCCACCCAATGGGCAATATATAATAAATCTACAGAAGGGAGTATCTCTCCTCAAAAGCCACCCCCCAGAGTAATAGAAGAAGCAACCACTCCAGCAAATGACTAGGCATCAATGTAGGGATACTAGAAATATAAAGAAAAAAGAAAATATGACACCACAAATGGGACACTATAATTCTCAAATACCGGACCCCACATAACAGGAAGCCCTTGAAATGTCTGAAATGGAATTCCAAGTAAGAATCTTAAAGAAACTCATTGAGATACAAGAAGACTTAGTTAGATAACACAAAGAAAAGAGAAAACAATACAGAACATAAAGGAGGAAATTTACAAAGAGAGTACCATAAAAAAGTATGCAGCAGAACTCCTGGAACTGAAAGACTCATTCAATGAAATAAAAACTAGAAATGAGAGCATGAGCAGTAGGTTAGATCAAGCAGAAGAAACAACTTTTGATCTTGAAGACAAAAGTTATTTCTTTTTGAAATAACCCAAAGGGATGAAAAAAAAAAAATTAAATGAAGGAAATCTAAAAGAGCTAGCAGACCACCTGAAGCACACAATCATCTAATCATGGGTGTTCTTGAAGGGGAGGAGAAAGGAAAAGGCATTAAAAACATATTCATTGAAATAATACCAGAAAACTTCCCAGGTATTGTTAGAGACTGATTGGATTAAAAAGCTAGACCCAACTATATGCTGCCCCAAAGAGACTTACTTCACCTGCAAAGACACAGAAAGATTAAAAGTAAAGGCATAGAAAAGATATGCTGTGCAAATGGAAACCAAAAACAATCAGGAATAGCTATTCTCATATCAGATAAAATATTCTTTAAACCAAAAACCATAAAAAGAGACAAAGAAGGCCATTATTGAATGATAAAGGGATCTGTCCAGCAAGAAGACATAACAATCATAAATATATATGCACCCAACATTGGAGCACCAAGATATATAAAGCAAACACTATTAGACCTAAAGCAAGACATAGATCCCCAATATGATAAAAGTTGGAGAACTGAACACCCTTCTCGTAGCATTGGACAGATCATCTAGGCAACAAATCAACAGAGAAACACAGGATTTAAAATACATTTCAGTTGAGCTGAATTTCTGTATTTCTCTGTTGATTTGTTGCCTAGATGATCTGTCCAATGCTACGAGAAGGGTGTTCAGTTCTCCAACTTTTATCATATTGGGGATCTATGTCTTGCTTTAGGTCTAATAGTGTTTGCTTTATATATCTTGGTGCTCCAATGTTGGGTGCATATATATTTATGATTGTTATGTCTTCTTGCTGGACAGATCCCTTTATCATTCAATAATGGCCTTCTTTGTCTCATTTTATGGTTTTTGGTTTAAAGAATATTTTATCTGATATGAGAATAGCTATTCCTGATTGTTTTTGGTTTCCATTTGCAGTTAGGATGGCTAAAATCCAAAAGACTCTGAACGATAAATGCTGGCGAGGTTGCGGAAAAAAAGGAACTCTCATACACTGTTGGTAGGACTGCAACATAGTGCAGCCTCTATGGAAAATGGTATGGAGGTTCCTCAAACAATTGCAGATAGATCTGCCATATGACCCAGCTATCCCACTGTTGGGAATATACCCAGAGGAATGGAAATCATCAAGTCGAAGGTATACCTGTTCCCGAATGTTCATCGCAGCACTCTTTACAATAGCCAAGAGTTGGAACCAGCCCAAATGTCCATCATCAGATGAGTGGATACGGAAAATGTGGTACATCTACACAATGGAATACTACTCAGCTATAAAAACGAATGAAATACTGCCATTTGCAACAACATGGATGGACCTCGAGAGAATTATATTAAGTGAAACAAGTCAGGCACAGAAAGAGAAATACCACATGTTCTCACTTATTGGTGGGAGCTAAAAATTAATAAATAAATTCACACACAGACACACACACACACACAAAACCGGGGGGGGGGGGAAGAAGATATAACAACCACAATTACTCAAAGTTGATACGACAAGCAAACAGAAAGGACATTGTTGGGGGGGGAGGGAGAAGGGAGGGAGGTTTTGGTGATGGGCTGCAATAATCAGCCACAATGTATATCGACAAAATAAAATTTAAAAAAATAATAATAAATAAATAAATAAATTAATTAATTAATTAAAAAATAAAATAAATAAAAAAATAAAAGAAATAAAATGCATTTCAGATCACTTGGACTTGGCAGATATCTACAGAACTTTTCTTCCAACAGCTACAGAATATACAAACACATGGACATTAAACAATAAGCTCTTGAATGAACAATGGGTCTAAGAAGAAATTAAACAGGAAATCAAAAAATTTCTTGAACCTAAATGAAAATAAAGACACAACATACCAAAACCCATGGGATTAAACAAAAGCATACTAAGTGGAAAGTTTATTGCAATGAATGCTTACATAAATAAAATATAGAAAGATTTCAAATAAACAACCTAATGCTGCACCTCAAAGAACTAGAAAAACAAGAAAAATCCAATCCCAAAATTAGGAGATGGAATGAATTACTGAGATAAGAGCAGAATTAAATGAAATAGAGATCCCAAAATTGATACAAAGGAACAATGAAACAAAATGTTGGTTTTCTGAGAAGATAACAAAATAAACAGTCTAACTAAAAAATAAGAAAGACCCAAATAACAAAAATCAGAAATGAAAGAAATTTTACTAAACCTTTAAAGAATTAATATGAATTGTCTTCAAACTATTCTAAAAAATTGAAAGAGAGGCCATTCTTCCAAACTCATTCTATGAGGCCAGCATCACCCTGATACCAAAACCAGACAAACATACAACAAAAAATGAAAATTACAGGCCAATATTGTTGATGAACATAGATATAAAAATCCTCAACAAAACATTAGAAAACAGAATACAAATACACATAAAAAAAAAATTATACACTATAATCAAGTGGGATTCATCACATGAATTTAAGATGGTTCAAAATATGGAAGTCAATAAATGTGATGTACCATATCAAAAAAATCATGGACAAAAACCATACAAATATCTCAATAGACATAGAAAAAGCATTTGATTAAATTCAACATCCTTCATGATACAAACTCTCAGCAAATTGGGTATAGAAGGAAAATAACACAATAAAAGACATGTATGACAAACCCACCGCTAATATCATTCTGAATGGGGAAGAACTGAAAGGCTTTCCTTAGGAACAGAAACAAGACAAGGATGCCCACTCTTGCCACTCATATTTAACATAGTACTGGAGGTACTAGCCAGAGCAATCGGGCAAGAGAAAGAAATAAAGGGGACCCAGACTGGAAAAGACCAAATCAAACTGTCCCCGTTTGCAGATGACATGATCTTATATATAGAAAAACCTAAAGACTACCAAAAAAATCTTAGACTTGATAAATGATTTCAGGAAAGTTACATTATACAAAATCAACACACACGAATTTTCATACTACAACAATGAATTAGCAGAAAAAGAAATCAAGAAAACAAGCCTATTTACATAGCTACCCCCCCCCACCAAAAATATCTAGGAATGAATCTAACCTAGGAGATGAAAGACCTCTACAATGAGAACTACAAATCACTGCTGAAAGAAAATAAAGATGACACAAAAAGATGGAAAGATATTCTATGCTCTTGGATTGGAAGAATTAACATTGTAAAAATGTCAATACTACCTAAAGTGATCTACAGATTCAATGCAATCCCCATCAAAACACCAATGACATTCTTCACAGAAATAGAAAAAACAATCATAGCACTCATACAGAACAACAAAAGATCTCAAATTGGCAAAGCAATCTTAAGCAAAAAACAAATAAATAAAGCCAGAGGCTTACACTATCTGACCTCAAATTGTACTACAAAGCTGTAGTAACCAGAACAGCATAGCACTGGCATAAACACAGACACTTGGGCCAATTTAACAGAATAGAGAACACAGAAATAAACCAACAAACCTACAGCCAACTGACCTTCAACAAAAGCACCAAGAACATACAATGGTGAAAAGACAGCCTCTTCAATAACTGGTGCTGGGAAAACTGGACATCCATATGTAGAAGAATGAGACTAGACATCTACCTCTCACTGTATACCAAAATCAACGCAAAATGGATTAAAGACTTAACTGTAAGACCTGAAACTATAAAACCCCTAGAAGAGAACATAGGAGAAACACTTCAGGAAGAAGGACTGGGCAAAGACTGTTTATCAATATGTTCCCCAAATCACAGGCAACAAAAGAAACAATAAACAAATGGGATTATATCAAACTAAAAATCTTCTGCACGCAAAAGAAACAATTATGGAGTGAAAAAACAACCTACAGAATGGGAGAAAATATTTGCAAACCTTACATCTGACAAGAGATTAATGTCCTGAATACACAGGGAACTCAAACAACTTAACAGTAAAAAACCTAAATGACCCAATTTTTTAATGGCCACAGGAGCTGAATAGGCATTTCTCAAGGGAAGATATACAAATGGCCAAGAGACATATGAAAAAATGCTCAACGTCACTCAGCATCAGAGAAATGCAAATCGAAACCACTTTGAGATATCATCTCACCCCAGTTAGACTTCTATTATCAAAAAGACAGAATAACAAATGCCAGCAATGATACAGAGATAGGGGAAACCTCCTACACTGTTGCTATGACTGTAATTTAGTGCAGCCATGATGGAAAACAGTATGGTGGTTTCTCAAACAACTGCAGATAGAACTACCATATGAACCAGCAATCCCATTACTGAGTACATAGCCAAGGGAATGGAAATCATCATGTTGAATGGATGCCTGCACCCCCATGTTTATTGCACCTCTATTTATAATAGCCAAGAGTTGGAACCAACCTAAATGTCCATGCACAGATGTCTAGATAAGGAAAACACTGAATATATACTCAATGGAATAATACTGTTCCATAATAAAGAAAGAAAGTCTGCCATTCACAGCAACATGGGTGGACTTAGAGAAAATCATGTTGAGCTAGACAAGCCAGACACAGAAGAGAAATATCACATGTCCTCTCTCCTAAGTGGGAGCAAAAAAATAAACAAATTCATTAAAAAAGAATAAAATATACACGATCACAATAATATTTGAACTTTCAAAAGGAGAAAACAGAACTGAGGTTACCAGTGGTTGGAAAAGGGAAGAGAGAGGGGGTTAGCGAGAAATTGGCAAAAGGGCCACCAAACGTGATTACATTGTGTAATGCTGAATATACTAATTATCAATGCTGAACCCCACGGATATGTACAATCAGTTGTTTCCATGATAAATAAAGTACAATAAAATAAATATAGGCTATTGGATTTAGATGTTTCCTCTCTTTTAATGTAGGCATTTACTGCTATACATTTCTTGCTGGGCACTTTCTTGGCTGTACTTTACAAGTTTTGGTATGCCGTGTTTTTATTTCCATTCATCTGTCTGTATTTCCTACTTTCACCTGTGATTTCTATGTATTTTCTATTATCTCTTGGCATGATTATTCAGGAGTGTATTTAATTTACACATATTTGTGAATTTTCCAGATTTCATTCTGTTAATGATTTCTACCTTTATTTCATTATGGTTGAAGAAGATATTTCGTATGATTTCAGTCTTTTAAGATGTACTGAGACTTGCTTTGTGAGCTAACATATGGTCTATCCTGGAGAACGAATTTGTGAAGAATGTTCATTCTACTATTTGTTTTGTGGAGTGTCCTATGTGTGTCCATTAGTTCTAGTTGGCTTACAGTGTTTTCAGGATCTCCATTTCATATTGATCTTCTGTCTACCCATTATTTAAAGTGGACTTTTGAAGTCTCCAACTACTTTTGTAAAACTATATTTCTTCTGTCAAATCTGACAATGTTTGCTTCTTATATTTTGGGATTCTGTTGTTACATATGTATGTATATATACACACACATAACTGTTATATCTTCTTTATAAATTGATACTTTTATCAATAAATAAGAACCTTCTTTATCTTTCACAACAGTTTTTAATTTAAGGACCATTTTTTTTTCTGGATTTATAGCCTCCTTAACTCTCTTCTGGTTACAATTTGCATTGAATAAATTTTTCCATCATTTCCCTTTCACTTTTGCCTTTTTAGATCTCAAGTGAGTCTTGTAGACAATTTATAGTTGGATCATGTTTTTTTGTTTTTTCTGTTTTTCTTTTTTTTTTAGTTTATTCTGCCAATTACTGCTCTTTTATTGGAAAGTAATTCATTTATATTTATAGTATATACCGGTAAAGTAAGATTTCAGCCATTTGATATTATTTTCTAAATACGCTATAGCTTTCTGGCCCCTCATTTTCTGCATTACTGTTTTCTTTTGTATTTAGCTGATTTTTTGTGGTTTTCCATTTTGATTTCATTCATATTTCCTTTTGTGTGTATTTTTTGGATTTTTTTTAGTGGTTAACATGAAGATTACAATTGTTCCCAAATTTATAACAAGCTACTTTAAATTGATACTGACTTAACTCCTATACCACACAAAATCTCTGGTACTATGTAGTTACATAGCGTAATTCAGTTCATCCAGCATTTTTCTGTTGTAAGGGCTAGAGTGACAACTTACAAATTGTTCACAGGCTGGTGCTGAAAGCAGAAGTCTCTGTTAGTTTTATTACTGAGCAGTACTCCATGGTAAAGATATTCAACACTTTGTATAAACATTCACCTATAGCAGGAATTATTTTTTGTGTTTTGGTTGTATACAGTTCGCATTTTTTTTAATATTACAGTGTGTGTGTATGTGCATATGTGTGTGCACGTGTATGTGAGATAGAGAAGTTTTCTATATACATTTGATTCCTGATCTAGCTGATTTTTTTCTATTACAGCATTCTTTCCTTCCTATATCGATCTGAATATTTTCATCAGTGTCAATGAAATCTTCTGATGAAAACTTGTAAGTTAATCGAGACAACCTTTTTGCATTGTGAAAGGGAAATTCATTTCTTCACTGCAGCACCACTGAAGATATGTAATCAATAGCCTTAAACAGAAGGCTTGATAACAATGAGGTAAGCCGTTGCTGCACACCTGAAATCCTGACCATAAAATATTATTGGCAAGTCCTAGTCATTTCTCTGCAAATGCAAAACCCTCGTTAATTGTTGCTCTATAACACCATAGAAATGATGTTAAAAAGCTAGTGCATTTGTTGTTTTATATCCCCTATTTTTATGACTATTTCTCCTTTCGCTACAGAAAGAATTGTTATACGAGCTGTTGAAATGTTTCTCTGTTTTCTTATCTGACCGTTTCTCTGTTTTACTATGTCTGTACACTCTTCATTCATCTTTATTAGATCTGCTAAAGGCTGAAAAAGCCTGTCTAAGGTGAAAGTTCTTGTCAAACATTTAAGGAGGGAGAAAAAGCTCTCTAAGATGGAAAGCCTTATAAAATTGTTCTGGTTTCTTTTCCTTATGTATGTAGGCAATATTTGCAGCCCAATCTACAATTCAAGAAGACTCAGATTTTCTTGAAAATCCTATAAATCATGGCACACAGCTTTCCACCTTAATTATGTGAACTGAAATCAAAGAGAAATGAGACTTCTTGCAATTGTTAATGCGTGTGATTGGTGGTCTGCATGGATGTAATGACACATTTCAAAAATTGGACTTGTTCAGAATTAGACTGATTTCAGCAGATCCAGATAGAACCCTTCACCCTAATTTTCTGATCTCAGATCTTTCTCAAACTTGGTAATAAAGATTGTTATCAAAGTTTCATTCTTTTGGGTTTAGCAGCCAATCTCTTTGAGGAATGGCAACCAAGTGCCTAATCCAGAAAGCAAATGATGATTAGGGTATCATGCTGCATCCCCAGAGCTTCCTGGGAGGGCATGAGACTGATTTTGGCAGCATCTTGGGGCAAAGGCAAGTAGGATCTGTTACCAGGAAAACATGAGAAGTGTCATAAAAAGAGGAAGCGTGTAAACCAAGAACCAGTAGGTGAAACACACAGATAAAGAACCAAGAGACCATTATCAAGTAGGCAGTGAGACTAGAAGAGCGAATGTATGAGAGACTGGAGAAGCAAAGTGAGACTCTTAGTCAGTTAAAGAGATCAACTACTCACCCCATACACAATCCATTCGATTCCATAGTTTTCCTAGGCTCCTTTTATTCTTTTATTAAAAACCTCTTTCATTCATTGAGCTTTATTAAAATTATCTATACATATATATGGAAAAGATAGTGGTAAAAGTTGCTCATAACCCTTCCATTCCAATATACTTCCTGTTAAATTCTCTTTCTATATTTTTAAATAAAGTTATAGGATATATGTGATTTTAGAGCTGGTCATGTCAACATTAACTGATGACATACTCACAAATGTTTTAGCTGGTCGTATAAAAGAATATACCACTGATATGTGTTGTGTTTAACAGTTCCTATGCATTTGGGGTGCTTTCTCTCTCTTCTTTTACAATAAATAGCATTACCATGAACACATTTGTATAAGTACGTTATCTTGAAAATATTGCTAAACTCTTTTCCAAAAGAGCTGTAAAATATTGCAATCTCAAAAGCAGGGTATTTGGCCAGTTCTTTTTTATTTTAATGAGCATATAAACCATCTGCAGATTTTGTTAAAAATACAGATTCTGATTTGCTTCAATCTTGAGTGTGGCCTAAGATTCTGAAATCTAACAAGATCCCAGGCGAGGCCAGTGTTACCGGTTCAAGAACCACACCCTCAGCTGCAGGATGATAGATTGCATGTTCAATACATCTTCACCCACCGTGAGCATTTTCATTTTTTAACTCTTAGTTATTTTGGTAGTTGAGAAGGGGTAATCACAGAATATTAATTCTCGTTTTTTAATTAATAGTGAGACTAAACAGTCTTTCAAATTCTTATATTTTTCTCTTTCATCATTAGTCCATTCATGTTCTTTGTCATTGCTTAAGGAGAGTCTCTGACTGAGACCGAGAAAATTATTTTGTCTATTTTAATAAGTTTTACAATGTACTGTCATTTGGCAATTTGTTTTTATCTGCAATATCATAAAATAACAGATGGATAAGTTTGATGTTAAGGAATTTTATTTATTATTTTACATTAAAGAAAGTAAAAAGGTAGATTACAAATTCTGAAAAGATGTTTTCAAAATATGTAACTTACAAGGGATTAGTATCAAATACATAGAGAACTCTTAAAATCAATAAGAAAAATCTCATAGATAAGTGAGCAATATAAAATAAGTGAGCTATCATTTCAAAGAATAGGAAAAATATGGCAAAAAATTTTTTAATACTATCCTCATTAGAATCATAAAAATGCAAATCAATATGCCAATACAATCCAGTTTTTAAAAATAAATTTTCAAAATGAAGCTTGACAGTGTCAATTGTTAGACAGGTGATGGATTAGCAAAATCTTTTATACATTATTGATGGGAGTTTAAATTGGTGCAATTGTTTTGGAAACTAATCTAGCACTCTCTTGTAATGCCGAAATTTTACATCTCAGACACCTCAGCAATTCCATTCTTGAGTATAAACCCATAAAAAAATTCACATTTGCAATATGTCATTTACAAGAATGCTTATTAGCAACAATACTGGACACCCACATATTTATAGAAAAGAGATGCCACAGTAGGGTCATTGAATATTCTTACAATGGAATACCCAAAGGTGTGAAAAAAATCACAGCTATGTAAAATAACACAGGTAGAGCTTAGGAATATAATATTGTGTTAAAGGGGACATCCGAGAAAAATACATCCCGGAAGATCTTTTATATACAATTCCCAAATGAGAAAATCTAAAGAACTTATTGTGTTGACATTCATATTTATATGAAGAACACAAACGAACAAACAAAAAATCATACACAATTGAGTATAGTTAACTCTGAACAAGGACTCAAGATATGCAATAGAAAAAGACAATAAGTAGATACAATTTTTTGGTGCTGTTCTAGTTTATGAATTGGGGAGGTCTAGTATGTGTTTTATTTCCTGTCACGTCAAAGATCTGGTTTTGGATTGGAGGTCGTGGATTACCAGATGTAAAAAAAATATTATAAAACTACTGGGCATGGAGAGGTAATGCGAAATAAAAAAAGACAATCTCAATCTAATTTAAAACATATAAGCTAAAGTGTTACTCTAGCCAACAAAATGAACAAATTAACAAGCAGATGATGAATTTACTCCGGAAGAAATTAAAGTAGTACAAAAATACATTAAATATTTTAAAAACACAGTAAAATAAATCTGCTTAATTCTTAGGATTTTAAAAAAGATAAATAACAACAAACCCTAGATTAAATTGTACAAGAAATTGAGAAACAAAACTGGCAGAACAAAAATGGAAATAATTGAGTATAGGATGAAACCAGTTAGGAACCTCTTGTTTTAAAGGCAAAACAGAAACTCTAGTTAATAATAGAGGCACTTGTGTTGGTATTTAACGGATAGTTGTGAACGTTAACTCTAGGTGTCAACTTGATTAGGTTAAGGGATACCAAGAAACCTGGTAAAGCTATCTTTTTAGGTGCGTCCATGAGGGTGTTTCTAGACAGATTAGTATGAGATCCTGAGTGGACTGGGTGGAAAAGACCCACCCTCAGTATGGGCAGAAACCATCCAATCTGCTGCGGGTCCAGAAAGAACAAAACATGAAAAAAGGTGAAGCTGGAGCTGGGACACACTCTTCTCTCCTGTCTGTGGACCTCAGAGCTCCAGACTCTTCAGGTTTTGGGTTCCAGTACTTATACCAAGACATCATCAGCTTCCCTGGTTTCGAGGCCTTTGTACTTGTACTGAGCTGTGCTACCAGCATCCAGTTTGCAGATGGCCTCTTGTGGGACTTTTCTTCATAACTGTGTGAGCTAATTCCCCTAATAAATTCCCTCTCATATATTTGTAACACATCCTATTGATTCTGTCTCTGGAGAACCCTGACTAATACGATAGTGGAGTGTGAAAGTAATTCAATTGTTCTGGAGTTTGGTTAGAAATACTGCATGACTTTAGGTTTATTAGAAAAAAATTATGCGTATATATTAAATATTTAGTGGCAAAAGATTCTAATACCAAAATCCTTTCTTTTAAAACATTTACATATATCTTTTCACATTTATGGTAATTATTTACCTGGAATATATTTAATGTTTTATGTGAATTACAGATCTAATTTTTAAAAGGATTTTCCACTTAGAAAATCCATGGTCCCAGCATTGGTCTCAATGGTCCCTGTTTCCATTGGTTGATAATAGCGTCCCTTCTACACATCAATTTCCAAATACACACGAGTCTGCTTATAGGCTCCCTAATCTTTTCTTTCATCATTTGATTATTGCTAAACAAATAAAAACTGTATTTACTACATCTTTGTAAAAATATTGATATAATGTAAAACATACCATTCTACCCTGTTCTTCACTTCCATAACATAAATTTATTTTGGATTCTGCTTAACCCTTTTTCCTCATATTTGAAATTTTCTCCAATAAGTTTCTGCATACATTTATTAGGTATTCCTAGGCTCATAATCAATTTTATGCTGATGCAAATAAGATGTTTATTATATTTCCAATTGATTGTGTATCTTGATCTTTCATCTATCATCCCTGCTGAAATCTTTAAATATCTCAGTGTATAGATTATTTTACAGTTTTTATGTAGATGATTATATTGTTTGGAAATAAGAACAGCTGTTTTTTTTTCCCAATCCTTATACTTCCTTACTGGCTAGGATCTCTGTCACAACAATTAATAGAAGTAGTTATAGTAGCCTTTCTGTCTTGTTTCTGACTTCTAAAATTTTATCCCTATGCAAGTTGTTTGCTTTAAAATTTTCAGAGATACCACTTAGCAAATTAAAAATATTCCCTTCTATTCCTCATTTGCTAAGTTTCATTATGAATGTTTATTGAATTTTATCTAATGATTTCGTACATTTATTGATATTATATTTTCCTTCTTTTATCTATTAATGTACATTTTTGTTTGCACATTGTTTAACTATTGTAGAGATTGTAATATTATTCACAAATATTCACACTTCATTCCTTGTAGGATGTTTATATATCTGTGTGCATTTCCATGTGACTTGCAATTGCTATGCCAACTATGGACCTAGGTGAGTACTTTGGTAAAAGCCTGTACACAGGTGAGGACTGGAGCAAAGCTACAGCTTACCTGCAGCTGACATGAAACAACAGTTTTAAAAGAACCTGTGTTCTCTTACGTCCCCGAGATTAAGGGTTATTAGTGCAGCAAAGCTGACTAAAAACAGTTTGTTACATAATGTCTGTTCCATAATGTTTTTATAGCATTAACTTATAAAGATTTTAAAAATTAAGTTTTGATTTTTTAAAAATACATATTCCAAATTAAGATTTGTTTTCTCTTTGTACTGCAATTTTTCACTATACTGTTTTAAATTATGTTGGGTTCTATTATTTCTATAAATTGTAACATTCTATTTTCTTTGATTTACTAGAAGGTCAGTTTTTAAACAACTTATACATTCACTTGAAAAGCTATTTTATTTTTGGAGAACATGGCCGAGCCCGTGGCGCACTTGGTAGAGTGCTGCGCTGGGAGCGCGGCGACGCTCCCGCCGCGGGTTCGGATCCTATATAGGACTGACCGGTGTACTCACTGGCTGAGTGCCGGTCACGAAAAAACGACAAAAAAAAAAAAAAAAAAAAAAAAAGGTAGAGTACATGAGGGAGGTCCTGTTTTCAAAGAGTCATGGGCAATGGTTATTTTTGGAGAACATGCTAGTTATATGTGTGTGTATTCACACATAGACACATATATATCAAAACTTCCTTATTTTTTCTGTCATTTCAGACTTCTATTGTTTTAATTATTCTATCTAATATATCTCTCAAGTGCCGAGAGTGAAGAATAAAAGTCTAAAACAATCAAAATATATGTACCTTCATAAAAGATTGCATCATTTTCAATATGAAGTGATTCTAACACTATTTTTGGCCTTGATTTTAACGTCATGGGTTTTCTTTGCTTTTTGTTTGCAAACATCAGCTCTGCTTTTGTTTATTCTTTTCTTTTAAACATTTGTGAGATCTTTTTTTTTTTTTAATATTATTGTTTTACATTCTACTATGTTATTGCAGAGCAGTTGGGAGGAAGGGGAAGAGGGTTTGGGGAAGGAAATGTGAAGGAAGAGGAAGGAACGAGTAGGGGTGGGATTAAGGCTTGTGGCACCCCACACATTCCCACAGGGGAGACCGAGGGGCTTCCAGCTCTGGCTTGGTCATTGCTGGGCTGGGTGCACATGTCAGGGGGCTGTGGCAAAAGCCCTTGCCCCCCACCTTCCCAGCTCAGGAACCTGGGGCCCTTCTTGCTGTGGCTTGGTGGTCATCGCTGGGCTAATTGCGTGTGTCAGGGGGGCATGGCCGAGACCCTTGGCTCCCCCATGGCCCCAGTTCAGGAGAGCCCAGGGCGCTCCCTGTGGCAGCTCGGTGGTTGTTGCTGGGCTGGTTGCTTGTGTTAGGGGGCGTGACCGAGGCTCTTGGGCCCCACCCTCGGGACTGGTTGCTGGTGTTATAGGTGTTCTTTGGTGAAATGAGACCTTTACTAGTTAATATCAAACTTTGTCTCTGGTTGGGGGTACTTTGTTTTCTCTTTCAGTTCTGTGTTGGATTATTTGCTATTCCCACCACTTAAACTCTGCACTGGAACTAATTTTTTGTCCTTTGCTTACTTCTAAAATGGGGGAACGTCCTGTGTGAATCAGCACTTGAGCCCTGTGGTTGAGCTAAATTGCTGCTTTGCTGCTGATTCCCTAGGAAATGCTTTTTGTGCAGCTCAGGTTTTAATGGTTGATTTTATAGGTACTTCTGGGTCTCATGAATCCAGTGCACCTGGGTTGTGTAGAAACTCTGGTCTGGGCCTGAGTCTTTTCATCAAACTGCACCTCCTGCATTTCTATATTACTGAACAATCTCCTCTGAGTGGTCCTACCCCCACTGATTGGGGGCAGATCAGCTGTCCTTGCTGTGCCCCAGTGTTCCTAGGGTGGGCCTATCTCTCCCACAGCTCTAAACACTTCCCATTGGATGGGTTGTGCTCTAGTACGTTGTGATGACTCACCGGCCTCTGAGTGGCTCCTTTTTTTCAGTTGTTGTGGTTCCTCAGCCTTATGTGGGTCCATGGGAACTCTATTAGTGGTCTTGCTGGCCTGGGGGCCACCAAGGCCCTCTTCTCCCCTGCCGCCTCCAAGCAACTTCATCCAAAAGGTTCAGCTGTGGTTTTTTGCCAGCTCCTGCTTCGTGCTCTCAGCAGCTCCAGCCTGGAAGTGGCTGGGATGTGAAATGGTCAGAGAGGTTTTTTCTTTCTCTCATCATGGCTTCTCCCACCTTCATACACTCCATAGGTCTCTCCTCCTCTTCCCCTGAGCTCTAGCAGCCCCAGCTTGGCTGTTGTTGCTTTTATAAGTTGTAAATTGATTGACTTGTGGGAGAGAGTGATGCTGGGGACCATCCATTCCACTATCTTGACCAGAAGCCTGTGAGAACTTTTATTTCATTTTTAAAATATATTTTAGCACCATCTATGTGTCTTTCTTTAATGTTTTATTTTTTATTTATAAACATAAAAATATGCTTGATCTTATTTCTATCATTTTAATTTGTATTGTTTTTTAAATGCATATTTTCCACCTATATCTCATGGTATTATTTGACTTTTCTTTAAACTCTTTTTTGTATACATGTGTTTTCCTTTCCAGTATTTAAAACATTAAATTCCCTCTTTTGTTTACATCTTTTAATTTCTTATCTCTCTCTCTCTCTCTCTCTCTCACACACACACACACACACATATGCACACACACGTACACACACTACTATAAACTGAATGTTTGTTCTTTGCCAAAATTCATATGTTGAAATCCTAACTGCCGGTGTAATGGTATTTGGAGGTGGGGCCTCTGATTAGGTCATGAGGCTACGTGGAGCCTTCAAAAATAAGATTAGTGACCTTATGAAAGAATCCCCAGAGAGCTCCTTTGCCCCTTATGCCATGGGAGGACTCAGCAAGAAGGCATCATCTTTGAACAAGAGCATGGGTCTTCACCAGATGCTGAATCTGCTGGCCCCTTGATCTTGAACTACCTGGCCTCCAGAACTATGAGAAATAAATGTTTGCTGTTTATAAACTACCCAGTATATAATCATTTATTATAGCAGCCTAAACAGATGCACACACACACACTTTAACTTTTATTTCTTTATCTGTTAACTTTAGCTTGTGTGAATTTACTCTCAATTTAAAGCAAATAAAATTAGTGCTCAATCTTTCAATTTCTCTCTAAATGCTCATCTTGCCTGCTTGTATTGCTATATTCATATATTTATTTCTGTTGGCTTGTAATTAAATGCATTTGAATAATAGACTTAAACTATTTGCTTTTTGATTTATTATTTTTAGACTATGTTATGTCAAATCCCCACTATAAAAGATGAGAGCTCTGCAGTCACAGTTCCTTTAAATCTCTCAGCAGTAAAAAAACATATTTATGTTTTTACATTATCAAGGCTCATTAATTTTATAATTAATTTTGTCCTAAATATCTTGGTGTTTTTTAGTCTTGCAGAAATAGCATTTGATAAAATTCAATACCTATTCATGATAAAATTTCACAGAAAAAGAGAAATAGATGGAACTTATTCAACTTGATAAAAAAGTCTCTATATATGCTCAATGTCACTCAGCACCAGAGAAATACAAATCAAAACTACATTGAATATCATCTCAACCCAGTTAGACTGGCTATTATTAAAAAGCCAGAGAATAACAAATGCAGGCGAGATGCAGAGAAAAGGGAATCCTTCTACACTGTTGGTGGGACTTTAAATTGGTTCAGCCATTATGAAAAATAGTATGGAGTTTCCTCAAACAACCGCAGATACAACTGCCATGTGATCCAGCAATTCCACTGCTGGGCGTGTACCCAGAGGAATGGCAGTCATCATGTCGAAGGGACACCTGCACCCCCACGTTTATTGCAGCTCTATTTGCAAGAGCCAAGACCTCGCACAGCCTTCCACTCACTCCCCACAATCCAGACTTTTACAGTAAGCATATCTTTGCGGTTTTTTGTGATGTTATCTCCCAAGGTTTCACCTTTATGACTTTGAAGAGTCTCTTGGTCCACAGACTCCCTTTCCATTTCTTTCTTTTCCTTACAATTTATCTGTTGAAAAACCCTGGGATTTTAGCCAGTAGAGTTTCTCACAGTTTGGGAATTGCTGATTGCATGCTTACTCAGGATTGCATCCTCAGTTAGTGAAGCTACAGGAAGGATAAAAAAGTCTGGACACCTATCTTTTCTGATATTAGCACCTCTTGATACTTAATGCCTAGGTTGAGCGGTTTCAATATGGTGGCATTTGACTTTTATAACTGCTTTTTCATTAGTTGGAATGACTTTATAAAAGAACACTTTGGTGTTCTTTCAGCATTAGGTTACCACTGGTACATCATATAGGAAGGGCTTTTATTGTCATTTTTTCAAAACAATAAATTTGTTTCCAACATTTTCTCAGTTATCAGTTTTTGTTTTAGTATTTTTAGAAATTTACTGATTAAAACACATATGGTAAGTTTAAATAAAATAAAATTATTTTCCTTTTTAAAGTCAAACAGTCCCATCTTTAGAAAGTCTAAGCCTCTTTCAGTTAGCTCTTGACATGACTAGAGTAGTTTTTGAGAGGTTTTTTTTTTTTTCTTTTTTTGCTCTCTGTTACATCAAGATGTACATTTCCTGAATCAGACATGGAGTCAGCCATTTCTCTTAGGTGCCCTGTTATTCTTTGGTGGGACATGAAATTTCAAGGTCATAATCTGGGTACTAGGATCACTAATCACTCCTAGATTGTTAATTATTCTTTCTAGTTCTTTTCCACTGACAGGACAAAGAAATTATACATTCTAAATACACACACACACACACACACACACACACACACACACGCACACACACACAGTACCATGAGTTCACAGCAATACGTCAAATTCTAATTCAAGAGTAGTTTTTAGTGTAATCTCTTTTGCACTGTATCTATATCTCCTTCTGATAATCCTGGTTCTTAAAGACACAGTGGATGATAGACTTAAAATACCCTGTAATAACAAATTTACTTTATGGCCTGTTACATATACGGCTACCTCAGAATAACATTGCTAATTCTACCACAAACAATATACCAAGAAGAGTTCAGATTTGTTTCCATATACTTACCCCATTCTCCCCACTCTGCTTTTATGCCTCTGTGACACCTACATCACCTGAGCATAGAGCCGTACTGAACGAGACACTCTCTTTTTAATCCCAATTTATTTTTAGTTCTGCAAGTAACCATATGTTTAATGATCATTACCAGTTCTTACAAATGTCTTTTTTTGGTATTTTGTTTGCCTAAGCTCATGACCTAGTAAATTCCCAAGGAAATGTCATGGGAACAGTATTACCAAATATTTCCATGATAATCAATAATACTTTTGTGTATGTGATTTTTAGACTTGAAAGTCAGATATGCTGGATATCTTTGTTCTTTGAATATATAAATATGTTAGTCTGTATTTTTCATGTTGTCTATGTGTTGCTATTGAGATATATGATAATAATGTACTTTTCTTTCCCTTATAAATATCTCAGTTCCTCTGCTCCTCAATCCCTATGGGTGGCAAATGATTTTTTCTTTTTTCTATGACGCCTAGCAATTTTACTACATTCCAGGTTGGTGTTACCAATTTGTATTTTGTATATAGCTTCAAACATACATGTATTTTAATTCCAGGAAAATTTCTATGAATTATGTTTTTTAGTACTTGTTTTGCTCTCTTATTTCAATTTTATTCTTCGGGCAGCCCTATTATCCATATGATAAATATATTTTAATACTTGTAACGTTCTCTTAAAATTTTTATCTGTTTCCTTATTTCTTTTTTATTTTTAAGATACTGTCAATAATGTTTATTCCTTCATGTTCTTTCTAATTTAGTCTTCATTTAAACATTTTCATTTATTTCTAATTATTTCCTTATGTTTCACTTAAGGGTTTTAAAATTATGATTAATGTTGTTCTATTATGTCTTGTCATGCTTTCTCAATGGTTTTTAGCTCACTTTTTTTTTTTATTTTGAAGTCACTGGCTTGCTTTTAATTACTGTAACCTTTAAGCTTTTAAAAGTATAATCAACAAGGTGAGGATGACAGGGGGTGTCTCCCAACATTCCTTGTGTAAACTCAAATCTTATGCTCTTTGGGGTAAAACAGGTTCTTCACTGTTTTCCCAAGTTGCAAAAATTCTGTCTCCATCTTTTCCTCCTATACTCCTCGATTCAATCTTGGCTGCCACAATCAGACAGACAGAAAGAGAGAGGATTTTTTCTTGCATCCTTAGTGGAAATTTGCTCATTTCAAGGTGTGAATTTCGGTCTTTCTGAGGCATGTCATTCTGGTGTGCTTTTATAATCCAAAGGAATGCTATTACTTTTATTCTCATCTTTCTTTTATTAACTTAGTGTGGAAATTGACCTCCATGCTTTCCTGTTGCTCATCTTTTGTAAAACTAATGATGCTGAACTCTTGGCTCAGGGTAGTTCTTCTCATTTCACAGAGCACCCCCTTCTGTTCTTCTCGTGCAGATTTCAACATGATGGTAAACTGCTTTCTGAAATTTCTGGACTCTCTTCCCTTCCCCATTTTTACCTGGATCTTTTCTCTGCTTTTTAGTACCATCCCTGTCCTCCTCAGTCGTAAAGCCACACCTCAAAGTGCCTTCTGCATGTGGGGCTCTAAGATCCTAGAGGAAGATCTAGCAAGTTGGCTTGGACAGTTCCCAGGGCATAGACTGGTCCAGCCTTTTCAGTTCTCACTGCAGTCCCCTTGTGCCCAGCCCCTCCTGGAAGGGACAAAAACGCAGATGCCCAGTTTCAAATACTGACCACAAACTGGTCAGTCTTTCTAGCCGGTGAGCCTTTATGGGATATTTTGAGATTCTAGTATTCTCATGTCAACCCCTTCCTATCTTCTCTATTCTCTTCCACACAGACACACCAGGTAGGTCTTACAGCTATTGGAAGCTTTGCTTCATCTGATTCTAAAGTGAGGTTTGCAGGTATAACTTGTAACCTAGTTTTATTGTAAATGTTGTCCACAGGTCTTGCGTTTTGCTATTTCCTCTGTCTTAATTCGTAGATTTGGAGATAGACTCTATGACACTGCTTTCTCCATCTCATAGTAGAAGCAAGATCTTCATGGGTGAGATTTTAATTTAATAATTAATTAATATGTTTACTAATTTAATTAATTAAATTTCAGTAGTGCTTTTCAGTTTGGTCATACAAGCAAAAGCATTGGATACCAATTAGTAACCAAGTGATTTTACTTCTCAGAATTCAAAGAACATAAAGGTGTAAGATCACAATGATGATTTGGCTAGAATTTTCACGGCACTGGCTTTATCATTGCAAAAACTTAAGAAATGTGTGTGTTTATTTATAATGAGTCACTTGGTTCAATAATACATGAATAAAATGCTATTCATCCATTAAGAATCTGACAGAAATATATTCAGAAATGAAAGTTAGAAATAAAAATTAAAGATAGGCTGTACAATACAATTCTTACATCTTTTAGATCTCGATGTAGACATATTTCTTTATGTAGGTATATCTTCTAAGATAAATGAAATGCCACAATGACTGATTAGTGTGGTGAGGTTTTAGTAATTTTTTACATTGTTAGCTTACATATACTTTTTAACATGAATTCAGAATTCTGTTTGTTCAGTGCCCTCATATACTTATGGTAGTCAAATAGTAACCTAAAAGGAATGGTTTCCAAGAAGTGTCAATATTGGAGTTGCAAATAAATTTCAAAAAGGCCGTGGCTATTGGTGTATATTACCAACAGAATTTTTTCTTCTCTACTTACTTCGGCAACTTGGTTTATTAGCAATTGCTGAAGAGTTACTGGTTTGCAATTTCTGATTTTTCGTCGGGTATGGAATTGCCCATCACTCAGCAAAGTCTGTGACTTTCCATTAGCCTTTTGGAGGTGGGAGTTGAAAGGAAATAAAATCCTCTAATCCACAGGTAAACTAAAAGGGAATAGGAAAACAAAGCCTCTAATTTTTTTTTTGTCATGTTTCATTGGTTTTTAATGAACTGTTTAAGTTTATTGAGTAACAAAACAAGCCAGATGTTTAATGGTCCAATAAAGTAATTAATTGGTACTTCTGGTTTAACAGTGTTTTGCCCATCAGGCTCCATGGCACAATTTCATATTTATTGCATTGTTTAATTGCATTAACCCTTTATCAACAACTAATGACAGTGGAATATTTTTTTATTTACTGCTTTTCCTTTACTTTGTGTTAGTATATAGGTTCATAAAAATTTGGAATTTGAAACTATCAGTTTCCTCATTCCTATAACAACTTATCATTTGATATCTTGTGCATTCTATCACCGTTTTGTTTTTTGTTTTTCTTTTATCTATCTCTTTTGCCATTGTTCTACCTCAGGTACCTATTGTGTGTCTCCTGGAATCTTAAACATGTCTCATTTTGTTTTAATGCGGGTTTATACTTTCATGGGAATGTTTTTAATAATCCAGTTCTTCTTATGTCACTCTAGATTGAAAATTTTTGATGGGCCACCATATCTAACAACAAGGTTATACACTGAAAATGCCTTTGTGCACAGGTGAATAGGTCACATCAACCACAGGAGTGCCTGAGACACTGTGATAGAGAGAGATGGGGTCTGTAGAGTCCTGAGCAGCCTGTGAATGTAAAAATGTCCTGGTGAACAAAAGGAATTCATCTGCAGGCCAAAAATCTCTGCCCTGGAAAATAGATTTCCAAATCCAGACATAAGCATACGAAGCCACTGATGTCCCATCCATAGTCATCTTCCCATTTGTCTCTATGCTTAAGTAGTGACAGGCACTGTTTCTAAATAGGCACAAGCCCTCATTCCTCCGTGCCCCTGCCCCAGTACAAACATGCACTTTGTATCACACCTGGTCATTTTTCAGTACTCTAATTTTTTTCTTTTGTGAATAATTCTCTGGTATCTTATTATCTACTGAAGCTGATTAATTATACTTTGAGCTGTCCCCTTATTGTTTCCTGTTCATTACTCAATTTGCATATATCATCATTGAATTGTGATTTTTTATTGATGTGAGCTTTTTAAAATATGCTCCAAGCTTCTTGGGAAAAGGAACTGCGTGATTCTCTCCTGTCAACCCACGGTAACTCTCCCAGTGCCTAAGTCCTGTTTAATAACCACACCTGAATAAATTTATTCTTCTTTTTTATTTGTTTATAAGAAAAGCAATAACATTAATACGTTTCATTTAATTTTGTTGTTGTTCTAAAATCTGGACTCCATTGTGCAGCTCAGCAAAAACACACAGCATTCATATTTAATGTATGTTTCTTGAGTTTGCTGGTAGCATTTTGACTGTTGAATATCCTCTCCAAACATTAAATTCTTTTAGTAATAGAAAGACTAAGCCCATGGTTTGTGAGGAGGGTCAGAATAAAGACTCTGGGTTAGTGGGAGAATTTTATAAGCTGCACCACAGCCAGTGGAAATCCTGGTCTCATTTACTTACTGCAAGATTTTGAAAAGATGATTTACTTATTTTTTCTTCTCAATGTATTTAGAGCAATCAACAATACCTATCACACTGCTGCCAAAGTATAATTAGGTACTCAATACAAAGTGTCAGCACAGTGCTCAGGACGTCGTAAACACTGACATCCTTCATAAACCAGGAAAATGTCTTTCTCTTCCCTCCGCTTTCTCTCCCAGGAGTTGAATAATAACCCCTCTAAGAACATTCCACAGCAATCAGATCCTAATAAATACTGTCCTAGACATCATGTCCACTGCACACTATTCTTAGGATCCAAGCCAGGTGTAGGCATTTTTAAAACATTTTAGAGAAAGAATTTCAAACTGCTGCTTTACCTCAAAGAAATGTGCCAGTTAGACCAAGTTTCAAGTTCTCAGCTCCAGCTGAAATTCCAGATGTGTTCTTAATCACTTCAGCAGCAAAGATCTCAGTGAGGACAGCACTGTGGGCTTGGAGTGTGTTTGATAGTAAAGGTCAGCTTTTCCTCTGCACGGGGGAGAACAGCAACGCTGCCCTCACGTGCAGCAGCAACACCTGCACACACAAGGTGGGCAGGTCGGGGGTAGGACAGACACAAAGCAAGATGATGTGTTGACTTTCTGGACGTGTCGTTTGAGTGGCTCACTGAATATCTTCAAACGGAGGAGCAGTTAGGGAAAGACTTTCAGTGCATATTATTTGGAAAATAATATGAGATAGAGTAATAGGGAACTTAAACAGAGGTAACATTTCTCAAAACCCAAACGGACTACTTCAATCTTCCCCGGTCTGAATTTTTCTGCTTCTGGAAATTCATGAGGAGTATTTGGACAATGAAAAACAAAGCTTTTTAAAACAAAACTAAACAAAAAAACAGCTGCCAGCTGGTTTTATGCTGAGGCAGGCAACCAGGTGCTGAGGCCCAAATTTAGTTAGTTTCGTGAAATCCAATCTTTCCTTATGTCTTGTGATTGCAGTATCTGACCAGCCTATGAGTTTAAACACACCTTTCATCCATCACCACATACAGAAAAGTATATCATGCATCTAAGAACATCTTACATATCATGAACATTTCTGCCACTACTATTTTTCGTTCCCATAGAAAAGCCACAATTTCTTCACCAATATGCGTCCATATTCTCAAACAACAAACGTGAACTCACATATTACTGTGACTCACATTCCAAATCTGGCCTTGATTCATGTGTTCTTGCCACCATGAAGTGTCTGGCACTCTTGCTATGACTTTTCTGCCCTGTTGCTGACTCCTGTGTCCCATAGATGATATTTCAGTCTATTATCACCCTTAATTTAACACATCAAAAAATGAAAATCTGTTGTCAAACATGAATGTGAAATATGTGAGATGGAAAAATGCATCAGATGTCAGGTATATATCTTTACTACAATTCATCAACTTGCTGAGAGTCACTATCATGAGGAATAATTCAATTACTAACACAAACAATTTTAGAAGAACTCTATTCCAATACATTTCCTCTGTGGTAGCTTAATGGATTTCTTTGGTATGCCTATATAACTTTTTTCTTTTTTTGGCTGACCTGTGCAGGGATCCTAACCCTGCCCTTGGTGTTATTAGCACCATACTCTAACCAAGTGAGCTAACTGGCCAGCTCTTATACAACTCTTGAGGACTCCTCAGCTTTATGGAAGAACAAACCATTACTCAGTTGTGGTTTATCTGTTTTTCTCAATCACTTACATTCCCTAACTATGGCATCTGATTAGAATTTGGTTGTCTCTCCACTACTTGATATTTGCATTGTTCATATCTTTGAATTTAACATATTTTTCCAGAATCAAAATTAGCCACATAAGCACTAAACTTCTCTGCTTGGGGAAACTTTGATCTCAGTATAAGGAAGTCTTTCCCTTTCTGGCCTTTAGATACCATGCATTCAGAGCCATTGGTAAGACCTGTGTCATTGCCCTTTGCAAATCAAATCAAATCTAATTTTTAATCAAATTAGAGAATTAATTAGGCAGATGAGATTGCAGTTTTTCCTTAACATTCTGTGGAGAGCACATGAGTGGATGGCTGCCATTTGTCTTACAATCTGTCTCTTAACCATATAGTTCCCCAGATTTTAAATCAGCATTCGGTACACTTCTTTGATTTTGGAACCGAAATGGTTCTCATAGATAGCCAGTCTCTCATTTTAGAATGAGGACACTGAGATCTGATATCACTCAACAAGAGATGGTAAAGCTGACAATGGAAGTCACATCTCCCGAACTGTCAGTTCAGGATTAGCATCTGGGACATTCCAAATAACTTAGAAAAGCATCAGATCATTCAAAGTATTCTCTCTGTGAGTTCAGAGTTCTGTCTGCACTATTATGATGGCTGTGCCATAACTGTGCGTGGAAGGGGAAGTGAAAGTGACCCAGGAATGTTGGCAGTGTGGAGGTGCTGAGGCAAGGCTTAGTGGGGCAGGGGGAGCCTGGGCACTGGACTAAAAGCAACCAGAAAGAGAGATTACCCACAGAAATGAACACTGATTAATATAACACATGTGCATCAGGTCTGTTTAAAATCCATAGGAAACAAGGTACACTAGGAATAAGAATTTTAAAGACATTGCAAGTCCAGATACAAGATATGGTTGGAGGTGAAAAGACTTGGTGAATTCTTGTCTGCAAGTGACGGAACATAGGCAGGGCTGAGCAAAGCTTCTGTGTGAGCTATAGATGGCTGTAACTTTGGAGTGAAGTATGTAGCTTTACTGTCTGAGCAGAGTTAGTATTGTTGCCAGTAACATAGGCAATGTTTTGGAGACTAAGGAGAAAGTGTATGTTCTTTAAGAGGTTCACTTTGCCAAGTTGTAGATGGCAGATAATAAGGAACAAGGGGTATAGCTTGGACTTTCAATCTGAAAAGTTTATATGGAAACTCTAGAGGGGTAATGAGGACTGACTTGCCATTATTGCTAAGTGACTTGAAGGAACAAAAGAAAAACCCTTTAATTTCCAGACTGTGGTTACTTGAGGTCAGCTACATCAGCACAGCTTCAGTAAGAAATTTCAGGCCCCCTGTATGGGTGTCCCTCATTTTAAGAGTGAAGAACATTATTTGGCATCCATATGAATTTATCTCGAAATCTCAACAGATCCCTTCCCCTTTTCTTTGTAAGCATAAAAACATGAGGTTAAACATAGACACACACTATGTCTATGTGTAAAAGAACGGTTGAGGGGCTCTTATTTCTCCAGGTTTAGACATAATTACTTAAATTTTAAAGTATGAGAAGATTCTCTGAGGTCCTGTTGGTATTGTGGATTGCTGCTTTATTCCCCAATAAATGTTGAAGTCTCTGTATCGTATGCATACATTTGTGTATTTGTCATGTATGTGGCATATATAATTTTGTGTATGGTATAGGTACTATGTAGAGGTATAGCATATTTCAATCACACTTAATTTATGTCTTTATCTTGGCCATTATAAATCCTGCTTTAGTTAGTTTGTTTCTTTGTTTTGGACTTTTAGTTTAGTCATTAGGTGCAGCTGCTTCGGTCAGATGGTCTGGATAAAACGCTGATACAGCCGCTGTTCAGATGTACGATCTCCTGAGCAATTTCCTTAATCTTTCTAAGCCCCAGATTTTCAAACTATAAAATGAGGATAACAGTAATACTTACCACATAGGATTATTGTGAAAATTAATCGAGATAGTTGACATAAAACACTTAGCACATATTTAACGCTCATCAAATGGAAGGTATTTTTAAATGTTATTTGAATTGCTTGTTACCCTGGACTGTCCGGATCACATCTCCATTCTACTAAAACAAACAAACAAAAACAATTGTTATTGTAATAATCCTTATTTTAAAAAGACAGGAAATACATATATTGCTTATTATGTTCTAGTCCCCGTTACAAAAGCCCTATTCACATACTAACTCATTTTATCTTCAGAACAGCCCTGAAGTGGGAACTGCTGGGCTTTTGCAGATGACAACAGGAGCAGGAAATTCAGGCCTCAGTGTCTTTCTTTGAGCTTTTCTCTAGGCTTCTGCTTTGGCACTATTGATTAAATGGTGTTCTTTATGGTCTTCAGTTATTTTCAATGTTTCGATATGAGACAAAGAAATACAAGAGGGAATTTTTTCTTAAAACAAATGTAGTGGACTGAATTATGTCCCCCCAAAACTCACTGAAGCTCGATTGTGTCCCCCAAGTTTATGTACTAGAATCTTAGCCCCCACTGTGACTGTTAAGAGGGTGGGAAATCCTCTTATGGTAATTGAAAGGTGGAACCTTAAATAGGTGATTGGATTGTAGGACCGTGCCATAGTGAATGGATTAAAAATGGTGGTCAAGAGTGTGGTTCTGGGGGCTTTCAAAGAAGAGGAGAGTCTGTCTTCCTCTCTCTCTGCTCTCTCTGCTTCCACCATCTTGCAATGTGAGACCCGTGGGTCACTGTTGCCACCACCAGATGGACTTTGGACTTCCCAGCCTCAGAAACTGTAAGCGATAAATTTTGTTTTTCTTTATAATTACCCAGTTCGTGTACTTTGTTATAAGCAACACAAAACGGACTAATACAACAAGAAAAAAATTATTCGATTTTTTTCTCTAAGTTCAATCAGGGTAGAATGTAGAAACCAAATGCCAATTTTCCTATTTGGACTGTAAGGTTTTTTTTACGATTTCTATGAGAAGCCAGATTCATTGCACTGATTAAATCAATCTTGGTTTTGCTTCAGCAGCAAAATAATGTCAAAACCCACCTACTTGACCTCACTTCTGTTTAAACTCCTCTGTTATGCTCTGAATACGAAGGTCAGCCTCATAGCAGTTCAGCTCCAGTCTGCTCCATCTTTGGAAAAGTCAGCTGCCTGAGCTCTTCCTTCCTTTGCTGGGCTCCAGGGAGACACTGTTTTGGGTGCATTCTGCTTATTGGGAGGGTATAGCTTAGAATGAATATAGGTTTTTATTTGTGCGGCTCTGTGGATTCATTGGATTGCAGCTTGTGTTTTGGCTTTTTTTAACACCTTCAAAAGATTAGTTTCCTGGAAAAGGGTGACTTTAGGTATTCTGCTTCTAATGATAGGTTTGATGCCTCTAAAAGTCTCCAAAGTGGTTACAGTGAAACTTGCAAAAACTTCTAGTTTTGCAGCCGAATCTTTAGGTCTGCACAGTTTTAATGTTTAATTGTGTGACACAAATACAATTTTTAAAGTAAGCCATATTTGTCTCGCCATATGGTGTGTGATGCCTTTAATCTCCTCCAGCTAGTCACTAACTGCCTGTAAAAGACCATGATGCAAGACGTTTTTGCTTGGGTATAATCCTTATTTGATTGGGTTTTCATTTTATTTTAAAGTGCCACCTGAATCTTCTTAATTTCCCTTCATTAAAACGTGTCTATTTAAAATTCAGGGCAGGAACAGTCTTTATTGTGGATTGTTGATTGGGGTCAAATTCACTTGCTATTCATTTCAAGGAATACATTACCAACAGATTAGGTGGAATAAGGAGAGGCCTCACCTAAGTGGCACAAAGGGCAGCAAAGCAGTGAGTTTGATTAACGCCCCCTGGAACAGGGTCTGCTCTTCTCCCAGCAGGAGAAGCCAGAGATGGTTCTACTCAGCGTAAATGGACTGGGTGTAAAGTACAGACAATCCATCCCCTTCTTTGGAAGTACAACTCAAGGTACATGTCTTGCAGGAAAATTTCCTGATTCCTTCTCTCCTACCCTTTTACCTTAGCCTGAAAATAATATTTTTTCCTGCACAATATCTATATCCCAAAAGATAATAATTACAATAAAATAACCATTTGAGTGCTTACTAGCCAGAAATAAATTATCTTATTCAATGCAAATTTTATATTTTATTTTTAATTACTGCAAGTCTCATAGCACAATGTCAGGCATAGAGAAAATACCTCATAAATGATTGTTGAAAGAAAAAAAATAAATAGTGAATAACATGGAACATTGAAATACCTCCTTTCCATTTGGCCTTGTTTTCCAATTTAACCTGATTTCTCTTTCAAACACACAACTTAGTTTTTCCCTTCCTTTTCTCCCCACATGTTGCTCTCTCCTCCGATATTCTAGAATGATCATCTCTTTTCAACTGGTGTGTCTCTTTACTGAAATGTATACGACTTTGAGGTTAAATGGTGACTACTACCGAGGTTTCAGAAAGCTTAATCTCTCTATCCCAATCAAAATGACCAAATCCCACTGAAACAAAGATGCCCAGGGATGTAGCAAACCAGAATCTGAGCAGTGCAGATCTACAGCACAGCTCTGCTTATCTCCTGGGTGTTTTCACTGAGCTGTCAGCATGAGAGGAAGACCTAGGTCTAGAGGGGCAGCGGGGAGCATTAAAATGCACATCTAACTGATGCCAAAGTGGAACTTCCAGATGCAGGAGAAAAGCAGGGAGCAAACCTTCCTGGGAAGAAGAAAATTCAAAAGTAAGTTCGGTGTTAGATTTGTTAGGTTTGGTCCTCAGGGAGACATTTTAAGGTACTGCTACTTGGGCAATAAAATGAGGAGGAAATATCCTAAGGTTGAAAAAGGGATCAAAGTGACGAGATCCCTGAGATCAGCAGCAGCAGAAGGATAGAGATGCTCACAGAAGAAAGAGTGAGGCCGAGTGTCTTTAATGACAACTCGTAGATTAAACAGATATCCATTTGAACAAAAAAAGAAGCTCCTTTAATTTCAGGGTAAAGTTAATACAATTGATTGATATCATGGGTAGTGTTGTATCTGATCCCACATCAGCTAAAGTGCCTTCTTTTCCAGATACACCCAACATATACAAAACACAGCATTACAAAATTCAGAAGTTTTATACTCTACACATCATTGCTCAGAAGAAATAGAAATTAATAGCAAACTACAGCATAAAAATCAAACGACACGTACCTTTGCAAAGAACAAACGCAATATCTTAAATAAATGCTGGGTTAAATGATAAATTAGACCTAGAAATACCAGAAAACTACAAAATACAAAAATAAGAACCATATGCATAAAAAAATGACTGGGTTCTCACCAAAGCTTTTATTGGGCGCAAATTCACAGTCTTAGATAATTTTTCTGGTAAACAAAAATAATAAAAATAAATTAACTAAAATCAATTACATTGTATATTGATAAATTAAAATAAAAAAATAAAATATTCTAATTATCATTATAAAACTATTTTGAAGTGATTTCTATTGATAAAAGAATTAAAAAATAAATTAAGTATTCAATGTAAAGAGTTAACAGAAGAATATGACAACACAAGGAAACAGAACAAGGAAATCAATAAATATAAAGCAAAAATCAAAACATTTGTAAATAGAAAATGGCAAAAATTAAATGATAGCCACATGTACTTAGGAAAATGAGTAGAACATATTAATTAGCTTAATCAAAAGAAGAAGAAAGCTAAAACCTTATAATATAAGAAAATCTAACTACTTAAACAAATAATAAAAAGAAAATTGCGTATAAATCTATATTAATAAAATATAAGTGAATTATTTTTTAGAAAAATAGCACTTGAGGAAAAATAATGGTCATGACTCAAGAAAAAATTGAGGACCCGATCAGACACATGATTACTGAATCTCAGTCTTGTCTATTCAGCTGCCTACTTAGTGTCTCAAAGACGTCGCGAACTAAACTTGACCAGACTGAATGACTGATCTCTTTCTCAGTAAATCTGTTCCACCCACAGGCTTCCCCCCCTCAGGAAATGATACATCTCTCCTCCCATTTTCTCAGGTCCAAAACCTTGAAGTGATCCTTAATTTTTTTTCCCCCTCACATTCAATGAAACCTGTTGTCATTGTCTTTGCTTTGTATCTGGAATCTGATTTCCATCCCTCCTCTCCACACTACAAGTGTGGCTCTCTCTTGTCTGGAGGGGGCCTCCTACTGCAGTTCTACTGTAATAATCTCCTTCCAGGTCTTTCTGCTCTCAGTTCTTTCAAATATTTGTTTTTGTTTGTTTGTTTGTTTGTTTGCTCTTTGGTGGCTGGCAGGTGTGGGGATCCAAACCCATGACCTTGGTGCTGTAAGGCTGCATTCTAACCAACTCAGCTAACCGGTCAGCCTCAATTATTTTAGAACTTAAATCATATCACAGCTTCCAACCCTTCTTTGTTGCCAGCCTCACTCATGGTGAAACTTGAAGCCCTCAGCATCACCTAGCAAGCCCTGCGTGCCCTGGGCTCCCAGGTTCCTCTCCGACCTCCCTCTTTCCTCCATCTTTCCACCACCACGCACCAAGCTTTGTGCTTGCTGCCCCACTGCCTGTGGGAGTGAATCATGGTCAAACTTTTTTAAGGCTAATTCAGGAACAGGTATCCAAAGGCTTTTAAAATGTGCATACCCTTTTTTCCAACAGTTTTTGTTTCTGAATTCATAACATAATCACAAGTATGCAAACAATTTTGCAAAGAATGTTATTATAATGTTATTTAATATTCAAAAAAGAAAAAAGTACAACCTTAAACATCTGTTAAAAGTAACAAGTGAATACTTCAATTGATATATTCATTGAATGGAACAATTAAACTTGATAGTACAAATGATTATTTTATAGTACAAGATTTTTATTATATATTTCTGTGACAATGTTAAGATAAAATATATACATTATACACTGAATTTCAAACACATACACAAAATAATATAACTTATATAGATTGTATCATGTGACAAATATTGCATGGATATTCACAAAAGTGAGGCTTAAGGATATGTGTCTCTTCTTAATTGGATTAAGCATGAATACCAAGATTTTCTTCAATATCCTCTTCTATCTTCCCCTGAATTAAAAAAAAAAATATTGATTTTTAACCAGAAACTTATAAGATTAAAAAGAATTGAGAGACTTTATAGGAAAAACTCAAAGTTCATTGATACATTATTGATACTGGTTACCATTTATTGAGAGCTTATTATATGTGACAATAACTCCCATATGTTTAAGTGTTATTTTAATTCAAACAACAGTTTTATTGTTTTGTCCCTTTAACAGATGAGGATACTGAGGAAAGAGGCAGCCCCGTGCATTATTCTAGCTTTGCCCTGGGTATGCAGTGGCTCTCACTCAACATCCTTCACATGCTTGTGAGTATATGTGTATGTGATATATATATATTTTGATTTCGCAAAAGAATTGTAAGTATGTGCAAGGAAGAGTAAGTAATTTAAGAGAGCATCAAACAATAAACATTGTCCAAACATATTTTTATATCAAAAATCTCTCATTTTATATGGGGGTATCTCGTTTTTCCTTTGTATCAATCTTTCTCATCTGTGTGTGTGTATGCATCATGATAGTTATTTTCACATCTGCAATGCTAATTTTCTAGTCTCTTGCGACTCGGCATGAAGTCAGAAAACCAGGGACACTGGCGTCACCTGGGGGCTTGCTGAAATGTCGCAGCTCGTCCCCACCCCACGTCCCAGACCTGCTGAATGCTAATCCGCATATGGACCAGGTCCCAGGTGAACAGGATGCACACTGAAGTTTAAGAAGCTCTGATCTAAAAAAAAAAAAAAACTTTCTCAAGCATCAAATGAAGAAAACCCCTTCCTTTTCTCTTGGTTTTTCACTTAGAATGATTCTGACACATTGTCCTTGGGAATACCACAATCCTTTTCTTTTAGGATCCAAACAGTGACATTTGGATGTTTTGGGTGCAGTCTTGCTCTAGGGCATTTCCTACCAAGCTTCTGCCTTCAAGGAATCTGAAGTAAAGCAAAGGAATGGTGTTTTCTCACAGTGCTAAGAAGACATGACTTAGGCTTTCAGTTTGCTGCTTTTTACATCTGTGAGTTCATCTTCATTTGTGGTTTCCTTTTTCAGCTCCCAGGCCTTGTGTAGGCTCTGGTAGCAGGGAGAGGTTCCAGCACAGGAGAGAACCTCTAACCCTTGCACTCCGGGACGGCTCAGGGACAGCACCTGCACCACAGCAGGTGGCAAAGAAGCAAGTGACGCCTCTCAGGCTGTCAGATCCATTGTCTTCCTTCCTCCTTCACATCTGTCAGACTTGGCACAGATGCTCATGCATCTAAAAGGCCAGCTTCTCAGAATGGAGAGACTCCCAAATGGCACCTTCCTGTGTCTTCCTGGAACTTGGGCTGCAAGTGCCTTACCCCTTGGAAAAATGATCATATAGAAACAATACATTCACATAGTCATTTAAAATTTACAATGTGGTTCACAGATGCTGATCTCACACACAGCCATGTGAACTAGGATTAATGGTCCACTTCCTAAATGAACTAATTGTGGCTCAAAGAGTTTAGTGACTGCCCTGACTGTCACTTTAGTGAAGGATAGAGTCTGGTGTCCCATATCCAGATCTCTCGCTGAGGCCCTGGCCCCAAAACTGGGACTTTAAGGACAGCAAAGGGTGACTAGGTACCTAATGGGTGAAAGAATATTAGGTTCTGTGGTTTTTGGCTACATTAGCTCCCTCCACAAAAACCATATCCTCATTCCTCTTGCCTAAAACCACAGCCGTTAGGACCTATCCTGGCATCAAGCAGCTCCTCTTCAGTCACAAATGGTGCCTTTAATCAGCTGGTCCACCCTAAGCTGGAGTTCCATTACCTTTCAGAGGAATAAAAGGGGCATCCCCCTCTGTTTTTAAGGACAGAACTTTCTCCTCTGACCTGGTCCTCAAAATTCATCCTGTTCTACTTCAGTGCCTACTATTCACTGTAAAACACATTTATTCTACCTTTCTATTCTTATCTTACCCTTCAGATTTGCTTGTCCTATTGTAGTTTTGGCTCTTCAGTCTGACACAGGATAAGGCTAGGCCTGTGAACCAAACATACTCCATTTTCCCTGCAGAGGACATTTTGTCACTTTCCCACTCCTCAGTCATGAGACCCCCAGGTTACGTGATTTCCCCATGGCCCTGGTGGAAGTGCCTGAAAGAAACTGATTAGGTATAAATGCCCTAATAAAATAAACTGAGATAAAAGGGAAACAGATATTTACTGAGTTGCAAAACCTCCACCCCAAGGCTTGTTAAAATATAACTGTTAGCTGTGTTTAAAACTTAGCATTATATCCACTCTTTCTTTTCCTATAACTGCAAAAATTAACTTACGGATTAACCTTGAGACCCATTTGGGAGTTTTACTTAAGATGTTCCTGGAGCTGAACCCCTCCTCACGACCACCATAAAGATACCAGAAATCATTAAGACAAGATGCCAAGGTCAATTGAGGAACTGCTTGCCTTTAAACACCCTTCCCCAGCTTCTCTCCGGGAGACAGCTTCTCTACTGCTCCCTCCCTTATGCATAAGGCTATCTCTTTTTAATAAAGCACTGCTTGCCTTAAATTGTACTGGGCACTTCATTCATGTCTATGGCATCGAGACCCAAGAGCCTAATTTGGTAATGAATTCAGCAATTTCTTCTTGGGTTTGCTACTATGCTGGACCACACAACATGATCTGACACCTTATGCAGACAGCTCCACCTCTCACATGTGTGGCCCAACCGTGATCACATTCGTGCACCTATTTTCATATACTGGGGTTTGTTTGGCTCCCTGGGTCTGATTTCTCATCTCGGGGGTTTATTTATTACTCAGAACAGGATCTGACCTCTCACTGGCCAATGGTTTCATTTTCTCTGTGCTCAGAGCTTGGAATCCATGTTTGTGTCTCGGTTCTGCCACCGACTAACAATGACGGCTGCTCACTTCTCCAGCATCCACCTCTCTGCCTGCCTTGGGCTTGCTCTCCCTCTGAGACACCTTAGTCACTTGGTCTAGGTCTTTCATACCAAGGG
Source organism: Cynocephalus volans (assembly GCF_027409185.1). Lineage (NCBI taxonomy): Eukaryota > Metazoa > Chordata > Mammalia > Dermoptera > Cynocephalidae > Cynocephalus > Cynocephalus volans. The sequence goes on from NC_084461.1 coordinate 232,398,735, forward strand.
CTTATCTGTCCTGTGGTTTACGGATGGTGGTCATTTTGGATACTGTGTTCACCCTGAAGATCCTACCTTCTGTTTTCTCCACACAAGTCCCTTTACCCTCCACAGTTTTGTGTTCTCTCCTCAGCAAGAGAGTCTAATTCTAGGTCTCACCCTCTGTCATTTTCCATGCCCTGACTGACTAGACTCCTTGGTAAGACAGAAGAAAAGGGGAGAGACAAATGAGCATAAAAATATTTCAGCAACGAACTGTGAAATTCACAGTTTTTCCTTTCTGTTTAGCTTCCGGTCAGGATGAGTAGTAATTTATGATGAGCACTGTGCTACTCTGGGAAGCCATTGCTTGTCCTGCCCTTTCCAATTTTTGGCAGAAGATAGATAGATTCCTGGGAAACCACTTCGGTCCAGTGGCTCTCTCTCCACTTCCTCTCCCATGTCCTCTCAACATTGCTGTGACACGGTGACCTAAGAAGAGGAAAGGGGACGTATTCCTGCTACTCTGATACTGAACAGGAAAATTGAGATTGATCGATTGTTTACACTGTCACTGATTCTGCAAAAACAACCTGTTTGATGTGACCAACTTCATATCCAGAAAACAGCAGTGCACACTAGGATTCCCTCTCCCTCCCCCTATAGTTTTCTTCCTCCTTCCCCTCCTCAATAATGTAAAGAATAAGAATAAAACTTGTAAATTAAATAGACCAGAAATGTCAAACTAACTCTCAAACATGCATTTTACAGGCCCGTGGTCATCTTTTTAAAAATGTCACACAAAGTCTGAGACTTCCATGACATCTCTAAACAGGTGTTATTTGGAGAGATCAGTAGAGAACTTAGGTACTGGGAGTTAAAGTTACTACACATCATTTCATGGTACCAATCAAGAAATCATGGGGGCACTTCGGGCTCCCCAGTTGAGAGGATGCTCTGTCTTGCCAGCCCTGCTCCCTACTCACCACGACAATGTCGCCAGCAGCAGGTGGATCAGCCCCACACAGCACTAACCAGGACGTTCATCCCTTAGCTCCTGCAAAGGCTCCCTGCATATCATCCTGCTTCTCTAAGTTAGGAGGCATTAATAAATGACTCTTCACTGTGTCCCCATCTAGGAATCCTAATTCCTCTGAAAAGTTTTTGACCTAAGTATTGTATTTAAAGGCATGGCTTCAGTTCAGCTAGAATGGGCAATGCTGGTTTGTGCTATGCTTGTTATCCCATAATTTGAAATCCAAAACTCTAAATGCAATTAACTTCATATAATTTGATTTTGGGCCTTCCGTGATATCATTCTGCTCTCAGTCATAGCACGGAAGGTAAATATTATACAACCCACTCACATATTTCACAGCTGCAGATCTTGTGAAGAGACGAACAATAAAAGACAGTGACAAATTCTTAGAAAAGCTGCTGTTGATTATAAGGGACCTTTACAGTTAAAACTTGTGCAAATGGCAAACTCACAGCCCAGACTTCGCATAATGACTTGAGTGTGGAGAATGAACCACCCTCACCTTGTAGAAGATGTGGTGGAATCTCTCAGAAGAGAACATATACCCTTGATTTTATTAAAAGGAACAGAAAACTGTTATCTAGAGTGTTTTCCAAGACCATATTTTTGCATGTGCATGGTTCCATATTTATTTGTCTATTTTTCATTCCATTTCACATGTAACGATTTGAGAACTTAAATAAGAACTGAAGGTCTAAATTGAGTTGTTTTCATTCAGCTTGATCATGGGTTCAATATCTTTATTTTTAAAGTATAGGTAGACCTCTGGAGAGCTATTTTCTTCGTAATGTTTTGTGAGAATTAATTTCAATTTTAAAGAGCTTATAGTGGAAAACTATATAATGTTATGCAGGCTTCTCTCTCCTTCTCTCTCCTTTTCTCTATTTTTTTTTATTGTTATTTTTACTCATTTTGAGAGCAGGTTATTTCCTGAAAAAATACAGTATATGGTATGATGTGAAGTGCCTGATAGATTACATATACTGATTACACATATATTTGGATATATACTGAATGAAGATTTAGACACTAGACCAAGGACAAGATGCTGTACTTTGGTTTTAAATATAGTAATAGTATTTATTGAGAAACTACTATTTACTTGACATAGAGCTAGGTTCTTTATTTTTATTATTATTCATGCTAACAAAAATCTTCCAAGGTTAGTGTTATATTCCTAATTTATCAATGGGGGGATTTGAACTTAAAATTAAAAACTTATATGTGATAAGCATTCAATGTCAAAGCCAGAATTTGAACTCAAGGAGGACTCGCTTAGCAGCTATTTCCAACTCCTATTTCCTGTCCACCTTATTCTGACTATCATAGGAAACTTGTATTGGAAAGTATAGGTGTTATGACCACTTGAAGATTGTTTTCAGAATTTTATTTGGTCCTCTAATTAGTTTTGGCAGCAAACATCTCAATGTATTTGGAAATAAAATTACTTTGATCAACCAAAATCCAATTACCTTGATCATATTTTTATTAGTTTAGACTACATTTAACACATGTTATTTTAAAAGATTACATAAAATCTACTCAATGATATTTTAATCATAGTTTTCAAATCCCTTAATCAGTTAAAATAGCTGATATTTATGTTGAAAGCTGCCCTTGGCTGTGGGAAGATGATTTATTTCATTTGCTGTTTTTACTACTCTTTTCTTGAGCAGTTAGGGTCTTGCTTTGAAGCTAAGCTGCTCACTGCTGGGCTTCAGACATCTTCTGTAGGGTGACATATGTCAGGTAGGGCCACCAGAGCTCTTCTTATGCCAGTCAAAGGAACGTCTCTCTTCCAAGGGGAAGCCAATGTCAGGACATATTCTGGTAAGAAGTTTTGCTTGGCAGAAGAGCAGGTGGGTAGAGATTGGCATCTCCCACTTGGAGTTCTCTTTGACCCAGGTTCCAAATTAGACTTGGGTGTAGATCATTGTATAGGAAAAGAGACTTAAGATTAAATGGAGAGAGCTGTTTTATAAAAATAAAAACAACAAAACACCCACCCACACACACACACACACACACACACACACACACACACACACACACAAAACAACTCTTGGGGCTCTGGGAACAAAGATGCCTAGAACATTAGATGTCTCAAAGGGCAAGAGATACTCTCCCTCATTTCTTATCAGTACACATCTACAGTCACATGTCTATCTCCAAGGCACCAGTATACTGGACATTGTTTTGTTGTGAGGTGCTCAGTTTTACTAAATGGAGCATGGTGGTAGAGTCCAGCAGAACAGTCCCCTGCTGGCATGACATCCTCAGAACTGCTGTGAGTGGCAAAGTCTGAAAAATGCAACAAAAGTCAGAGGCCAGGAGAAGAGAATCTAGCAGAAGAGACAGGACACAGAGGGGAGTAAGAAACCACAGACATCCCAGGCAGCCAACCAAGCTGATAATCGGGATTGCTTGTGATCACACAGGTGATGCCCTATCGTTATTCTCTGGTAAGGCTTAGTGGACACAATTGGGCTTTTTCTTGGGTTTTTGACCTGCATTGGCATATAAGGTTACATTGAATCTTAGGTTAAATTAAATAAATTTCCTTTGATGACTGATGACACTTTCCTTTAAAAGTTATTAATATTGTGGCTTTGGGCTTTGGGGCTGTCTTTTTCTTTTGCTCTAGTTTTTAAGTGCAGCCAATATTTCCACACATACCCCAGAGTGCTAAATGCATTTCCAGCACATGCTGTAGCCCCAATCTCAGTTCCAATGTAGAATTTCCAACATATTACACCTGAAACACAAGTTTAGAAAATACAAATTTTAGCAGTTAAAATTAACTGCCAGGGGCCCATAGTTGGTTTTGTAGCACATGGCACCATGTTGTTCACCTCTTTGCCCTGCTAGAGTTGGGGGGAAGGAGGCTTTACGAGCAAATTCTGAGACCTTGACTAGACATGGGACATCGTATTTCATGCCTATGAATGGGAAGGTTCACGGCTATAAGGTTAGACATCGATACCAAGAAGAGTAATCTGTCACTGGTTATGAAGTTCAAATGGGACAAAGGAACCATGGAGAGCCATGATGTGTAACCTAAGGACGTGGTCAGAGGAAGGGAAGCCTGGTAAAGTTCTCTGAAGTTCAGGTGCGGAATGCAAAATATCAGCTAACAGTAGGTATAGTTCAGGGAAATAAGTTAATAAGACACTTTTAGACATGCATTTAGATAGAGGAAATTTAAACAGCATCATGCTAAGCATGTGAGCTCAGCTCAGTGTGCATTTACTCTTCCATTTCCCTGTTAAAAATTCCGTTCTTTGTACATTTTCTCTTTCTGCAAGAAATTCATGGGCTATTAACAAATTTACACTTACTTTCCTGGAGCAAAATGACTTGCAAAGATAACCTCTAAGCCAAACTTGCTCTGTCAAGTCTGCTAAAGCATTTTCTGTACAAATAAACTACTGTGTGCCCAAACAATTTCCTTCATATAGCTTGCAACTGCTCTAAGATAGGAAAGATAGTGATTTCCAGCCAGAGAGATGTACAGTAATAGTAATCGCCTCATGAAGATTAAACTCACCAGAGCTGCAGGGCATTTCATAAAGAGGATGAATAATCTCTGCTGTCACTCAATGAAAAGATAAAGAGTAGCTGGAAGCAGAAATGGCTTAGAATCCAGTACTGCCCTCCCAAACCTCTACTCTTCTTATGTCTTCCCTATTTCATTAGCAGCATCAGCTTTCATGGTATCCAGCCACAAACCCTGGAATCATCCTGGTTTTCTCCATCACCTTTACCTACTCATCTAATGAGTCTCCCAGCCCTATCCAGTCTATATCTAGTGCATAGAGAGCTGTGGAGTTTAAAATCATTGGGAGGGTGGGTGGGTGCTAAAGAGTTGATGAGCCAGAAAAACATATATATTCATGTAAAAATAATTGACATAATTTCTGAGACTGGAAGGACTTGGTGACTTTAGATACGGACCTCAACATGACATTTTTAACAACTCTTAACATCTCAAAAATCTGTCCAGTTGTATTCAGGCTTATGTGTCCTAATTCAATCTTCATCATGCATCATCATATCCCAATGCTTCTTAAAAATCCAAATCTGACCAAGTTTAAAAAAAAAAAAATCATCGACAGTGTAGCATGGTTTCTTAGCTTCAACTCTTGTCACAATCCTATTTTCCAAGTGCAGAAGTCTATAGAAAATTTTTAAAACAATAATTAATTTTCATACTTGAATGCCTTTATCATGCTGTTTCAATTCCACACAGTTTTCTCTTTCCCAGCTGCTCATACACACCCACCACCCTCATACCCACCGTCTCCTCCCCTTCCTGAGAGTTAACCTTGAAAATTCCTTCTCAATTTCAGAGTCAGCTCTTGACTCAGTTCTTTCCTAACCCCTTCATGCAGAATTAAGTGCTTCTATATTTCTGGTCTTATGACCATTTTATTTAAATTCCCATTGCCGTATATCATTCACTGTATTATGATTAGTTGTTTGATATCTGCCTACCCTAATATAGCTTGTGAATCCGTGGGGTTCAGACCTGTTCGTGTCTTTATTTCGAGAATCTAGCACACTGGCAAATAGAAAGGTGCTTGACATATATTTAAATCAATAAAAAATGAATGTTAATTTATCGATTTACTTTTCAGGCACACTTATCCACCAGTGCATGGTTAAAAGCAGACTTAGGATGAATTCCAAACTCCAGGTGATGATATGCGGACACATTTTTCTTGTTATCACTCCCTCCAGTCCTGAGAGTTCTGAGGATTGGCTTAAGAATAGAGGATTTCTCAGGGAGAAGAGAGAGAGAATGATAAAACAGGTGCAACCATCAGGCAAACCATTTCTTTATGTTTTTGGACTACAACGAGTAAATGAAAATGCATACATGGAAACCTAAATTTCTGCAACTGCCTTCTTATCAATAACCTTGATAAAGTCAGCCCTCCTTCTACAGTTGCACTGTCCAAAATGGTATCTGCTAACCAAATGTGGCTATTTAAATTTAAAATAAGTAAAATTACATTTTTTAAAAATTCAGTTTCTTGGTAGCACTAGCCACATTTTCAAGTGCCCAGTAGCCACATGTGGTTAGTGGTTACCATATTGAACAGTGCAGATATAGAACATTTCCATTCACAGAAAGTTCTGCTGTACAGCAATGATGTATAAGATTTCCCAAAGTACTAAAAGCTATCTTTGTTAATGCAACCTGTTTATGTCACTCTCATGCCTAAATCCTTTAGTAGGTCGAGGTCCTGGCTATCATAAAATTCAAAAGCTTGAATATGAGTGTGTACCTACCCCAAGAGCTTCATAAACTGCCTCTCCTTATGATCCCTCCACATGCATTCTATGTGCTAGAGGAAGTGATGGTCTTGCAAGCTGATAAATTAGCAGAGTTCTGACCATCTGCTGCCTCTGTGCCTAATTCCCATGATCTTTCCAGGCACAACAACATGAAACCTTCCTTAGCTATCTCAGCTGGTGATGCCTGATGACCATTTGTGTTTCCATAATTCCATGTGATTATCATGCCAGATTTTTGCGTACAATTTTCCCTGAACAGTAGGGGTATGCCCTTCATTTCTATCTTATGCTAAATATGGTAGAAAAATCATAATTATTGATCTTGTGGAATAAGTACGTCAATGGTAAAGACAATGTTCTCTTACCGCCCATACTCAGTCCCCCAAATGGAGATAATACATAAATAATTCCTGAATTTGGTGACAGTTTAAATCTCTACAAGATTACTCTTCACTGTATATCTGCACTATTATCTGATTTACCAATTATTCTCTACCATCTCCTTATAAAAATGAAATGATAGCATCTATTTTTTGAATTAGTTATCTAAATTATTTAGCTATCCACATTACTGTATTGATTGTAGTAGACTTCTGCTTTGCCCACACCCAGATTACATTTACATACACAGAGAAGCTTTTTTCAATGCAAAGAATAACATAAAAAGTTGAAGAAATGTATCATGAGATGCAGTAATCAGAGAAATAATTGGAGATTATATTATATTGTCAACATTTCACCGTTACAATCAACTTTAATCATCAAAGCTGCCTTGAGGTCTTTAGTGTTTTAACATTAATTTCAAAATAATTTATTCTATTATTATACTGACTTTCATGCTAATGTAAACGAACTTAATAAGATGAAGCTCAAATGCAGTGTTAAAACAGAAACATAATAGAAATTGTAACCAAAATGAACACACTCCAAAGCAGAGAGGCTTTTTGGCTGGCTTCTGTGAAGGAATTTTCATTTCCTTTAATCCATATCACTGGCTTGTCACATCAGTAAAAGGGGAGATAAAAATTCTAATAAAATCTTTTTGCATTTAAATAACTCCTGTCCTGTGTTCATTTGCCTTTGTAATTGACTGTTCTAAAAGCACGGGCACTGCAGGGTTAAAAATACAATTGTGAATCTCACTTGCTCACACACATACCTGCTCCCTCCCCCACCACCTTCATTCACAGAGATTTTTCTCACTCTTCATCCTTATTTCTCAACTAAAGAAAAAAATAATCTTTGTTTAATTTTAATTTTTGGAGATTAAAAATAGTACTCAATTAGTCTTTGTTATTAAGTCTAATCTGCATTGATTAACTGGGAAATAATGACAAAAGCTAAGTATGATTATTTATAAGTATTTGTTGATATTACATCATTCTAATTAAAAATGGTGAGAATATAAAACTACAATTTTGAGTCCTAGGATATGCAGTATGCACGTCTAATTCTTCAGTCTCTCTGTCCTTCACCATGAAAATGTCTAACTATTAACTATAGTGTAAAATAAAATATTAAATAAACAAATTCCAATGTTTTGATACCCTAACATATATGAAAATAGTATCAGGGCCATTAAGTAAATAGTACATAATCGCTCAGGTCAGATTAAAGGAAATACATTTTATGAGTTTAAAAACCAATATATGCAGAAGCACCTTTTATCCCTAAGATATTCCTTCTCCCATGGTACGTGCATGTGTCTTTCCTCCTGACGCCAGAGAAGAGGGTCTGGGGTGGCCCAATAGCCAGCCTCGATCCACCCTGTCCCCTTTTCAGGTTCTTGACTCCACCACAGGAAAGAATTCAAGAGCAGAGTCACAGTAGAAAGTGAGAGCAGTTTTAATGTACTGAATGAGATACAGATTTTACAGAGAGAGTGCAGCCTAGCTCCAGAGACTGAGTAGAGCCTGCATCAAGTTGAAAATAAAACTCAGAAATAAACACTAAGTTTTGTACAGAGTGCAGGCTGCCTCAAGATAGTGAGCAGCTGCTTGCTGAAAGTAAGTTTGGCACAAAAGAAAGCATACGCACCTCAGCTGGCAAAGTATGGGTTGGTCCCAGGAAAGCGAGCGACAACCCTGCCTTCTACCAGTATTCATCTTTTATAATTTCACCATCTAATACTTATTCGTGCTATCTAATGAATATTCGATCAAGGGAGTGGTTCCCAGTTATGTAACACAGTCTTGCACGTGCTCAGTTGGTCTCCTTTTAGGGCACGTACATTGGTCAAATTCTATTACATGCATCAAACATATTCAAGAATATTCTGTGCTAGTCATCACCTGTATTGGAAGGTCATTCAAAGGATAAACTCCACTTTACTGGGCATGCTTGGCTATTAGGGTTATACAACCCCTTTCTACTGAGCATGTCCAGTCACTGGATTTGCATAAGTCAGCCCCCTGAGGTCTTAATTTCCCCTTGTTGGTGCTGAACATAGGTCCAACAAGCAACAGTGACTTTCCTCTTGGGGAAGGCTAAAAAAAGGGGCCTGAGACTTTGGTGAGTGGCTTGAAACCCAGAGGTGTGTCCTGCAACTCGAACTTATGGGCACTGAGCACCTCCTGTCTCACTCCCACCTCTTTTAGCTAACATTCCAAAAGCTATGTTGAAGAGGACTTTCCTCTTACGTGTGTTGAATTATAATTTTTTCTAAGGCAGAAATTTCAAAGATTATAATAATCTGCATATTTATAATACCCAGGTCATCTCAAGATAGAGTTTTAAAAGCACAAGTTGCTTGTAATAACCATTTGCTGTAATGTGGGGTTTCTACTCTGCCGTTGCCTTCCTACATAAGCTATAATTAAGGCCCCTGACTACAGCAACATTTGTAACAAAAATCTACAATACCACAACTGCTTCTGACTACAGTATCTCTAACAATAAGTTGGCAATTTCACAAATCCCACTCAGTTCTTATTTTCTATATGTCACTAGAAACTACTTTTTTTAAAAAAAAAAATAGAACTCTTTGTGTTGAGGTTGAATTTTGATGTGAACACCACTTATTCTCAATCACTATTTGTCCTATATGGGCCATGGACTACCTTGCACTAAACATCATTAGAAAATTTGCTAAGACTGAATGTAAAGTATTGAAAAATTTTACTTCTGAAATCATACTGCTGAATTTGAGTCCTAACTCAACTTCTTACTAACCGTGAGACCTATACCACAGTTTCCTGGGTTTTCATAGGTTTCCATCAATAACATGCAGGTCATAAAAGTGCTTTCCACATAGGATTATGAAAATAATATAAATGAGTAAAATGCCAATTTCTTATAAAAGATTACTTAATTTATTAATTTTTATAAAACTAAACATTCTTCTTTTAAAATACTTATTAAATTAAAATGAGATAAAATCTAGTTAGCCTGGAATTTCTGGACAATATTTGTCACACTAGGTCCACTGTGCCAAGACCCTGTGTCATAAAATGTGTAGGAGCTCCACTGAGCATCCCCCTGTCTTTTCCTTTCTAACCCTACCCATGCCTTCTAGACTGATTTGTACCATCAGACAGAAATTAGACTCTGAAGCATCCCAGTCAACAGGATAGGGAGAAAAGTGAGGGGTATATGATGTCGAGTAAATATGATGTTTATTTAGCATCTTTCCTTGGGAGGGTCCACCCCTCTCCAAATCCATTGTCCTGGAAAAGCTACGAGTTGTGGTGTACTACCCCCACCTCACGGGCAAGTCATGACTCTCATTTGGGAAGCCAGAGTACTTTGCAGGACATTTCTGAAAGTGCAAGAGAGAAAGAATATTTCCTGCTTTGGGGACATAATGCTGGCAGGATGTAAACTTTGGGCTGCCAGAGCTAAGTTCTCTGGCCACATGGAGGAAGCTCATATGTGTTCAGAAAGAAGCAAGTCAGACTTCAGGGGGAAATAGATCCAAGCAACCAAGAGTAAGAGAAAAACTTAGTAGCTTTATTTGAAACCCTGGATGGAGCTGTGTTTGAAATTACTTCCTACGCCTCTTCCAAGAGCTTCTCGTTTACAGTAGCCAATATATTTTCTTTTTTTACTCAAGTTTATTTGAGCTGTATTTCTGTCACTTTTCTATAAATTTAGCCAGAGAAAAAGTTGAGATAATTTTGAGTTTAATTATTCTCTAGTGTCCAAGGACAGGAAATAAAATTAAAAGGGAAGTTGTGAGCTAGAACCAAAATATTTTCTTTTTTAAAAAAGTTACTCATACACTCATAAAATGTTAATGGAACACTTAGTATGTGCTGAGCTTTTTTATCTAGTTGTTTAGGTAGAATCAATATACAAAATAGGCAAACAATTTTGAACTTGTAGAACTTACATTCCAATGGGGAGAAGCAGAAAACAGAAAAGCATAATGAACAAGTATGTTATAGATAGTTTGTCTGAAAGTCTATTTCTGGCAGGATGTGAAGTGGTTTGGAGGTGAAAAAAAGTAGAACAGGTTAGGGAGTATGTGCGTTGGGGAGGCTGAGGTAGAAATTTTGTATAATGTTGTCAGAGTAGGCTTACCTGAAAAAATAAAATTTGAGAAAGCCTTTGATGGAGGCTGGCTTGGGTTGAATGTCCCCCCAAAACTTAACTCCCATTGTAACTGTTGAGTGTGGGCAGTACTATTATGGTCACTTACAGGTGGGACCTTGAACAGGTGATTAGATTGTCAGTCATGCCATAGTGAATGGATTAATAATGGTAGTCAGGGGTGTGGTTCTGGTGGCTTTAAAAGGAGAGCACATGAGGAGGTTAGTCTCTCTCTGCTCCACCATTTCTGAAATGTGATACTCTGCTGTCACTGTTGCCACCTCCAAGGCGCTCACCAGATGTGTTCCCTGGACTTTGGGCTCTCCAGCTTCAGGAACTGTAAGCAATACATTTTGTTTTCTTATAAATCACCCAATTCTGTGTATTTTATTATAAGCAACAGAAATAGACTAATACAGAGGTAAAGGTGATGGAGACAGCCAGCGCAAAGGCCCCATGAAAAAGCACAGCACACCTGAAATATCTGAGGAACAAAAGGAATCCAGGGTGACTCAAAGAATCAGCACAAAGGAGAATGGTGAGACGTTAGTGAAGTGATACCGGATCATCTCCCAGACAGCTCTGTAAGGTGTTTTAATTTTATTCCAAGTGAAATGAGGATTCACTGAGAATTTTGAGTACAGGAGTGACATCATATGGCTTTTCTGGGACTAGCCCTTGGGGTCATAGAGCGTAAAGACTGAAGGAAGAAGACGATCTAAGAAGATATTGCAATGATACAGGTGAGAGATCTTGGCAACTTGTCAAAGTGAGAGCAGTGGAGGTAAAGATTGTTAATACCATTTATATTTTGAATTAGTGCTTTGTATTTGTATTTGTTGCTAATAATAGAATACTTGAAACTGGGTAATTTTTAAAGAACTGAAATTTATTTCTTACCATTTTGGAGGCTGGGAAGTCCAGGGTTCAGGGAACACATCAGGTGAGGATCTTCTTCTTGGTGGGAACTCTGCAGAGTCCTGTGATGACCGTGGTATCACGTGGCGAGAATGACAAGAGCTCATTAACATGCTCATTTGCTCTCTTTATACCAGCCTCATGTGTGCTACTCCCCGAAAACCCATTGAACCATTCATTAACCCATCAATACATGAATGGATTAATCATCACAATCCAATCACCTCTTAAAGACCTCACTGTAACACTGCCATAGTCTGATTTCCCACCCTTTCAACATTGTTACAATGGAAATAAAGCTTCAGTGAGTTTTGGGCAGACATGCTGAAAAAATTTTTGGAAAAAGATAGTTTAATTTTGGACATATTAGTTTTGAGATGCTCAGCAGACTAATGCATGGAAATGTTCAATAAACACAGCTGAATATGAGAGTCTGTGGTTCGAGAGCAAGATCTCATCTGGAATCACAATAATGGGAATCATCAACTCACAGATGGGTTTTAAGACTGTCTAAGATCTCCAAGGGAGCATCACTGATGGATAAGTGAAGAGAACCAAGGACTGAGCCTTGGGGTATTCCACGTCAAGGGTTAAGGTAGAAGAGAGGCGCCTAGCAAAATAAAATGAAATGCGAACAGTGAATTAGGAAAAAACAAAAAGTGCATAATGTCTAAGAAGCCACACGAAGAAAGATGGACCAACTCAAAACTGATGAGAAATCAAGTAAATTAAAAACTGGGAATTGAGCATTAGATTTGATAATGCAGTTGTCATCTGGTAACCTTGACAAAACTATTTTTGGCCTGTAGCATCAATAATGGCAAAATCAGGAACAGAGCATTTGTGGTAAAGAAAAGGAGAGGAATTCTGTAAGATCTGTGCACCGTGCACAAACCCCACATGTCGGGATGGCTCACCTCACAAAGACCATGAGACAGAGACCGATGCAATCAAGCAAGAGGAGTTTATTCCAGCATGCTGGGGTCACTCAGCATTCAAGACAAAAGCGACCCCGAGCCTTTAACACAAGAGCTTTTTATACAGTTTTTTTTAGACAGACTTTCACAACAGGATGAGTTGTGTACTGCTTGCTTGTTATCTGAGGCGCCTTTAGATTTATTGGTGGGCTCTAGCAAGCTGGTACCCCGATAAGGAACAGTGCACTTCCCAATCATTTATCTTCCAGGTGGCTTTTAGATAAGGAACTGGTCAGTCAGTTCCTGGAACCGGGTGGTGTTTTACTCCCTTCCTGGAATTTAATGTGTCTGGGCCTGCCTTACTTAAAATGGTATTAGTTATGTTTTCTCATTTTTAGCAAGCATTAAATACAGAAGCAAATTACGTGTGTTAAAGTTATATTTTTTCTACAATTCAAAACCGTGAACACAGGCAACAGATTCAAGGAGTTTCCTGCAAAGGGAGCAAAAGCATGGAGCTGACAAGTCAAGAGATGGTTTGTTTGGTTTTTGCTTCTGCTTTTATTTTATTTTCCTTTATGATAGAAGAATATAATTATAATAATTATTATATATTTTTTTCCTTTTTTTTTTTTGATGGAAATGACCTAATAGAGGAGAGAACAATTGATGCTAGAGAGAAAGAAAAACAAGAGGTGCTGGAGTAAAGCCCTTGTGTGTGTGTGAGAGAAAGGATGGGCTCTAATACAAAAGTTGAAGAATTGACTTTACATAGAATGTGGATGGTTAACTCGTGGTAAGAGATGAGAATGCAGAGTGTGTGAGTTAACACGTTAGGAAGTAGGGAAAGGCAGGGGTGGGGATGCACAGGAGGTTCAATATTCTCAATTAATTAGGCAGCAAAGTTATCAACTGAGAATGGGAATGTGGGAGGAGGCATGGGGGGTTTCTGTGAGAGAAGATATAAAACAGTCACTTGAGTAAAAGAGAGAGCAGGTAGGTTGGCAGAGTAGAGCACAGTTGCCTGGTATCATTAGCAGCCTATTGGAGATCCAAGGACATGCATCTGAAGAGGCTAGTTAGCTTTTGTGTTTTGTCCCAACTATATGGCACTTTATAAATATAGGCACAGAGTGGAAGAATTGAATTAAACAGGGTTTATAATTTCACCAGATTCATACCACACAGTGAGAGAGGGGCAGGGAAGTGTGTATATGCAATTGAGAACATAAAAGGATGAGGGGCAGTTAAATTTTGTGAGATCAATAAACTTGGGGGAACTGGTAGGTTGAGGTTGCTTGCAAGTCAATATACTGGAGTGAGTGAGTTAGGAAAAGGGAAGAATACTTGCGGACAGTGCTCAGAGTGCAGAAGGTGATGGAGATAATGGAAGTCTAGCTGGTATTGACAATGACACATTTAAAATGCATGGCCATGAGAATGGGTAGCAGAGGTGTGGTGGGAGACAACACAGAAAACAGTGTGGATAACATTGTAGAAAACAGTAACATTGTAGAAAAGGATGTTAAAAAAAAGTGGCAGGTGAAGGTACTGGACACATTACTTACGTGCACATTAAAATTCCAAATAATTAAGGCAGAAGTAACTTTAGCAAGAATCAGGATAAGCGAGAAGCAGAAACCATTGAGACATACAGCGGACATGGGCATCATGAAAGAGCAGAGGAATAAACATTTCCAAAGGACCCCAAACCTTCGGGAACATCTGAGGGAGAACTCTATCAGAGAACAATGACTGTGGGCTAGATTAAAGAATGACTACTTAATGACATAATAATACCTAAGTCTCAGTGTCTGTGTGGACCCTTAATTTAGGGCAAATTTAAAAATTTGGGAAAATTTGGTTACTTGTGGATAATTGTACCAAGTACATATTGGACCTAAAACCTCTGCCTTGATTTCAGGGTTCCTTCCCCGTGCGGTTTATAGGGAGTAGTGCTCTGTCAGGTTTAAGGACTGAATTCTTTTACATGCTGATGGCTAATGATGAATGAAATGGCAGCCCGCATTTACCCATGAACATTTCTACTCTTTTCTTCTTCTTTTTCCCCAGTTGGAGAGAGCACCACGGGGTATTTCTGAAGCCTTGTGTCACTTATCAGGACACTGATGAAGAAGGTGGTTGGGGAGATGGATTATTTGGTCCGGTTAGCTAATTTAGAGCATAAATAATAGTCACAAAACAGATGTGTGCTCAACTGAAACTCTTTTTCTAACAGAATTTAATTTTCTTTATGAGCTCTCATTTCCACTTGGCAGTGAAAACTTTAATTTTAACCCCTTCAGGTATATTCAGTCTGATTCGGTAGTTTCTTTCTATCAAATTTAGTATTATTTTCTCATTTACTATCCAGTTCCAAGTCACCATATCTGTTTTACCTCTTCCCTCTGGGTTTCCTAACGTCCATGGAGAATTTACATGTCACTACAGCAATTGCTGCTGGTTATTGAGGTGACAAAGGGAATAAGTGGCTAAACATAGGGTTGTTAAATAGACAAGTTCAGATTTTAACTGAGTTTGAGCAAAGTAAAGCGACCAAACGAAAAGACAAAGTAAAAACAAGTCACAAATCGGGCAGCCTTTTGAACGAGATCAGGTTCAGAGAACTTCAGCCAATAACATGATCTGACAGCAGCGACTTAATTGGTTACAGCTTAATTGGTTAATTGGTTATGGAGCTTCCTTAAATTAACTAAAGCTCAGCTACTGCAGTTAAACTGCCTGTTAGTTTGGTCTGTCAGCCTTAGTGCAGAAGCTCAGTCCAAATCAATGGCCTTCCACGAATTTTATTTAATAGAGTGAAAGACAAAATCATCAGAAGAGAGCATTTTAAGGTGCTAGAAGACTATAATATTAGAAAAAATCTCTACATGTATGTCAAAATAGCAACAAATTAATATAGGAGTACCATTAGGTAAAAAATCAGCATAGATAGAATACGCAGCTGGCTTGGCTATCTAGGACACCTGTAACTTCCTGGCACACAAATGATTTTACAGAAGTTTTGAGCCTTTCTTGCTATCCGAGGAAAGAGGTTTATTTTAGAGCCTCTGCTCATTGTGTACCTGTATTAGTCTGTTTCTGTTGCTTATAAAAAAAATACCTGGAACTGGGTGATTTGTAAGAAAATGAAATTTATTGCTTACGGTTTCAGAGGCTGGGAAGTCCACAGTCCAGGGAACACTAATGGTGAGGGTCGTCTATGGTGGTGGCCTTATGGCAATGCAGGGATCTGACATGGCAGAAAATGGCAGAGCAGAGAGAGAGAACTTCTCATGTGCTCTTCTTTTGAAGCCCTCAGAACCATGCCCCTGACCCCCACTATTAATCCATTCACTATGGCATGGTCCCCCAATCTAATCACCTTTTCAAGGCCCCACCTTTCAGCTACAATGATAAGATTTCCTACTCTCAACAGTCACAGTGGGAATTAAGCTTCTAATATATGAACTTTGGGGACACAATTCAATCAATCCACAGCATTAACCTGTCTTCGCTTGATGGCTATTCAGGAGGTTGTCAAACCAGCTCATATCCTCTGAGAATGTCTGCAGCTTATTCTGGGTCCCAGGAATAAGACTAGAAGTAGGATGGCTTCTGCTGAAGCTAACAGTCAGTAGAGTTTGACTTCAGGGCAGAACACCCTCTGAATTTACTAATTTGAATCTAGGGTTTTTATTCTAAACTGGATGGTGGGTTCATTTCAAACAATGCCCTTTATTTTGACACTCAGATTGGGGTAAGAGCCTCTTAGGAGCCCTGGGGAACATAAGAAAACAGATGCTTTAGATAATCTTGTTGGTGATGAGTTTCGAAAGTGCCTAAAGAGAGAATTGTTAAGGTGCTCGATTATCTAGAAGAGATAGGCAGGTATAGCCACATACAAGTGTCACTACGCCACACTTCCTTAAAGCAGAAAGGGCATAAATTTCCAACAGGGTATGACAACAGATTCTTTCCAATTTTCTGCCCTCCCTCATTCACATGCCGTTTCATGAGTGATACAGCAAATTGAAGATTTGTTTCAGGCTAAATGAGCATTTACAAGCATTTTGATAAAAAGTATGCCTAGATTTCTAAATTTCTCATCATATTGACTTGTCAGTATCAAATAAGACTAGGATAAATTGTCAAAAAACAAGTAGCAGAGGAGCCATATGTGGTGAAATAGGGATAGAGATATTTGCCCCTTATCTTGTTCAAGGAGTGATACGGAAAACCTATGAGAATCTACAAATTATTGCTGACGTGGACTCTAAGAAGGCCTGGGGGCTATGTTCTACCAGAGATATTATAAGGAAAAAAAACTTCTATAGTGTTCATTACTCAGTCTCTGACTGGGAGGCCAGATGTGCTATTCACAAACTATTAAACTATCGATAAGACTTTCAGTAATAAACTTAAGGAGCTTATGTATTGTATACTGATTAATGTGTGACCTGATAGTTCCTTCACATAGTTATGGGAACTAACCTGCTTTCTAGGGGTGGAAATGTCTGGTGGCTCTCTTGAATTATAATTTTATTATTAATTGATAGTTGGGTTGAATAAAGAAGATACTGAGAGACATATCCAATCAGTTCAACTTCAGACCATTGACATTATCTCTGAGAAGAGAATGCAGATCATTTAGAATTACAATGGATGAGTTTATGATGCAGCGTGGCATCCTGTGAGCCTTGGTGAGCGCACGGTGGCTGTGAGCACAGAACCCGTGAACTAATCCACCATAATCCTTCAGCAGATTCGCATGTGCTGGTTGTGTCTTGTTCACAACTAAGACAGATATGAAGAGTAAGAAATGATTTAATTATCAGAAATCTAAAATTTTAGAGCTGCTTTTATTATCTCTAAATACACACACATTATTTAAAAGGGTTTTCTTAAACCTACTAAGAACTTTCCTTCCAAACAAGAGAGAATGGAGCTGACATTTGGTATTACTGGCTCATGACAAGAGAAAATCCAACATTACTTCACTACCTTGCTTAAAACAAAAGGGTGGGGATCCCAATTGCCCATTTTTCCTGCTTTGGGGGTAGATGAAAAGGTGATTACGGCAGATAACGCTAATTAGTATTCAGTTTCTACTCCCTTCCTTCCTTTGTACTAGAACCCTCAACAGAACATGGCCCTCCAACCGAAGACTTGGTCCTTTCCTTTTCTTGAGGTGACACGTGGCTTTACAGTTAGGTTTCAACTGACAGAATGTGAGCGCACGCAGCGAGCTCCATTCCTGGGCTCTGCCCTTGGAGAGAAGAGACAGACACACGCTGTCCTTTCCTCGGCCCCTCGTCTCTGATCAGGAGGTAGCGTATGACCATAGGAACCCAAGCAGCCACTTTAGACCACGAAATGGAATCCACATGTGCAGGACGGCAGAACAACAAACTGGAAAGGCCTGGACCTACGATGTCAGTCCTGGACTCCTAGGCTTGGACTGACATCTGAGAAAGAAGCAGACTTCCACTTACTTAAGCTGCGCCACGTCATTTTGATGTTAAATTCAATCATTGAACTGGTAATAAGACTATAAAGGAGCAAATGCGCACTTTTTAAGGGTGTGTTTGTTTGAAAGTCTAATTGGGTAGGACATAAGGTTACTCAGCATAAATAAAAAAAATTACTGTGATAGTGTTATAAGACACAGAATTTGGTGGTTTCAAAAAACACAAACTGGCAAATTGAAAAATAGTTTCATAGTTGGAAATGGAATGATTAGTGTCCTTGCTGATGAACTGCAGCTGACATTCAAGGGGGAGATGGTCAAGCTGATGCCTGGAGGTCATCTTCCTTCCATTTCCGTCCACTTCTTGGGGAGCACATGGCGAGAACAAGAAGGTTCAGAACGGAATTAACCAAGAGACAACCAAGCAGATAAAAGGCACCTCATCCTCTTCCTCGCAGGAAACAGAAGGAGAGGAAAGTCACTGTGACTCTCAGAAGGTGACTAATTAGTGTCTGTGGGAGTAGGAATCCCATAACACTGACAGCCAGAGGCCCCAAACTGTCTTGCACTTATCTTAATATAGACGGAGAAACTGAGTCGAGGCAGGTGGGCTAGGCATTTATCCATTTATTCATTCAATTATCACTTACTTCTCTGCCTAGTAAAGAATTTAAACCAATAAATAAGAATTCACTTATTACTTCTCTATACTGGTGGCTGAGCTTAGGAGCTGCTGATTTAGAAAAATATATTGTACCACCTCCACCTTCTGGAACCTATATTCTAGAGCCTTACTCAAGCTGTAAAGATTAGAGGATTTATGATATACTGTTACACTACTCCCCTTAAGTGAAGAGTGATTTCTAGTTTTCATGCATTTATTGCTATTACACTTGCTCATTTTTTGGAGGTAAAGAACTCTCTTTTTCTCTTGAAAAAAAGAGTGGAAATGCTGATATTTCTCATGCCTTATTTACTTTATTGAAATACTGCCTACCTTTTAAAATACTATTCTGTTAAAAGAATCTACTCTGGGAAATTCAGGAGAGAATTTATATTAGCACTATTTTATGCTAAACTAAAAATTTTGACAGTCACTAATGGTACTACAATGAAATAATAATAGGTCTAATTTTCTGGTTATATAAAGGGAGAAAACTGCTCTACTTTTTGGAAGTGTTGAGCTAATTGGGGAAGATAGTTGGAGGTAATCACAGTGAGTTATTCTGCTAAGAAGGTAGCTGCAGTAATTTTTTCTTTTGCGTATTGATTATCTCTATCTTTATGATGATTAATTAGATCGAATACTCATTTAATGATTGATCGAATTTTATCATTTAGCAAAAATATTTACAAGAGGAAATTACAGGGAAATTTTATAATGAATCATTTCATTTGACTATTTAGTTTATGTAACATGTAGAAAGCTATTACTATTAATTTTGAGTAGTATGTGAATATAAAGAGTCTAAGGGGTTGACATAAATTGATAAATGGCTAGTTAGGATCTCTGTGTAGAAATTTATTATATTTTGAAGGAAACATAATTTATCAAGTCCCTCATTTTACATGTGCCTCATATTACAGAGGGGGATACCTTTTAGAAGAAATTACCTTCTCCAGCTCATACACAAGTAAGATTTGATAAGACAGAACCAGATATATTTTGACAATGTGATCGTGCTACAGTAATTTTCATCCCCAGACTATCTCTATTCTTCGAGTTCGAATTCTGAGTTGACTTATTTCTGTTACCGAACTCAGGTCTGGCCTCCTTCCCCCTTGAGAAGAAAAACTCAGAAGTCAAATGGTTGGTGTTAGAAAAGCAGACGTATTCAGCTGAAGGAGATGCTAGGCTATCCCATCTCAAAGACTTAAATGTACGGAGGGGTTTTCAAAGGAGGGGTTGAGGGAATGGAATGTGGGAGGTGAAAAGTAGGAGAGCAGGAGATGTGGGCTACGAGGGGTCCGTTTCTCAGAGTCAGGAGGTCTCACCAAGACTTATTCTGGTTTCTGTTCTCAGACTCCGCAAGATTTTGATTTGCTGTGGTGTAGCATCATCTTTTAGGCAAATTCTTTCGTGCTGTTTTGCTTCGCAGAGCTCTGGTTGACTCGGCTGGTGCCCAAGGTCAGCTTCCAGTCATTTGGCCTCGATCACTTCTTAAAACTCTACAAGTCTCAAAGAAAGAACTGTGAACTTCGCAAAGTACTGAGTAGCTTCTCAGCCTTGTTCTCCTATTTAGCAAGCAAGATAACAAAGTCAGGGGCTGGGAAGGAAGAGTGGAGAGAAAAAAAACCTGTCCTTTATAAACCCCCTCTTCCCCTTAGCCCAGGCAGTTTTAGGTCCCAACATGGCCTCAGTCCTGCTCATTCCAACATTTCTTTTTGTCTTACATAGCTTGGAATATTTTTATTTTTGATTCTTCATCATTAACCAAATCTTTAGTCTTTCTTGAAGAGTCACTGAAAATTGGAATTATTACATGTAATTATTTCTAATTTCTTATCCACAGGATAATCATTTCGTTTCTTTTTTTATATATGAAATTTTAATCCACTTTTGCAAATGTAGAAACTATATCACAGAGAGATTAAGTAGCTTTCCTAAAGTCGTATCTAGCTGAAGCTAGAATTTAAACATCAGTATTCTGAATCCAAATGATTATTGTTTTATTGATATTCTGCAAATCTAGAAGAACCTAGTACACTTCCAGGATGGGTTGAGATTCACAGTGCACTTTTTCTTTGGTGATCATATTGAGGTTTGATTTAGACAGAGAGATTTTCAGCAGTGGCCAAAACTATTGAAATTTTGCTCTAAAATAACCTATACTACTTAGTTCTTATTATAAAAAACTTAGTTATTATTATTAAACTAAATAAAAAAGCCAGATCCTCTGGGTTGGCATCCTACATCTACATTTTTAAAGCCAAGAGGAATCTCCACGAGATTTATTCTAGTATCTATATTACTGACTTGCAGAAGACGCTGTCTGATGGGATAGGTAGAGCACTGACATCAGCACTTCTACACTGCAGTTATTTTTGGCCTGTGGTAGATGCCAGAAAACTGCATGCTGCTTGGAATGAGGGCTATTACAAGTTATAATATCATGAAAAAGGATTCAGTAATCAGATAGACCTAGGTTCCAGTGCTGGCTCTACGACTGATTACTGTGTGCAGGTGGGTAAGTTAAGAAACTTCTCTGATCCTGAAGATTTGGGAATGGTGATATTCTTAAAGTGTTACTTTGAAAGGGTACATTCCCAAACCTGACAGACAATAAGGGGTCTATGTGTCCTTATTTCCTTCTCTAGAACTTGAAACTAAACTGAAGAGGCCATCAGGAATTAAAAGGCAATGAAGCATTGGTTTTGTTTTCCCACATATGGTGCAAACCTGAGGGCATCATGTTGTAAGGAGATGGGGATTGTGGTGATTCACATGATTGGGAATTTCAACCAAGAGAACCCAGTACAATGGGAAATCAGCAAGATGAAGCCCTCTTCTGCTCCCCAGCACCCTTCCACCAAGAGCTACCTGTGAGAGCAGGTGAGCCACCAACTAGACATTCAGGAAGATATTGCTAGAAAAGATGACAAGCTGCTGTCCTTACTAAAAGATGTGCATGTTGTTTCCAGAGAGCCTGTGTCTATCATGCAGGTAAAAGATGCTGAAACAAAGCACGTCAAGAGCCAGAGGAATTGAGATTGCCAAAAGGCCATCACTTTGATGAATCATTCCAAAAAGCAAAACTTGTATTATAGAGGCATTGACACCTCTCAACAATCGTACACTTTATCCGGAAACACGGACTGCTGAGAGAATAGCACAAGAACACCAGTTAGAAAAATATGAATTCCCTTCTCAAATATTTTGTTACTTTTGAAGTCAAAATCTTTCTTCCTGAAGACAAGAAAACAATACAATCAAAATGAAGGAGATCATGAAATTACTTTTCCTACGTGTATCCCCCACCCCCATGGCCTGTTTATTTCCTCATTTTTAGCATATTCAATTATTTAGATTACTGAGTGTTTAATGTCTCTTACTTGCAGGAGCATGCTATTGCTTCAGCTCCAGTGACTTCTCAGGATTGCTCATCAAATGTATTGTTTTCCTTTAAACTTTAATTTGGTTTAGGCATAGTTCATATCTGTATGTCAGTATGACTAATAAGCTCATCTATAAATTTATTATAATTAAAGTTATTTTAGACACATTATATTAGCTTTTAACATGCTCATATGGCCTCTTGGGAAATGTCCTGAATCTCTCATTTAACATTGAAATTTCCACCTTCCAATTTAGATGTTTAGCTCAGTCTTCCTATGGGATAGTGAAAGTAAGAGATTTCCTGACTCTTAAAACTGACATTTTGTCATTGTCGTTAGGATAACGGAGAGTGGACAGTGAGGGAGAATAATAATATTTCCCAGATAAAGACAGACAGCAACCTGGGTACAAAATCAGTAGAAAATTCATTTTTATTTCTACTCCAGGGAATAAGAATTAGCGAGGATTTCTTTTGTGCCGAATTGGTTTTATGTACAGAAAGCTGTCTTTAAAATTATAAAAAGTAATTAGTGGTTTTTATAAAACATCAGCAATCTCTGCTTTCAAGAACAGAAATAGGTAAGTCCAGAAGCTTTCAGAGAGGCAGGCAGCAGTGGAAACTATTTGAAAAAATAACTTTTTCCTCTGGATTTAATATAGAAAAACAAGGAAATTTTAAAGAGCACTTCAATCAAAGAACTGTGGTAAGTGAAATTTGGTGATCAAATATATACATATATATATATATATATATTCTGATTTTAATGCTAGTTAAGAGAGAAAAAGTCACAAGTGGAAGCAAAAATGGGACCATTTGAAGGGACCTGGGAAATTGCTGCTTCATTCATTTAACAAACTCCACAGCGCAACATACACTAGCACCAGGATTGTGAGCAAGACTAAGCTCAGCTCTGCCTAATATGTGATTACCGGTGGGACTTTGCGCAGATTGTTTAACCTCTTTAAGACTAAATTTCTTTAAGAAGATGCTGCCTTACTTAAATCTAAGAGTTACTGTGAAGATAAACAAAATAATAAAAGACTATAAAGGAAAAAAAACCGAATTGGTTTATCCATTGTCGCCAAACTGTTTTTGATGCTTGTTGTTGATATTTTACCTAGTTGCACAGCTATTGTGAATTCTTTCCTGGCTTTGGTCCTCTCCAGTGACAAGTATTTAACTGTGCTGAGTCTCAGTTTATGCTACCGTAAACTGGGAGATATCTTGCTTGTAGTATTACACTAAGAATTAACTACGGGCTAAATATTATACATAGCAGTTGTGAAAATAATTTTTCAATTATATAGTGCAATATAAATGCACATTTTTGTTACCTTTACTATTATCATTACTATTTCTGGTTCCTATGACTCTGGAGACCTAGGAAAAGATACCAAACAAAAGCTTACTAAACATTAACATGCTTCATTTTTTCATACAACCTAGTCAATGAACTCAAGAAAATAGGCTAGGGAGAAGCACAAAAGCAGGACTAAGTAAAGCTCTTGTATGAAATAAATATTTCATTTAAGAATGCATATCGTATTAGAAAATCTGTAAATTTTCTAAAAAGAGAAAGACAGTAGGTTAAAACCTACCTTCTTTGAAATTCTATAATCAGGCCTCTCAAATATGAGAAATTGTGACATTCTATTTAAGACAGTGAGAAGTCTGTTAAAAATTATCTTTCAGTTCTCACCTTGTTTTCTATTATTCATAACAAAATCACATCTCCTATTTATGTGGGAATTATTTGCTCCAAATGCCATGTCTTCCTCCTGATGTCTCATAATCAGGCCAAGATGTGCTGGAGCTTGAGCGTCACAGCAGTAACCACAGCCAGGAGCTCAGGATTTCTAAACCTGATTAGTTCCTGCAACTTATATTTCATCATCAATGTATCAGTCTTTAAATAGATGGAGGGCTGTGCATGTTTGAGATGAGATTTACACATTTAACAACTGAAGAAGATCATTCGTTTTTTAAAGAAATTAGCTCACTCCTAATAAAGGATGAAAGACTGTCTGAATCATTCATTAGTTTAACCTTTTTCATCTCCTAAAAATCAACCCATCATTTGTAAGACTATACTGAGAGGATATTATTTTTCCATATGCCTAATAGTTGATCAAAATAATCACTTCAATTCTAACTAGGAATTTTACCTTAAACATTTTATTTCACCAAATTGCCAAACTATGAGTACGAGATAAATTAAAAACAAAATTGGCATTGAATTAGTACCGTATAGGTCACTCTTTTGTAATCTCCCCTTAAATACACATAATGACTTACGAAAGAAAAAGCACTGCTAACAAACACTAAGAAAGAACACCTCTCGCAAAATTTTGTAAAAAAAAGTTTAAACTAAAATCTTATGTAAATATTATGGGATACAAAATATTTCACAGACAAAAAACAGCCAGATAAATTCTCTGATAAAAGAGGCTTAATCTGTCCATTACCCCTAGAGGGTTTAAGAGCCGAGGAATTACACGAACTTGAAAACTGGACATCCGTCCCCCTGGCACATTTACCTACATATTGTGTTTGTGTGCGTGTGTGCACACACGTGTGCACGCCCTTGTGGAGGCATGTGTGTGGCCAGATACAGTTCTTCTATTACTTCTTATTTTGTTAAGATCTGGTAACAAAATCAGCAACCAAAAAATAAGGCAGGGTGTAGAAGGCTCTGGAAGTGGGATATTACCCTGTTTATTTCCTGTCGTACGGTCAGGAAAAAAATGACAATATAAGGATGACAATTTTTATTGTTCAAATTAATTCCTTTTCATTCTTGATAATAAAAAACAGAATGGAATTGGTTCAGCTATCGGTCACATTTTGTGAATGTTGCCATTTATAACAATAACTCTTTCAATCTTCAGATTCAGGACCTTAGATAATAAGATTATCCTTTGATAAAATATTTCAATTTCAAATATTATGTTTAATAATATCATATAATATTGTGTATGTGTTGAGCATGAACTAACAGTCGGGGTGCCTTAATCACTTTCTGTGTATTATCATATTTAATATTCACAACGATTTTAATGAAGAGATATTTCTGACACCTGTTTTTCAGATAATGACGCTGGGGTAGTGAAGGATAGGCATACTGCTCACAACTGCCACCCCACGTGTGATGACATGGTGGTTAAGGCAGCGGCCAAATTCGAGCCTAGGTCTTTGAGTGCTTTACTGCTCTTTTGTTCTCTTTACAGACACAAAGATCTGCCTTTTATGTCTCTATTATCCGCCTTCCACATTTATCAACTCCTCCAGAATCTTTCAGAAGTTTTTGTATTTTTCCTCTACATTGTTACAGAACGTATTAAACTTTTCCTCCACATCAGAAGTTTAATATTCTGAATCTGATGCAGTCTCAATTTCTTTGATGGCATTATGTTTCTCGTTACTTTCTCTAATATTGCCACTTTTCTTTAGATTACTTCCTCAAGAGTGGAAAGCAGATACTTTCTCATAGTTTTTCTGTTTCCTGAATTGTCAAGATTGTTATCACTGTCATCATCATAACACCCTGTTTCTTGGGTACTATACTTAGTCCGTTATCCTCTGCTGAGAATTTGCTTTGTCTCATGCTTTAGGTGGAAGGAACTTCGTTTCCCTCGTGGCTTGTCTCACACACCTTCAAGAACCGCCCATGAAAAATAATTATATTTCTGCAGTGTTTGCCCAGTTTTTGCATCATTTCTCACAATGCAACACTATCTGTGTTCAGAATAGTTCCCTTAATTGGTCTAAAAACTGGATAATTTCCCACCGATGTCACCATGTTCTGGTTGCAGTTATGATGTGTTTTCTACCCTGTTATTGTTTCTACTTGGTAATTTTACTGAAATCCAATACGATGGACTCAGACACTTACTTTTATGTCCCCACCATTTTCCTAAAGTCAAAATTTCATGTCCTCTTGAAGCTTATTAAGAGTATAATTAGATTGTACTCAATTTCTTCTTCCTCACAGTAGAACAGTTTACAAAGGAAGTAATTCCAACACTGTCTCATAGTTTCAAGTCATTTTTCTCTGTTTGCTCTTGTTTGTCATACATTGGGGTGGTGAACGCTACGGTTTAAATTTTGCCATCCTAGATGGAGCTAGCAGGAGATGGGATATTTAGCTAAAGATAGGCTGTGGTAATAAATAGACCCAAATGAATAATTTGTCAACATGATTGCTCACATCAAGGTCTGTGTTTCCAGTTCGTTCCAGTTTGTTGCGCAGGAGAGCAGGAAGGGTGGGGAAGCCGTACTCAACATAGTCACTTGAGAAACTACACTGGGAGTAACTATTACCTTTGCACGTGTATTCCTAAATTCCCTGGATTGTCACCAGTCAACATGAGGAGGAAAAAGGCAGAGCAACTCAGGAAGATGTTTTTGGCCAGGTCTGTGAATGTCATTTATCACAGCTGACTTTAAGAAAGTACTGTCCTCCATCTGCGCTCCCAGAATGAAAAGAGTTTTTTGTTTGTTTGTTGGGGGACTGAGAGTGGGGTTACATCTATCAGCATACTTGATTCCAAATAGCCCTGTACTGTCTATTTAGAAACTATCACCTTCTCTATGTGGGTTGCATGTCTACATGTGGGTTTGCAGTGTATATGCTTGGATAAAAAGGATGACCTTTTGCTTCCTTCCACATAAGGAGATGCTTTTCTTGAATAATAAAGAGATATGCAATTGCTCACCCCTCACCATCCAAACTTTGTTATTTCCAATGATTTCACATTGTATATGATTGTGTTAGTTGTACTTCACCGGTGTCTGCCCTCTAACTTTTTTGGGCAGTCCTCTTTGACAGTTTAAAGACTTGAGCATTAGTCTTTTCCTTGCAAAATAATAATAATAATAATAAGTTTGATACTTAAAATATTTATAACTTTTCTGAATTTACCCTTAAACAATTTCAGGAATAATGGAATTTTCTGCTTTTTTTTAATGCATTCATTTACATGTGATATCAGGATGGCGGTTGTTAAGAATGTTAAGAATTTTCTCATTTTGCCTTTTTGCCTAGATATAAGACAGCAAAATAACATTTCATGCAAAGGCTATTTTTGTTTTCTAACGTTGCTTATTATGAAAGATTTTACAAACTGAAGACAGCAAGCAAACCTTGTATTTTTTTTTTTTATTTTCATTTAGGTTTTTTTGGTATTTTCCTTAAATTGGGACAAACATAATTTTTAATATAAAGACTTCAGGTCATAAGTCTGTCTTCTAAAGATATGAGAATGTTCATTATTAAGAATATATACACTTAAAGAATATAATTTCTAAAGACTTTAGAAGTCCTGTGCTGCCATACAAAAGCTGATGTTCTAAGAGGCCAGAGGAAGAGACATGGGTTTAGTCTACAGGAAAACCTCCTTTACGGAGCAGGAAAAGTGAAAGCATTTGACAATCTTGTCAGTTGCAGATTTGTGAACTCTGCACCATTTCTCCTAGAGAATGCTACATAAAGGTAAATAACAACAGCTTACAGTGTGTAATGATGGTTTAGATTCCACCTCGACAAAGTAAATAGACAGGAATTAGATCCTGATTTTTCATTATTCTATTTTAAAAGCACAAAAACTATTAAACTTAAATGAAAAAAACTTACTCATTGAATATGACTATGTATAGTATTTAAAAATTCTGTAATATTTCATATCAGTTTTGAAACACTGAGATTAAAATAATTCAACATGTTTATTTTATCTCAGGATTTCTCAAAGATTTTGATGGAGATTAAGTATGGCTTATTTACCTACCTTATTCGACCACTTTTTCAGAATGCAAACGTCAACATCTCCCAAAGGATTACTTTGCAGGACGCTTTTTAGAAGTGAAGACAAAAAACTTTAAACCCAAACTGTAATTTCTTACATTCCCACAACATATTACCTATAGGAAGAGTGTTTTAACTAACCAATTAACCAACCACTTTCCCTTGACATATTATTAATAGCTTGGACATGCTTTACAGATTTCAGGCTTATTTTGTATCCAAAGATCTTGCATCTTCTCACACAATGTAGTGGGTGTGCTGGCCGTGGGAATTTGTTTGCTGGCCATCAAACTAAGCTAATCCTGAATCAACTTCCTCTGTTCTTTTACTGTGCATAAATTTTGTTCTGTGATCAGAAGCTGCAAAGAATGAGAATATTTTTACAATAACATGATATTCACAGGCTAGGAGAAATCCTTCAGGTGTTTTCTGATTGGCTAAAAGGTTTCTTGTTCATTTTAACAAGTCTGAGAAATCTTTCTTTCACTTTGAATAATTTGGCCATCCTAGGAGGGACTTGTATACACAGACATTTGCAAATACCTGTACTTTTAGGTGACATTATATTCTATCCTAATCTCAAAGCCATTCCCTTCTGAACAAGACAGATATGAAGAATGAAAGATTCTAAAATACTGAGCGTGTTTTAAGAAAGAAAAGGAAGAGGAGAAATAAAATAGAAAGCCAGATGCCATGTTAAATATAGGTAAAATGCTTTAATCATAGACATGTTAAAAACTCTTCCCTGGCTTATCATCATTTAGAAGGATTGAAGATGACATCAATTAAACCACTCTTTTGACCTTAGAAATTATCACTCTGACTAACATTCGAAGATGATAAAACAGAGATAAGGATACTGACTCACTAGCACTAATATAGTACAGTTTTGTTTTATAAAGCTCGTCTAACAATAACACCAATTCTATGAAGCAGTTCATCTTATAAGAAGTTTAAAAGATAATAAAACTGAATGTCAGAAATATAAAGGGACATTCAAGGCTGCATAATTAGGAAGGTCTTAAATCAAGATTATCTCTGACCGTCATTCCTTAGGTCCTCACACTATATGAGTATTATCTTGTCAACGTATTTGGCAAGAGAATAAATAATTTTGAAGAATCACCTTATTTTATAAATATCAAGTCCAAGTGAATGTGCTATAAAAAAGTTATAGCAATGGTTTTCTGGAATTGTGGGAAGGTAGAATTTCTACACCGTAAAAAAAGTACAAGCAGAGATGAAAACATATTGAGTCTTTGTCTGGAGTCTAGTCAGGAAGGATCTGGAAGCCTAGAGAATGGAAGGAATCAATTAACATAATTTATATGTATATAACATTTTTCCTAATATAAAAGAACTTGTGCTTGCAAGACTAAAAGACACGGTTGAGTCTTAAAATGGCGATAAATTTGGAATATATTCATGGAGAGTATATTTAAACATTTTGAGCCTCAGTTTGTTCCTTTAGTAATGATGATAACATTTGACTGTTAGGTGTTATTATGAATAATCATAAAGTGAGTTCTACATAACATTACGCTCTATAAATTGCTCTCAGTTATGGTTGATTTTATCAGTAGTGTTAACAGCCTATACTTCTATGGTTTGGTTACTGTTTGTATTTCAGTATTTCATTCACAAATATTGTCTACCATAAACTTTGGAACCTTGTCTAAACTCAAGGTTCTGCCACCTCCAGCTGTGTGACCTCAATCAAGTCATTCAGTTTCTCAATTCCAGATTCCTCACCTGCAAAGATGTCGTAATATTTACCCTTAAAGTTGATTTAATGTAACACCTCTACTTAGGATGAAGAATATTGCAAGAGAACATTATTCTCCCGCTACCAACAAGGAAAGCCAACTTATGGAAGAAATCATAACTTTTAGCCTATCAAAGAGCTGAGGTAAACTAAATCCCTAAGTGTGACAAGCTCCTTCAATGATAAGCAAGACAAATTGTTTTATTTTGGGCAGAGTATGGGAGGAGATGTGGCAGCCATGAAAGAAAATAAGAACAGAACAGCTATTTTTTTTAACAAATTTTTAAAGATCAAATGAGGCTGGCATGATGGTTCAATAGCCTTTGTGTTCCAGACCAGTCTTGTCCACAGGCCTCCATTAAATGTTTTATAAAAACAATTCAGGGGAAGGGTAGGAGATGTGAGAAAGCCCCCTCCTCCCACCAGCAGCACAGGTGTACAGAGTGAAAGAATTAGAGACAGGTAGTGAGAGAACCTGGAAAATCCATCTGAAATCCAGGTCTTGCATGTGAACGAGGTGATCTTCTGCCCTGGAGGGTGGTCAAAAACTCTGTCTTACCCCTGACCTACTCAGGAATAAAGCAAAAGTCATCTGCAGGGCAGAAGAGGCAGAAGACCTTCTCCTTACCCCCAATCCCAGGTAAAGCTCAGCAGACTGGGAGTGGGGTGGAAACCCCGTCTCCTATACCCCTCAACACTCACCAAAAGGCTTCTGCTCCTTGGAGATGGGTAGAAAACACACTTGTGGCTGGAAAACTGCATTGAAAGAAAGCAAGGACAGGCACCTACCAGGAAAGGTAAAAGAAATTCACTTGGACGCAAGACCTCCCCACTAATAGAAAAGAGAGTTTACCAACCACAGGGGGCCAGAAATCTGCATGTATGCTAGATCCTGCACTGTGTGAGACAAAAGATCACCTGCTACTGCAGGTGGCAGCAAAACTAAGAAAGCCCTACCTACCCCTTAGGCTCAGTCACATAAGATCTGCCAGAGACTGAGAATGGAGCAGATTAATGAGAAACTTCCTCTGCCATCACCATGAGACTTAACTGAGTAACAAGGAAAAATCAGTCTACTGCTTGGGAAGGAACTAGAGTGTGGAGTGAGAGTTGTGCAGGGACTGTGCAAAGCTGAAGATGGAGTAGGGACAATAATGGAAACTTTCTGGCAGTTTGGGTTTCACACAAAGCACAAGGTAAAAGCAGTTCACCACTGAAAGAATTTGAAACCCTTGGAACATTGAGATAACTTTAGCAATAACAAAACCAAAACCCAGCCCCACTCTTGAATACCCGGAATCAGTACTTCACACTAACAGCATATTAAATAAAGGCATGCCCATTTCGAGGCATAAAGATTCTGCGTGTGTGTGTGTGTGTGTGTGTGTGTGTGTGTGTGTGTGTGTTTACACACAATGTCTAGAGTTGAATTATGACAAAGAAAAAAGCCAGAAAAAAAATTGATCTATTGTCAAGAGATAAAGTCATCAAGAGAACCAAACTCAGAGATCTTCAAACAGTCAAATGTACAGGACTGACAATATCAATGGCAGGCAATGATGTAGAGCAATTAGAACTCTCATGAACCAGTGATGATGTAGAACAACTGGAACTCACAGGAACTGTTGGTTGAAATGCAAACTGGTGCAGCCATTTTGAAAAGAGGCACTTTTAAAAACAAAGTTAAATATACTTGCTGCAGATTAGAGCCCCCCACCCATCCTCACTGAGGCTTAATGTCCACTGTAACTGTTGAGGGTGGGAAATTCTATTTAGGGTAATTGAAAGGGGGGGCCTTGAAGAGGTGATTTTAGACTGTAGGACAATGCAGTAGTGAATGGGTTAATAATGGTTGTCAGGGGTGTGGCTCTGAGGTCTTTAAAAGGAGAGCACGTGAGAAGTTCTCTCTCTCTGCTCCACCATTTTGTGCCACATGAGACCCCTAGCTCACCGTCACCACGACCAAGGCCTTCACCAGCTGTGTTCCCAGGACTTTAGACTTCCAAGTCTCTGAGACTGTAAGAAATAAATTTCATTTTCTTGCAAATTACCCAGTTCCAGGTATTTTATACACACTTGCACACACTTACTACACACTACGGAAATGTCACTACTATCTATTTATCTAAGATCAAACCAAGTATAGAGTGTCTACCTAAAGTCACATTCATGAATGTTCAAAACAGATGTATTCATAAGACCCCTAAATTGGAATAAACCAAAATGTCAATCAGTGAATGAAAAAATTGTGGTTTACCCGTAAAATGATTTCTAGTCTGTTATAAATAAGAACAAACAACTGACCCATGGCACATGAATGAATTTCAAAAGCATAACATTAGGAAGCCAGAAACAAACAATAATGACATACTGAATGATTCCTTTTATATGACATTTTAGAAAAGGCAGAAGTATAGGAACAAAGAAGTATGGGAATGGTTGTCAAGAGATCACGGAAGATGAGGTGTCATTACAAAAGAGCACAAGGTCAATTTTGGAGATGAAAAGTTTCTATATCACGATCGTAGCATTTGTTATATGGCAGTAAACGTTGGTCAAACTATCAAACTATATATTTTTTAACAGCTTAAATGAGATAAAACTGATATACTATAAACTGGCTATGTTTATAGCATACAATATGGTATGTTTCGACATATTTATATATCCATAAAACTATCAACACATTCAAATAATAAATATGTCCTTAAATCCTCAAAAGTTCTCCCTTCTGCAATTCCTTCCTCCTACCCCTTCCCATCCTCAAATTTTCAGGCAGGTATTGATGTGCTTTCTATCACAGAAGAATTGATTTTCTAGAATTTTGCATAAGTACAATCACACAGTATGCAATGTTTGTCTGTTTTCTTTCTCCTAATATCATTATTTTGAGATTCATCCTTGTTGTACTAATAGTCATTCTTTTGTATACTGAATGGTATTCTATTTTATGGATGTACCACAAATTGTTCATTTATTTAAGTTTGGGTTGTTTCCATATTTTACTATATACAACTGAATCTGTTATCACCATTAAAGTGCAAGTATTTGCATGAACATGCACTTCCATTTCTATTGGGTAAATGCCTAAGACTGAAATGATTGGGTCATGTAAATGAATACTTAACATTAAAGAACTGCCAAACTATTATCCAAAATGTTTGTAACATTTATATTCCCATAAGGGGTGTATGAACGTTCCTTTTGGTCCATGACCTCACCAACACTTGTTACATTTGGCCATTCTCAGGGGTGTATAATGGTATCTCACTGTGGTTTTAATTTGCATTTCCCCAATGATTCACAATTTTGGGTATCTTTTCACCTATTTAATTGCTATCTATGTGTAATTTTTGGTAAAATATCTGTTCAAAACTTTTGCCCAATTTTCTAATTGAGTTTTCAGTCTTACTGAGTTTTGAGAACTCTTTAGGTATGACAGATGCATTCTTTGCAATTATTTTTCCCCAGTCAGAGGCTGTATTTACATTCTTTTAATAAACTCTTCTAAATTGGAGATGTTTTTTTAAGTTTTGATGAAGTTCAATTTATCAATATTTTCTTGTTTACATAGTGGTACTCAACCTTAACCCTGGGTGTGGGAGGACTCTTTCTTGAATGTTTTATCATAGCCCAGGGGATAGTGACATCCCTTTATATCTGCTTTTGTTATATATGGAGAGTTTTCTTTACTATTTACTATCTATCTTCATTATTCCAATTCCTTTTTATATTTAATAATTCTTTGTATTAAACTTTCCATATTCAAATTACTTTGTAGTTTTTCTCTACTGATAAGACTCAGATGCATACAATATCTACTAAATATTTACCTAGCAAAAGTCAAAAAGAGGTTGGCTGGTTAGCTGACTTGGTTAGAGTGTGGTGCTGATAACAGCAGGTCAAGGACTCGGATCCCCACACCAGCCAGCTGCCAAAAATTAAAAGGTCAAAAAGACTTTTTCCTATAATTTCTTCTAGAAGTTTTATAGTGTTAGGTTTGAAATGTTAGTCTATGGTTCATTGTGAGTGAATTTTTGCATATGAAGTAATGTGTGTAAGAGAAATATATCTAGATATCTATATAGCTATTCCCCTCCCGACCACATTTATATCTAGTCCTTTCCAACACCATTTATTGAAAAGACCACAATGAATTACAATTGAACTTTTATCAAAAATAGTTATGTGCGGGTCTATTTCTGGTCTCTCCATTCTGCTCCATGATTCTTTGAGTCTATCTATGTGCCAGTACCACACTGTCTTGATTATAATAACTTAATAATACATCTTCATATCATGTGGTTTTAATTTTCCAAATATGATCTTCTTTTTCACATTATTGATTTGTCCAAAAAGCTTGCTGGAATTTTGATGAGGAATGCATTAAATCTATAGATTAATTTTGAAGAAATTGACACCATAACAATATGTCTTTTGATCTATGAATATAGTTTATCTCTCCATTTATCTATTTATCTGGGTCGCACATAATATGTCACAGCAATGTTTTGTAGTTTGGGGTATATAAGTCATGCACATCATTTTTCATATTTATTCTTAAATATTTTTTTTTTACTTTTTCATGCTATTTTAAATGGTATTGTGTTTTTGTTTTCTACTTCCAATTATTGCTTGTGTATAGAAATGCAATTGATTTTTTGATACTGATTTTGCATCCTTCTACTCTACCACACTCACTTATTAGTTCTAGAACCTTCTTCCTCTTCTTCTTTTGATTCTGTGAGGCTTTTAACACAGAAAATCATGTCATCTATGAATAAGGAAGGTTTTACTTTCTCCTAACCAATCTGGATGTCTTTTTTTTTTTTACTTGCCTTTTTGCACTTGGTAAAACCTCCTGCACAATGTTTAGCATAGCATCTTGCATCATTAAGTGTAAAGTTACCTGTAGTTATTTTGGAGATGCCCTTTCTGTGTGTTGAGCAAATTCCATTCTATCGTCTGTTTGCTGAGAGTTCTTGTCAGGAGTCAACATTGGAATTTGTGAAATAATTTTTCTGGATTTATTGTATTGATCATGTGGTTTATCTTTAATAGTATACTTACATGGGGGAGTGTTTTGATTAGTTTATGAAAGCTAAATCAACCTCACATGCCAAAAATAAATCTCAGTTGGTATCCTAATACTATCGCTTTTAATATATATTTTGCATTTTATTTGGTAAGATTTTATTACAAATGGTTGTTATCAATGTTATTGAGGTTTGTTGGCCTGAATTTTCTTTTCTTGTAAAGTCTTTTTATGTTTTAGTATCAGAGTATTTCTGGTCTCATGAGTAAGTTGGAAAGCATTCTTCACTAATTTCTTGAAGGATTTTATACATATTTGACATTATTTCCTTAGATATTTGGTAGAATTCCCCAATGAAGCTATTTGGGTCTCGTGTGGTTTTTTCCAGAAAGGAGGTTTGTATCTTTCAAATAAGTGGCTTCTTGAGGAATCTGTCCATTTTAAACTATCAAATTTATTGGTGTAAATTTTTTATAATATTTTCTTATTAATTTTTATTATCTATAGAATCTGTTCTGATATAAACTCTCTCATTCCTTATGTTGATAACTTATATCTTACTTCTTTTTTATTTTTATTTTTCCTAATCAGTGTGGCTAGAACTGATCAATTGTATTGATATTTTCAAGAAATTCATTTTTCATTTTATTGACTTTCTCTATTGTTTTATAGTTTGTATTTCAATGATTTTTCTCCGAATCTTTACTGTTTTCCTTATGATTACTTTAGGTTTCCTTTAATTACTTTTTTAGATTTTTTTAGATGGAAGCTCACATCATTAACATGAGACCTCTCTTCTATTCCATTAGGATTTAATGCCATATATTTCCTCTTAAGTGTTGCTTTAACTGCATCCCACTACTTTCTTCCTTTTACTCCAAAATTTCCAATTTGATTTTTATTTGTCCTAGGGTGCTTTTTCAAAGAATGAATTTTTAAAAAAAATTTTTTGTTTATTTTTACAGCAGTTTTGGTTTTACAGAGAAACTGAGTGGATAATTCCCATATCCTCCCCACCTACATATACAGTTTCTTTTATTGTTGACATTTTACATTAGAGTGGTACATTTATTACAATTATGAATCAGTGTAAAGCCTGAATAGAAGTGACTTATTTTTTTAAACCTTTGAATTTAATAACTTATTCTATCCTGTAACCCAAACCACATGGCCAGCATCTAATTGACAGAACACAGTGACTCTTGCTCTCAAGTTGTACACAAATGATTAGAGAAAAATTGTTAACCCACGTGGCCATTCTTTACTAGCTTACTAACCTGATCTTATTTGAGAGTAACAGGAACTAAACCCATGAAGAATTGTAGAGCTAGGGTTGGGTCTGGAGCTCACAAACCCCTCAAGCCCATTCACAGACTGGGTCACAAAGCCTTCACACACAGGTATCCGAGCTAGGTAACTGGCAAAAAGGTCCTTGGAGCCATAGGTCAGAGAGCATGTCTACACGGGGCAGACATCTGAGGCAGTAAATGCCAGCCAGGTGGTGGTGTCGCCCATGCACACTAACTCCACCCACACACAACTTGCTTACAAAGAATGTGCTGCACCACACCCTACCAGACATAAGCCAAGGGGGCCTGATTAAATTATTTTATTTCCCCAACAATTCATGATTTCAGGGTCCCTTGCTGTACAAGCTATAAATTCAGAATCTAGCAAGGATAGACGACCCTTACATTCACATATTACACATTCCATCCCAGTCCCAAAAGTCTTTAGCTTGTTGTAGTACGAACATAAAAGTGCAAAATTTCATCTGAGACTAAAGGCAAAAGTCCTTCCAGCCGTGAACCTGTAAAGAGTCAAAAACAAGTTTATCTACTTCCAAGATACAGTGGGACAGACATTGGGTACACATTCCTATTGCTTATCACTCTCTTATTAGGGACTCCCTTGCTGGGATGAATTGGACATCCTTTTCCTCTCCAGTGCTTGGCAGGTCAGTCTTCAATCTGTGGGGAATCTCCTCACATGGGGCACAATTTTGTTGCTTTGCCCCCCATGGATTTGTCACCCCACTTCCCCTGGGTGATGAAGCTACAAAGGATTACTCAAAGCCCATCTCTTCTGAGCAGTGAGAAGCCCCGAAGTGGTTAACTTCCCTGGAACTCTCAAGCAAGAGGCATCCCTTCCTTAGGAAATTAACCCCGAATTGGGGTTCTTTTCCTGCATTTATTTTCCAGACCAGGAAGCTACAGGAAGGGAACATGGTGGGGGTGGTTATAGTTTAACAATATAGGCTGGTAACTTTCAGTGAAACAAGCCAGATGACATTCCAGTAAGGCAATTAAGTGATCCATTAACAAAAACTTGATCTTAGCAAACATTCCCTTCTTATGGCAATTTCTCAATATCTTTACATCTCAATCAGTAACTTGTCTGTCTTTGAGCCAGCAACCTTGCTGTGCCACAAATCTTTATCTTACACCAGAGACTTTATATCCTGAGGAAAATTTCCAGTCCTCCACAAGGTCAATATTTGAAACTGCAAGGCTTTGGAAAACCAGGCCCTATGAAGTACATTTGCTTTAAGCATCCTCTACACATTCCCATTCCAGAAGGGAGGAACAGAAAGGAAAAACAGGCACCAAACAGATCCAAAACCCAAACAGGGCAAATGTTAAGCACACTGGGGCACCTAGACCCCTAAAGCATTGGACAACATCACTCCTGCAGCTCCGTCAAGGGCAGCCCATTGAGCTGCCATGGTGCCTGCAGCTTTTCCAGGTTGGCACTGCACACTGCCAGCAGCCCCACAGTTCTGGGCTCCTCGTGGAAGTCCCATCATCCTTGCTCCACTAAACATTTCCTCAGTGGGGGTTCTCTGTGGGTGTTCCAACCCCACTTTTCTGCTACATATTGCTCTGTAGATTACCCCTGCAGTGGCTCCACCCCTGCAGCAGGTCTCCACCTGAGTCCCCTGGCTTTTTCATACATCTTCCAAAATCTAGGTGGAGACGGCTGTGCCTCCACTGCTCTCACATACTGCTGGCCTGCAAGTTTAACACAACTTGAATGCCACCAAGGTTTTCAGCTCTTGCTCTTCAGAGGTGCTGAGGCAGGATTGCTCCAGCCAGAGTGGCTGGGATGCTGGGAGCAGTTTGCCAAGGGCAGCAGTGCCCCAGGTCTGTCCTCTGGAGAAACTCAGTTCTTCTAGGCCTCTGTGATGGAAGAGGCAATCTCCCAAACTTCTGAAACACCCTCATGGCCTTTTCATTGTCTTGGCTATTAGCAACTAGCTGCCACATCCCTGGCTCCTGAATTACTTGAATCAGCTAGGCTTACACTGGCTCTTCGCTCACAGTCTCAGGCAGTTCTGCAGTGTTCACCCACAGTTCAAACAACTGCATTCACTTAGTCACTCTTTTCTTAGGTTTATACGGCACCTGTCAAGCCATCTGCTTTCATGGGTTTATACGGCACCTGGCAAGCCATCGAGTTTAAGTGGCACCTGGTGAGCCATCTGCCTTCGGACAAATGCAGCATGTGTTTACTACTACGTCTCCAGAGCATGTTACACCATCCACCCCTAGGTCTCATACCTGCAGCAGCCAGGGGCTCTCCCTGTTTCTGCTGCTTTACTGTCTCCACAAGCCAACCAATTTGTCCTGGGTAGACGGGACCTAGGTGGTGAATTGGGTCACCTGTGGATTGCCCACCAGTTGTCTGTCCTGTCCCATAGGCTGCTTGTGCTTCAATTTCTCACACACAACAGGTTGTGCCTAGAGACACAGGGTCTCCCTCAACTCACCACTGGGTTGGTCATCTTCCCTGGTGTGAGAGGCAGGAGTGGCCAGTTTCTGCACATCATCCTCCAGGATAATCATCCGTGCTTCCAACAACTCTGCTTTCTGCTGCAAATCTTGATCAGTATGCAGCATAGTGAGCAGCAGCCATGATCCAGTCAGCAGAAAAGTGGCCATCAGTCACCACATGCTCAAGAATAGCCACATCCTCCTTCTTCCAAGGACTTTCAGCTCCTGTACCTGCTCAGAATCCTGCTATGACTCCTCAAATTGCTGGGCTCTTTTACCTGACCATAATTCTGCAATTACTAAACCAATTGTCTAGATAGAGCTGGGTCTGGAGCTCACAGACCCCTCAAGGCCATTCACAGACTGGGTTACAAACCTTTCACATGCAGGTCTCTGAGCTAGGTAACTGGCAAAATGTCCTTGGAGCTGTAGGTCAGAGAGAATGGCATTGCATGGTGGATGCCCAAGGCAGTATATGCCAGCCAGGTGGTGGCATCGCTTGTGCATACTAACTCTACCCACACACAACTTGCTTACAAAGAATGTGCTGCACCACACCCAACAAGACCTAAGGTGAGGGGGCCTGATTAAATTATTGTATTTTCCCAACAAGAATGAAGTATGACAATGGTCAACTCCAACCCAGGAAGTTCCTCAATGATTATCTGAAACACTCAAGTATGTCTGCACATCCCTGCTTGATCACCATGAATCAACTTTCCATCACAGACCCGTAAAAAACACTTTGGAAAACTGGTAGGGGTGGAGATGGTCTTTGAGACATAACTTCACCGTTTCCCTGGGCTGCCAGCTTCCTGATTAAAGGCTACCTTTCCTTACACCAGTACTTGTCTCTCAATTATTGCTATTGAGCAGTGAGAAAATGAACCATTGGGGTCTTGGTAACATCAATATTGATATATTATTATTAGCTTAATTTTACATTAGAGTTCCTTTTTTGTATTGTACAGTTCTATGGGTTTTGCCTAATGCATAATGCCATGCATGCACCATTAAATTATCATACACAATGATTCTGCTGCCTTAAAAATACTCTGTGCTCCACCTATTCGTTACAACCTCTCTCTCTCCCTCATACCTTAAATCCTGGCAACCACTGATTGTTTTTCTTAAAGAAATATATTATGTATTTTCCAAATAGTTGAATATCTTCCAGATATCTTTCTTTTATTGATTTCTAATTTAATTCTATTGTCAGATAACATAATTTGTGTGACTTGAACCTCTTTAAATGTATTGTTATTTTTTATGGCCTCAAATATGGCCTACTTTGGTAAGTTGTCTGTGTGCATTTGAAAAGTCTTTAGTTTGCCATTGTTCAGTGAAGGGTTCAATAAATGTAAATTAAATCAAATTGGTTGGTGCATATGTTCAAGTCTTCTGTATTTTTACTGATTCTGTCAATTCCATACTGAGAGATGAGTGTTAAATCTCTGACTATTATTATAGATTTATCTACTTCTCCTTGCACTTTGGTCAGTTCATGTGATTGAACTTGCAGTTTTTTGTTCATGTGATTTAAAATTCTGCGTAAATGGAGCACTTCTCTGTCTCTGTTACATGGTATTTCCTGGGTCAATCCTTACATTTGGTTCCCCATAAACTTTACAAAATTACTTCTGCCTTTACAGCCTTAATTTTGGTTGACAAGATAAGTGCTTGTCAGGAATGAGTAGGAGCTGAAGGAAGCCTCCTTGGCCACCCAGTGGACTCCTCAGCTCTCAGGTGGATACTGCCAGAGGATCTCTTTGGTCCAAAAGCCTGGCAGCTCCCCTGGGTGTAACCAGTCAGCCTCTTCTCAGATCCACAAACCTCGCATCTTTATGCTGAGGTTTTAGTTTATTGGAGCTGGTTTCCTCCTTTCCAGAGAGTCATTACTACTTTTTCTGAACAAGAGCTCCTACCTGGAATGACAATATTTAAAAAAAAATTCTAAGCTTTCTATCGTGTGCAGCAATTTGGTAAAACATACTTTTGTAAACAGAAATTGAAACATTTTCTTTTCCACTCTACCTGGCCCCTCCAGAATTTGGAAAACTATTCCTACAGCCCTCTAAGAACAGCAACTGCTTTGTTCCTGAATATCTCTAAGCCGAAGCTGGACAGCTCCATGTAAATTTCAAGGGTCAATTTGTGCCTGATGTGTGGGACACACCAGAGTTTACCCAAAACACCTAATGCCATAACCAGAGACATTCAAACTGCAAACCAGGATGAGAAGTTGCCAACTTCAGGCTGTGGACAGCTTTTTTTTCTTTTTCACAAGATTATTGGCACAAGACTTCCTACCATAATGAGATTCTTACCCCTCTTAATTTTTCCTTACTTATGCCTTTGTCTTTCACTTGGCAGGATGTAGTTAAAATTTCAAATTCAGTAACTCAATAACTTGCAAATTGTCACTCTCTGCTTCAACCCAGGTGTGGGATTGCTGGATTACCTACTAACAGAACGGGGAAGAGCTTGCACAGTTCTAACACGTCTTGCTGTACATGGATAAATACATCAGACGCTATAGAGACTCAGTTGCAAAAAAATTTAATGAACAGGCTGATGGATCTTGGAGGTGACCGGTACCATTTTACACACCATGAGCACAAAATAGCCGCCAGCCTTTTCCTCATGAGAAACCTCGTGGTTTCTGAGAAATAGAAACTCCTCTACTTGCGCGTGGGTGCAACCTTCCACCTGATTGCATCAGCAGCCTTATCTTCCACTCCAGCACCAACCCCTCCCCGATTACATCAGCCTTCTCTATAGTCTACATAAGCTCTGCCACCCGCAGGCCTGGTGCTGCCCTCCACTTTGAGTGCAGCCCAGCAGACTTTCTTCCTTTAATAAAGCTTCATCAGTAGCTGGGTTTTCGTCTCACTTCTTTCACAGGCTACTTGGATAAAATGGGTAGACTCCTTATCCACCTGTCCAATTTTAGTTGGTTCAGTTCATGGGGACCCTGGCATACCCTAAACTTGGTATTTTCCCAATAGTCATAAAACTAACCTTAATGCCCTGTATGCTCTGAAAAATGTTAGGTGTTTTATGCAGCCATCCATCTAACAGCAAATGGTCAAACAGGCAGGAACAACTAAAATTTAAAAAAAAAAGCATGATAATGTGAATCCATGAATGGAATGAATGACTGAGACCGGGAACCCAGAATGATGAGAACTGAGTGGCACTAACGTCCTATGTTCTGGTCACCCTCTCACAGCCTGACCGAAAGAGGGGAATTGTTAAATAAAAATTATTGGAGGCTATTGTTTCGGGCATGGTTCCTGTACCAGCCTCCAACATACCAGACTAAAAGTCCAGAGTGAAGTCAACACCTGCTAAGTTCCATGTCACGTAGGCTGTGGTCTGACCTTGGGAAAAGTTATGAGAAAGAGATAACAGCCAATTTCCCCAATAGGACAGTTTAAATCTTCTGTAGGTATGATAATGAATTTCCCTCTGCTTTAATCTTTACAACAAAAGAGATAGCCTGAAGTAACCTGATGCTAACTAATCAGTTGTGTTTTTATTGTTCTGTCTCCCTATCCCGACCTTACAAGGAAAGTAAGAATCTGCTTTTTGTTCTTTGTTTCTGCTTTCATCAGCCGTTTCTGCCCATAAAGCCTTTGTTATTTGTAATAAATTTTGGAGCACATAAAAAAATTATATGTCAACTTGATAAAGTTACTCTTTATAATTATAAAATGATAGTCTTTACCTTGGTAATATTCTTGTGTGTGTGTGTGTGTGTGTGTGTGTGTGTGGTGAGTTTGTTTATTATCTTGATTGTAGCAATAGTTTCAAGGTATATACGAATGTCAAAAGTCATAATATCTTATGCTTTAAACATACACAGTTTACTGTATGCTAATTTACCTCATAGTGTTGTTAAAAATAAATGCACCGACTTTGCTTTATCATGAAGGTAACACCTATGTTGGTTTTTTTTTTTAAAAAAATGACTTATTATAAGCAGATTATTATTACAAATCATGATTTTTCTTTATGCTCTTTCCCCAACCTATCCCTCCCTAACCACCCTTATCTCTGGTATTCTGAAAGTTTGAGGAATTATTTAAGTCTTTTCTTTCCTTCTCTCTCTCTCTCTCTTTTTCTTAGCATCTGGTTATAAGGGAGAACATGTGGTATTTCTCTTTCTTTGTCTGGCTTATTTCACTTAACATTATTTTCTCCACATTCCATGTTGCTGCAAATTGCAGAATTTCTTTCTTCTTTATGGCTGAGTAGTATTCCACTGTATATATATACCACATTTTCCTTATGCAGTCATCCATTGATGGACATTTAAGTTGGTTCCATACTTGAGCAAAAAAAATAAAACTGGAGGCATAACACCACCCAACTTCAAATTATATTACAAAACCATAGTAACAAAAACAGCATGGTACTGGCATAAAAACAGACAATCAGTTCAATGGAACAGAATAGAAAACCCAGGAATCAACCCACACACTTACAGACAACTGATCTTTGACAAAAGCAGTAAGAACATAAATTATGGAAAAGACTGCCTATTCAACAAATGGTACTGGGAAAATTGGACTTCTATATGTAGAAGAATAAAAGTGGACATGCACCTCACACCATATACCAAAATCAACTCAAAATGGGTTAAAGACTTAAATATAAGACCCCAAACCATAAAATTACTTAAGGAAAACATGGGGGAAACACTCCAGGAAGTGAGACTGGGCAAAGACTTTATAAAACATGAAAAGCACAAGCAGCAAAAGAAAAAACTAAAAAATGGGACTTT
The DNA here is from genome assembly GCF_027409185.1 of Cynocephalus volans. NCBI lineage: Eukaryota > Metazoa > Chordata > Mammalia > Dermoptera > Cynocephalidae > Cynocephalus > Cynocephalus volans. The sequence continues at coordinate 232,442,100 of NC_084461.1, forward strand.
ACCAAATTAAAAACTTCTGCACAGCAAAGGAAACAATGAACGGAGCAGAAAAACCTACAGAATGGGAGAAAATATTTTCAAATTATACATCTGACAAGGAATTAATATCCAGAATATATAAAGAACTCAAGCAACTATATAGTAAAAAAAATAAATAATACAAGTAAAAAATGGGCAAAGGAGATGAATAGACACTTTTCAAAGGAAGACATACAAATGGCCTACAGGTATGAAAAAATGCTCAACATTACTAGTCATCAGAGAAATGCAAACCAAAACCACATTGAGATATCATCTCACCCCTGTTAGAATGGCCATTATTAAACAGAATAGGAGCAACAAATGCTGGTGAGGATGTGGGCGAAGGGGAACTCTTCCACACTGTTGGTGGGACTGTACATTAGTACAGCCATTATAGAAAACAGTATGGATGTTCCTCAAATAATTACAGATAGAACTACCATGTGATCCAGCAATCCCACTACTGGGCATATACCCAAAGGAATGGAAATTATCATGTTGAAGGGATATCTGTAGTGCCACGTTCATTGCAGCTCTATTTACAATAGCCAAAATATGGTAATATTCTTTATTACAAAATTCACCCTGATATTAACACAGTCACCCTCACTCGCTTTTTATTAGTGGTAGCAAAGCATATCTTCCTATGTTCTTATACTTCTAATCTATTTGTGTCTATATTTAATGTGTTTGTTGCTATCAGCATATACTATAGTCTTGTTTTTTAATATACACTTCTGCAATCTCTGCTTTTAATTGAGTCATTTAGACCATTTACTTTTAATGTGACAATTAATATGGTTGGCTTTTAATTCACCATCTTGTTATTTGTGTTTTATTAGTTCTTTATAACGTGGTTCCTTTTTTTTTCTGTTTTTTTTTTTTTCCCTACTTTTGGTTTGTGTGTGTGTATGTGTTTATGAATCCATTTTTTTTCTCATTTTTAGTACCATTCTTATCTTTGTTTCTCTGTAAGTAATGTGTCATTTTTCTATGCATGTTTTGAAGATTTTCTCTTTATCACTGAATTTAGGCAATTTGGCTATGATGTGCCCTGGTTTAGTTTCTTGAGCTTATAGTTTTGATTTTCTAGAATTAGTGAGTTTACAGCTTTCATCAAAATTGCAAATATTTCAGCCATGGTTCCTTAAATTTTTTTCTGTTCTTCCCTACTCCTTTTTCAGGGACTCCAATTAGCCATATATTATGTTTCTTAAATTTTCCCCACTTTAATTCACAGTTAACTTTGCATTTCTCTGAAGTAGGAGGTTTGGATTATTCTCTGAGCTGGGGACCTCAGAGGTGGCTGTTTTGGTAGCATCTTCTACTTAAGACTGTGATTGATGTAATTCATGATCTGTCCCCTTGATTTAGTCACTGTGAGATGGTATTTCCTGGTTAATTTATTCTTACCCTGGGCTTCTATGAGTGTGTCCTGCCATAGTTCCCATTGAGCATAGTTTTAAGTTGTGTGCTCCACAGTGTTTCATGTACCATCACCTAACTAGGCCACTGGTTCTCAATCTTCATTGAGAAGTACCTTCACTGGGTACCTTCATTGACCTGCCTCAAGGAAATATGGAAAACTCCGGGTCTTCTCTTTGTCACTTGGGAACTAAAGATTGCTTTGATAATCTAAATTTGAATCCTTCCTTGGCCAAACTGTCTTGTGCTGTCAACTTTATTTTGAAGAAGCTCAGCCTCCAATTGTAGCAAGGATAGAAACAGCAAGAGGTAGATGAGCAGTTTACATTTTTTTGTCAATCTATATGATACACATAATCACTGTAGGACTTTATTTTGGAGAAAAGAAATAAAAATTTGTACCTCAGTAGAGCTTTTCACTTTTCCCTATCACTTTTCTTTTTCACAAAACCCTTTGATAGGATATGAGAGAAATTTTATTTTCCTTCCTTTTCCAGTCTAGTTAGACTTTGAAGAGTGAACTGTGGGTTTTCTACTTTCTCTGTCATGTAATTCTTTTACTTTTAAAGTTTATTTACTTATTTATATTATTTTTTTACATTCTAAGATGATGTGGAGCAGTTAAGGGGAGGGGGATAAGGGAAGAAGAAAGTCAATAAGGTAGGAGAAGGAGGAAGTAGGAGGACACAGTTGAGGTCTGTGGCACCCCCCTCATTCCTGCAGGGGAGAACATGGGGGTTTCAGCAGTGGCTCGATCCAGTTGGGCTGGATGCAGATGTCAGGAGGGTGGGGCTAAAGCCCTTGACCTCCCACCACCCTGGCTTGGGAGCCTGGGGTGTTTCCTATGTTGGCTTAGTGGTTGTTACTGGGCTGTTGGTGGGTGTCACAGGGTGAGACCGAGGCCTGAGGCCCCCCACCACCCTGGCTCGAGAGCCTGGGGTGCTTCCTGCAGTGGCCCAGTGGTCATCACTGGGCTGGTTGCAGTTGTTGGAGGGCTTGGCTGAGGCCCATTTCCCTCCCCCTCCTTGGCTTGAGAGCCCAGGGGGCTTCTGGTCCTTTTAGATTTTATAGGTGTTCTGTGGCGATTGAGACCTTTACTAATTTTGTCTCTAGTCTGTGGGTATTTAGTTTTTTCTTTCAGTTCTGTGTTGGATTATTCACTGTTCCAATGACTTAATCTCTGCACTGGAACTAAGTTTTTGTCTTTTGCATACTTCTAAATGGGGGACTTCCTGTGGGGACCAGCACTTGAGCTCTGTAGTTGAGCTAAATTGCTGCTTTGCTGCTCACTCCCTAGGGAAGGCTTTTTGTGCAGCTCAGCTTTTAATTGTTGACCTTGCATGTACTTCCAGGTCTTGTGAGGTCTGGTAAACCTGGGTTGTGTGGGAACTCCAGTCTGGGCCTGGATCTTTTTAGCAAACTGCATCCCCTGCAGTTCTATTTTCCTGACCAGTCTCCACTGAGAGATCCTTTGCTGATTGGAGGGCAGATCAGCTATCCATGCTGTGCCCCAATGTTCCCCTGGTGGGCCCGTCTCTCCCACTGCCCACACTTTGGGATGGGCTGTATGCAGGTTCTTTGTGATGACTCACCAGCCTCCGAGTGGCTCCTTTTTTTCATTTGCTGTGGCCCCTCACTCCTGTGTGGGTCCGTGGAAACCCTATCAGTGGTCTAGCCAGCCTGGGGGTAGCCAAGGCCCTCCTCTCCTCTGCCACCTCCAAGCAACTTCACACGAAGAACACAGCTGTGGCTTTTTCCAGATCTTTCTGCATGCGCTCACCAGCCTTGAAGCAGTGGGGATTCAAAATGGTGGGAGCCGTCCTTTCTTTCTCTCATCGTGGCTTCTCCTGCCTTCATGAGCCCTGTAGGTCTCTCCTCCTCTTCCCCTGAGCTCTAGTGACCCCAGCTTGGCTGTTGTTGCGTTTTCATAGTTATCAATTGGTTGATCTGTAGGAGAGAGTGATGCTGGGGACCATCTATCCTGCCATGTTGACTGGAAGCCTAGGTCATGTCATCCTTTCTGACTGTAGCTTTATAGCTTTGTCTTCATTATGGGTGGATGGGGCTTAGAAGAGAGATTAACATAATGCCAAAGAAGCATAAATCAGATTACACTTAAAAACACTATACCTGTTCTCACATATAGAAAATTAAATTGTATGAGTATGTATAAAAACAGTCACTTCACCAAAATTAATCAATAATGCAGACAATTAGAATGAATGGCTCCAAGTGAGTCTCATTTTATGATACAGAGAGAAGTTATTGAAAGCTTCTATCAGAACTCTAAATTCACTCTGATTTACGTGGAACACTAACACAGCCAGCTGCACATACTGTTCTCAAGAGCAAATGCTTTTGTAGGGTAGAGAAGAAATTAACCAGCCTCCTAGGGAAAATGACACATATAAATGTGATCCCTTGAAACCCTCTGATCAATCTGATCTTATTCAACCAAGACAATATTGACTAAAAAAGTGGAGGAAATATTGCTTGGAAAACTTTTTGGAACTTTGCAAATGTGGTAGCTGAGCTGATGTTCGTGTGCCACACCACCGTAAGAACAAGAATGGGACCATATTGCCAGCAGCTGTAGGGGAATGAATTGTAGGGGAATTGTAGAAAAGTATAACTTTAGTATACGCAGTTTTATAACAAATGCTTGCTAAAAACATTTTAAGTAAAGCAGCTTCTAAGGGGCCGTACAAAGGTCAGGTGGGCCCGAGCACACTAAACATTCCAGGGAGGGAATGACCCCCACCCAGTTCCAGGAACTGACTAGTTCCTTATCTAAAAGCCACCTGGCCAGACCCTGGGGAAGATAAACGATTGAGAAATGCGTTGTTCCTTATCAGGGTGCCAACTAGCCTGCTAAAGCCTACCCATAAATCTAAAGTCGCCACAGATAACCAACAACTCATCCTGTCACAAAGATCTGTTCAGAAAAACTGTATAAAAGGTGCTTGTACTGTAAACTCGGGGTTGCTTCTGTCCAGGAGACTAAGTGACCCCAGCATGCTAGAATAAAGTCCCTCTTGCTTGATTGCATCGGTCTCAGTCTCATGGTCTTTGTGAGATGAGCCATCCTGGAGTGTGTATGATTTGTGCATGGAGCATGGGTCTTACACAGCAAACTAACATATCTTTTACTCGGTCCCAACTTGCCTCTCTTCAGAGTCCTTTGATACAGCATTGATATTTCTGGGGCTATGCCTCATAGGGAAGCCACATATTTGGCATTTTTCATGTTTCTCTTCTCTAGCTCTTTTATTTTCACTAATTCAAAAAGTGGCAGTTATACCATTAATGCCCACTACATGTTACAACAATAATGCTGATAAAAGGTGACCATGTTATTGCTAATGTCCCCTGATGTTTGCCTCTAGGCAACCCAGTTTGGCTTCTGACAGTCTCATGGTTTCTACTATATGTAGCATCTCTTGACACATGGAGCAGATGACTCTAACACTGAGCATGCCTTAAGCCTTATATGTCTCAATGAGTTGAAAGAGAAACAGCTGTTTTGGCTTTCTCCCAGCTGTTTTATAGTATAATCCCCAGAATCAGGCATGAATCCATAGGACTGTTCCAGATGCCAAGCTCAGTGAGACAACAGGCTATGCTGAGAATCACTGTTCCCCTCTAACTCTTGCAAATTGCTTCTAATTCAAAGTTATAATTCTCAAAGGTCTTCTCTTAGAGTTTATTCTTCAGTGGAAATCTTTTCAGTCCCTCTGGCTTATCTTGCACATCTCAGTTCTTCAGATATGCCCAGAGGCAGAAAAAAAAAAAAAAAAGAAAAAAGAAAGAAAGAAAGAAAGAAAGAAAATAAAAATTAGGCAAAATATATTAAGCAAAAAGGAGAACACTAAGAGCAGACTTCAGGTGGGGGGAAATCAAGCATTCTGTTTTAGACATTTAAGCTTGAGCTTTCTATTAAGATAACTGCTTACGAAGCAATAGTAGCTGAAATAGTAACTGGAACAGACAATACAGCATGCATATCAACAGCATAGCAGAGATCTTGTGATTTCCAGATAAATCTTCCAGTGTTTGCAAATCACTACACACTTAGACTATGTGTGGCCAAGAGGAAGGCTAAGGATCATGGGCTATCTCTCAGCTCTAGGAAATCATGAGCTCTAGGGTCTTTTCAGGTATTTTGCCTCATTAATGACATAGCAATTTTGGTAATACCTAATTTGCTCTTATCCTCCAATGCAGCTTCATCTTCTCATTACAGATTAATCAGGAGAAATGCTTTCAGTGACATATAAGTGCTTGGTTCAGTATGCTAATCTTAGCTTGACTGTCATTTATCTTGGATCTGGAATAGTTTTATAAATTGAGTTATTGTTATATGTGTGATCCAACAGAGTTGAATCCTCAGGTATTTATGAATTAGAGAAATAGACACCAATCTGCTATTAACTTTCTCTTTCTGTAATTATAATAATAACAGTAGGTATCAATTATTAAAAACCTATTATGCATCAGCCTATGTGCTATCATTTCATATACTTATTACACTCAATACTCATACCTTGGAAAAAAAATAGGAACATTCTCAGATGCAAGCAAACAAATAAAACCTGAATCTCAATAATATGTCAGATAGCCTCGGATGCATGGCAAAACATGTCAAAATGTAAAACAACAATCGTTTCATTTAGCTCATGTTTCTATGATAAGCTGAGTGATTTTTCCTGTCTAGGTTCTCTTGACTGGTCTGTCTGGGGTTGGATTATGGGTTCACTGACAACTGAATGGTTTAGAATAGTCTTGCTTACATGTCTGGTGTTTCACATTTTGTCAACAGAGCACATACATCTCCATCACAGGCCTCTCCAGAAGACTGACTTGAGCTCACTAACATCATGGCCTCCAGGTTTTATTTTTTTAATTTTCATTTACTGAAACGTAACTGATTATACATATTTGTGAGATACAGAGTTAACTATCAGTATTTGTGCACAATATGTGATGATCAAGTCATGATTATTAGCATATTCATCACTGTAAAATGTTATTATTCTTTGTGTCCATCACCCAATTTCTCCCTAACTCTCCTCCCACTCCTCCTTTCCCACTTCTGGTAGTTCTGTTCTCTCCCTCAAAGTTCAATGTATTCTTGTGGTTATTGTTTGTTTCACTCTTTCTTTCTTACAGCAAGCAAGAAACTCTCAATGTGTAAGCACTTTCAACCCATTTGCCAATGTCTCTTTGGCCAAACCAAGTCCCATGCAAACCCCAGAGTCACTGTAGTATGGACTGACCAAGGGTGCAGATAGAGGAAGGGGAATATTTTAATCATTTCTGCAAAAAATGTACCATTGGGAAAACTATCTTTGAGGTTTCTATTGTTGAATCTATAAGTGGGGATGGAATTGAAGAAATCAGAGAGGTAATGAGACATTAGACTCTTCAATATAGCTCTAATAGGTGTGGACAACTAAGCATGTCCTCTCTATGGAAAGCTTTGACCTCATAGGGGAGTTCTGAAAATGTAATGCTTATATGCATTGCTTACTTCTTAAAACCTGCCAGTTTTCTAGATCCTAATGCTGGTGATGGGAATGGTTATATTGTTCTGTCAATGCTAGACAGAGGTAGCACCAAAGGAAGCCTTTCAGGTTTTAAAAGTACCCTTTCTAGTAATTTCCTTGTGTGATTGGCTAGATAGCTGTTTCTTTGTAGAAAGAAATTTACATCTGTAAATGCAAATGACCAGACTTCTTCTGAGGCACCCTTCCTTTGCCTACTATCTATTCTTTCTGAGGGCAGCTGTGAGGTTACCTGAGGTCTTTTCATTTGCATACAAAAGAAATTACTCCATCCTGCCCTAAATAAACATACCTTATAAGTAAAAGGGTTTTTTCTAGTATAAACTTAGCTTCAAGTTAAATCCACCCCTGCCTTATAACTAAATTGCTTATCTTAAGTGTCTGTGATATCAAAAGCCTAAAGTCACCAATCACTCTATCTCTTTAACTATCTTTCAAATTCATCCTCTATACTGAAGTTAAAAAGATCTAAAAATGATTCAAAATTTATCACATCCCTTCTGACCTTAAAATGTTTCATTTTATTCCTTTTGCTTTTAGAAATAAAATGAATCTCAAAAATTAGTATAGTCTATGTATGTAATCTAAACACATACATTCCTGGCATGGACTCTAACCACATCACTAGCTTTAACTTTAATTTGTTGTGTCTCAGTCACAAGAAATCAGTGTTCAGCATCTTAACTTTTCTATTGCCCACCTTAAGCACTTCTCTTTTTGCTCTCTCTGGCTGGAAGGCCACTTAACTCATCTACCAAATTTAAATTAAATTATAAGCAATAAATTTCAGAGAAGTGTTCTTTCAATCTCCAATGTGAATAAATTTTCCCCTGTTATAAACCCTCTTATTATGCCTTTAAAATTTTTCATAGAACTTATTAAAATTCAATTTAAATAATTAGATATATAATTGACTATTTAATATCTCCCTGCTGCAAGGTAAGCTCCCTGAGTCAAGGGACTGTGTCTACCCAAGTCACCGTAGATTCAATACTTAACACACTTTCTTAAATATAGATTTTAAAAGTCCTTAAAGAAGATTTGTTGAATAAGTACATGAAACAGTTGATCAGATCTACCTATTTATCTTCTCACTTCCAAGACCAGCCTGCCCTATAACTGGTTACTTTCAGAATAAAGAACACAACTCCTAAAAACAAATAATAGTAATAATTACTGTTATTATGGTAATTACCATTGGTATTATTCATAGGCAGGAAGCCAGCTAAATCCAAGTTTAGAAAATTAAATTCTCTGATAAAAATATAATCTTCCATGACACCAATCTGCTGAAAGATACAATCATTTTAAATTAATAAACAGAATACAATGTCTCACTTTGAAGCATAAGACTCTTACAGTTTTATTGCACTCAGGTGTTCCCTGGGAACAAAGAGTCCTTACTTTACATTTGCATAATAAAAGGACGATCTCATATTTATCTTCCTGGAACAAAGGGACATTCTGCTAGAGAGGTAAAATTCACTTTTAATATAGAAGGCAGATATTAGTAGAATTGATGCTTTCCTCCATATTGGTCTTCAACCTTCCTCTCACCTCTTAGTCACCCACAGAAGGGCCTCACAATGAGTATGTGTACATGTGTATATATATGCATATGTATTTGTACACATGTATGTGCACAAATATTTGTGGTGTGGGAAAGCAAGAAATTTTGGCCCCAGATGTCTTTCCTTGACCTACTTCTAGATAGCTAACTCAGACTGGAAAAATGAGATTGGCTAGACAGCTGTTTCTTTGTAGAAAGAAATTTACATCTGTAAATGCAAATGGCCAGGCTTCTTCTGAGGTACCCCTCCTTTGCCTACTATCTATTCTTTCGGAGGGCAGCTGTGAGGTTACCTGAGGTCCTTTCATTTGCATACAAGATGTCTCTACTTATCTTTAACTTCTGATTTCCTTCTTTCACCTCTGACAACCTCTCCTCCCAGAACTTCGGAGAAACCTGGTCTCCGGCCATCTTTCTGGGGCTTGTACCTCTTCCTCCTTTCTCTCTCTTTTATGAACACTGGTATAGAAGCTTCTGTACCCCTATTAGAATTTTGGATGTTTGGGGCTGATGGATCTTGGGCGTGACCAGTGCCATCTTGGATGTCACCTGTGCCATTTTACACACACTGAGGATAAAATGGCCACCAGCCTTTCCCTTATGAGAAACCTCATGGTTTCTGAGAAACAGAAACTCCTCTACTTCCACATGGGTGCAACCTTCCACCTGATTGCACCAGGCAGCCTTATCTTCCACACCAGCAACAAACGCCTCCCTGATTACATCAGCCTTCCTTGCAGCCTACATAAGCCCTCCCACCCTGACGTCGGTGCTGTTCTCCACTTTGAGGTCTGCCCCAGCTGCTGCTCTCCATTTTGAGTGCAGCCCAGCAGATTCTTTTCCTTTAATAAAGCCTGATCAGTACCTGGCATTTTGGCTCACTTTCTTTCATTTTGGTGCCACAACCCAGGAAGGGTCCTGGTCAGGACCTTCGGATGATCCCATCTCTTGGGTTGATTGGTCCCTGGCCACCCTTCCCAGACCTGCCAAACTGGGTACCTCTGGGACTCTCTCCTTTTGCCGTTTCAGACCAATGCATCCACCATCGGCATCAATTCAGGGTGAGTCAGTGGGTTTGTCCTACTTCTATGGGTTCCCTCGACTACTTTCTATGACTCCTGTCTACTTCCTGAAGACCAGGCTCCTGGCTTAGGGAACCCCTCTCATGCCCACCAGCTATTGGAGGACGCTCCTCTAGTCAGTCAGTGGCTCCTCTCTCAAAAAGAAGGTGCACACCAACGAGGACACTCCTTGCTATTACTCTTCTTCTACTGGAGCTGATCACCTCCTTTCTCACCCTCTAAATGGGATCCTCAATCCAAACCTCCATGCTCTACACCTCTGGGATGTCTCCTGGCCGATTTACAATCTCTTGAACTCCAGGGAGATATTAAACCTAAACATCTCATTTTCTACTGTAATCTCTACACCAACTTGGCTGTCTCCTGGAAAACCTCTTGACCTTCAGGAAAATATTAAACCCAAATGCCTCATTTTCTACTGCAATCAAATTTGGCCTAAGTACAAACTAGACAATGGATCCCAATGGCCAGAAAATGGCACTTTTGATTTGGATACTCTCAGAGACCTAGACAACTTTTGTCACTGAAGTGGCAAAGCCAGAGAGATTCCTTATGTTCAAGTCTTCTACCTCTGTTTGCATCCTTCTCTCTGTCAAAACTCTCCTACATGTCAAATTCTCCTAGCTCATGCCCAATCTTCCCTTCTAGACTTGAATCAATCTTTTGATCTGTAAGACCACTCTGCTCACTGGCCACCTCCTTATGCTCCAGATCCTCCACCAGACCCTTCACCTTTTCCCTCTCTTCTCCATACCTGGTCTCGAGATGCTCATTCTCAGCCACCCAACCCCTTTCCCTCTTCCCCTTTGTCAGATGACAACCCTGCCTCAGCTCCAGCTCCTTTATACCCCCTCTGTGAAGTGGCAGTGGTGGAAGGAATTGTCTAGGTCCATGTCCCGTTTTCTCTTTCTGATCTCTCTCAAATTGAAAAATGACTGGGATCTTTCCAGTCTGACGTGGACACATATCTAAGGAATTCAGATATCTCACCCTGTCTTATAATCTCACCTGGCATGAAATTTTTATGATTCTCACTACTACTTTGTCCCCTGAAGACAGGGAGCAGGTCTGGATAATGGCCCAACAACAGGCAGATGAGGTACATGCCTACAATAGTAGGTGGCCAGTGAGATCCCTTGCCATCCCTCACACGGACCCAAATTGGGGCTACCAGGCCAGCCATGGGGACTGGGATCTCTGGGATAATATGATCACACACCTACTTCATGGCCTCCAAAAGGCTACTCACAAGTCTGTCAATTATGACAAGCTTAGAGAAATCACACAGAGATCCACTGAAAATCCCAGTGAGTTCCTAACCCACCTCTCTGAGGTTTTATATGAATACACACGTACAGACCCAAACTCCCCTGCAGGCACGGCTCTCTTACAATCTCATTTTTTTACCCAATCAGCACCTGATATTTGAAAAAAACTAAAAAAACCTTGAGGATGGTCCAAATACAACCCAATGAGACCCCCTCAATGCAGTTTTCAAGGTTTTTAACAATAGGGAGTAGGAGGAGAAGGATTGATACAAAAGAGATCAGACCAAATACCAACTCCTGGCTAATGCCATCCGAGACTCACATATCCCTAAGCCAGTTGCCCCCAGGGGCAAACCACCCAGGAACTGTTTCAAATGTGGTCAACCAAGCCACTGGGCAAGGGCCTGTCCTAACCCCAGACCTCCTCCCAGGCCCTGTCCTCACTGCAAACAGCTGGGTCACTGGGGGCTTGACTGTTCCACTTGCCAAAGAGGGAGTGGCCCAGTCCTTAACCCACAGCCTTTAGCTCCAAGTCCATCCCTACTGGAGCTTCTCAGCTTTGCCCAAGAGGAGGACTGATGACACCCAGGGCCCGAGGTCCCCAAGGAGATCCACATGCGTGAGCCCAGGGTAACTCTCCTCGTAGCGGGTAAGCCAATCTCTTTTGTCATTGATACAGGGGCCACTTACTCTACCCTTCCTGACTATGAAAGACCAACAACCCCATCCTCTATCACAATAGTAGGGGTCACGGGATCAGAATACCACCCATGGATCACTCAAGCCCTTTCCTGCACTCTACATCACACCCAATTCACAAACAAATTATTAATAATGCCTCAATGCCCAGCCCCTTTACTGGGACAGGACATCCTTTCCAGATTCGAAGCTACCCTTACCCTAAACACTTTAACTCCACCTACAATACTCCTGTTACAGGCCACCCCAGACCTGGCCCCTGATGCTTCCACCTTCCCCTCCTCCTCAGACAAGGTTAATCCCATAGTGTGGGACACTTCTCCCACCATTGCTATGCACCATTCCCCTATCCTTATTAAGCTGTGGAATCCTTCTTTGTTCCCTAATGTCCCACAATACCCCATTGCTAACAAACACCTAATAGGCTTAAAACCCGTCATGCACAAACTCCTTTCTTCTCATCTCTTATGGCCTACCCACTCACCTTTCAATACAACCATCCTTCTGGTTATAAAGCCTAATGGCTCATACCATTTATTTCAAGACCTCAGGGCCATTAGTACTTCTATTTTACCCATAACCCCAATTGTTTCTAATCTCTGTACTCTTCTATCCACAATCCCAACAACAACCCATTTCTTCTCTGTACTTGACCTCAAAGATGCCTTTTTCTTCTATCCCCTTATACCCTTCCTGTCAAAACCTGTTCGCTTTCACTTGGACTGATCCTGATATGCGTCGTTCCCAACAACTCACCTGGACAGTACTATCTCAGGGGTTTCAGGATAGCCCCCACTTCTTCAGCCAGGCCTTAGCTCAAGACTTATCTGAACTTTCCCCAACCTCCAGCACTTTAATACAATACATGGATGACCTCCTCCTTTGTAGCCCCTACTAAGAAGATTCACAGGCCCACACTGTTGCTCTCCTTAATTTCCTGGCCTCCAGGGGATGTCCAGTGTCCCCCAGCAAGGCCCAAATTTCTTCTCCTTCAGTCACCTACTTGGCAGTCCACCTCACCCCCAACACCAGAAAAATAACTGTGGATCACAAGAGTTTCATTTCTGAACTCCCTACTCCTACCACAAAGAGTGAAATCCTTTCTTTCTTGGGGCTTGCAGGGTATCTTCGCCTATGGATTCCTAACTCTGGCGTGCTAGCAAAGCCACTTTATGGGGCAGCCAAAGGGGATCCTGCCCTTCCTTTAGATCCCACAAAGCCCATTCATTCTCTCTTGTGGCAATTAAAAGCCACTCTCCTTGCAGCCCTGGCTCTACCCCTCCCCAACCTATCTTATCCTTTTATCCTATACGTCACTGAAACCTAAGGATTGGTGGTTGAGGTTTGGGGGCAAGAGCTGGGAGATATCTTCTCCCCTGTTGCATATCTTTCTAAACAATTGGACACCACAGCTCAAGGATGACCTCCCTGTTTACAGGCCTTGGTGGCAGCCACCCTTTTAACACAAGAAAGCTCTAAACTAACAGTCTTTTGTTCCCCCCATCATCTTCAAAACCTTCTCAGCCATAAGTCCATGTCCATTCTCTCCCCTTCCTGCCTACAACTTATCTACATTCTATGTTGGGAAGGGCCTTATACAGCACTTCTCACCACCCCCATGGCAGTAAAAGTCCTAGGAAAGGCCCCTTGGTATTACTTATCCTGGGTAAAACTAGCACCTGAGACTTTACCCAAAGAATCTGTTAACACTGAACCAGAGAGATCCTTCTGCTCAACCCCCAACCCAATATCTCCTTAAACTTCATCCATTTTAGGACCCACAAAATTGAAAACCTCCAGGACCTCCGCTCTTCACCCAATCCCAGAAGGATGATGTTTCCCCCATTGATTGTCCTCTCACTCCTGCAGGCCCGCTCCACGTCCTTCACACAGGAGCTGCTCCAAGACTGGTCCTGACCCGCCACCTCCAGTGTTGAAGGCATCCTTGAGTGGGTAACTGATTAGCCTGGCAGGGCTCCCTCTGCAATTACACCCCCAACAAGGTTACCCTCCACTCCTTTTTCCTACTATGCACCCCCTCAACCTCTCAGCCCCTGAACACTTGCCTTCTCTCTTCCTCTTGCTTCTTTTCCTAACAGAGATATATGCCACGCCCTGTTCACAATGCATAACCAAGATTTATACATTGGGTGGAAGGACACTTTCCAACCTCCCAGGTCAACCACCCAGAATCCTTGGGGGAACCCTACAGGACACATTCACATCCCTGACATACGTTCTCACAACATGCTATGACCAGACAACTGCCACATCATGGTCTTGCAGGAGTAAAAACTACTGGACAGCTCTTTCCAAAGGGGATTCTGCTGGAGTCTGGTGCTCCCCCAAGATAAAAATTTCTGCTTCACCCAAACCACTCACCTGGGCTATAGTGATGGTGGAGGACTTCAGGACAAAACATGTTGGACCCCTGACCATGATGGGACCTATCCTTCTTCTTGGTCCCTGCCTCTTTCCGTGTTTCTCTAATTTCTTACAGGAACGTATGCAGGCCTTCACCAATGCAAAGGTCCCCAAATTGTTCCTGGGAGGAGGATATCAGCCCCTGAGAACTGTCAACCCTTCCCCAGAAGAATACAGCCTCCTCACACGAAACCAATACCCTGCCACCTAATTGTTTTATTTATTTTTTTTCATATCTTCACCCATCTCTGGTGGAAGTAGCTTCAGAAGAATGAGACCTTCGCCTCTTTTCCTTTCTCCCTATACTTAAAAGGTGGGAATGATGGATCTTGGACATGCCCAGCACCATTTTTCACACACTGAGCACAAAATGGCCACCAGCCTTTTCCTTATGAGAAAATTCGTGGTTTCTGAGAAACAGAAACTCCTCTACTTCTGCATGGGTGCAGCCTTCCACCTGATTGCATCAGCAGTCTCATCTTCCACACCAGCACCACACCCCTCCCTGATTACCTCAGCCTTCCTTACAGCCTATATAAGCTCTGCCACCCCGACACCCGGTGCTGTTCTCCACTTTGAGGGCAGCCCAGCAGATTCTTTAGATTCTTTTCCTTTAATAAAGCTTGATTGGCACCCGGCGTTTTGGCTCACTTTCTTTCAGGGACACTACTCCCTTGTATTTTCCCTGTGTTTTACCTCTTTCCTAGAACATTAAATGATAAAATTTATTATGCCTTTTCTTCATATTGATCTTCATTTGTCAGTGAATTTTATTAATGAAGCTTTAGAGGAGAAGTTTTCCTTTGGTATCTACATATATATAGTTAATGTGAGTGTGTATGGGTACATGATCGTATAGATGTATGTTATTCTGTGTGTATGTTATTATATACAGGTATGTACATGTATACCTGGACATGGGTATAGTTATGTGTATTCTGTGTGTGTATGTCTAGAAATAAATCCACAGTAATTCATAATAGAGATTTCTATTAAAAAATTTTTTTTAGACTGATTACACATTGCTTAGGTAATATAATAAAGTAAAACATTAAAAGTTATTTCAAAATGTTTAAAAAGTCCATTAGGTGAAAGCTTCTATCATCAAGTCAATTGTGATGAGCAATATTTACGTAGCAACAGAACAAATTCTATCTCCTGACCTCCTTCAGCAACGAGACTACTCCCTTGGAGAGTGACCTCTACCAACTCATTTTATTGAAATAAATTCTGAAACTTGTATTGGCAAAATCTAAATCTTCCCCCAAGCCAACTTTTTGTTTGTTTGTTGATGCTGTTGTTTTTTTATTTGGTGGCTAGCTGGTATGGCGATCTGAACTTGACCTTGGTGTTATAACACTGACCATCTTAATTTTTTTATTGCAAATATTTAAAACCTCTCAGCTTTCCTTCTTGTTATCTCCTACAGTTTTGCATCCTGCTTCATTAGTGTGACTTTATCAATAGACTGATATACACACTATCCCAATGAATGAGCAACTTGCATTTTCAATGAATAATTCTATAAGTAAATTGTTCACTTATGTATTTCCCCACATACTCAACATTCCTAGCAAAATTCAAAAACTCTTACCTTTGTACTCTTGGCTTTTCTTAATACCTGCTAAAAGTGCTTCCTGCCATGGGATTACTGCTACACTAACTCCCCCTCTCAAGGGAGGCTTCATCTCTTACGTTTGCTTCACAGAGAAACTTGGGATGTCTGGGACTTGCACATATGTCCTCACTGATCACTGAGGGTCTACACATCTTCCACCATTGTCTTCTCTTAAAATATTGTTGCCTTTCCTCCATTTCTGGAGGAATGAATGTAAAGCCATGACCCCCAGCCTTCTATTTCCCTTCAGCTTCCAGATCACTGCTGGTAGAAACTTTGTATTCCAAAAAGATTAGAAAAATACTCTTTTGAATATTTAGTGAGCACAAGATGAACAACCTAAAGATTCTGACAAGGAGGTTCTCTTAAAAGTGGGCTTTCTAGATAATCATATGTCCTCATTTGCTGATAGTCCTGCCTTGCACCTATTAACTTAATGTAGTAATTAATAGAGTTATCTTTTACTCTCAAAAGAGTCCTAATTTGTACCTAAATTATATAGTTTTCCTACCTAACAGCATATCAGAAATTTATAAGAGAGTCCAATAAATTCTTAACTGGAAACCCAATATTACCAGAAAATTGGAGAAAGATGCTATCATGGAAGACAAAATCAAGCCACCAAACCATCAAGGAGACAGAAAATAAACAGAAAACAATCTGTATGGAAAAGAAAGCTTCAAAAAAAAAAAAAAAAAAAAAAAGCAAAAGTAACCTCAAAGAGGCAAGATGTTAATTCCACAAGTCAGGTTAGTATCACTTTAACAAGGAGCTTCAGGAAAAATGAAAAAAAGAAAGGAAGAAAGAAAGAAAGGTAGGGAGGGGGGAGCTGTAGGGAGGGAGGAAGAACGAAAGGGGGAAGGAAGGGAGGAAAGAAGTCTCAGAGGTCAAAAACACAATGGAAGGAACGAAGTATCCAGTAGAAGTGCTGGAGATGAACTGGAGTAAATCACCCAGAAGGTGAAAAGACCAAGACTGCAAAGAGCAGAGATATCAAAATCGGAGGACTGTCTGCGAGTTTACAAAATAGAAACACGTCTTCACATTTCTAGAAAAATGCTTTTCACAACTATTATTTTACATACATATACACACACATGAAGCCTGCCCAAGTTGTTTTGGTCTACTATGTGGCATAGGTTGTACCACACATTAGAATAAGACGATCAACATGTTGCTAGCTTGAAGGTGGTCTTAAGGTTACCTACGCTGGTAAATCATAGTGAAGAGACAACAGGTAACTTCCATGACTATATTTAGCTGACATTAGGGATCTCTCTGCTGAGGTCCCACAGTCTCGTTTCATACTTTGTTTCTTTATCTCATCTAAACTGTCTTAGTCTCTCTGAATTTGGCTTCCTCTCAATATTTTAGGAGTTAATGAGTGGTACTAACCTTAAACCTTGGGACTGTGTTACAATTTATTTGTTATACTGTTCATTGATAAATTATATGTGGTGTCACTTGGTCTATTTTGTTTATATTTTATACTGTGATGTATTATTTTATCATCACAAAAAAGGAAATTGAAGACGCATGTTATATTTTATATCTCTTTGTGTCAACGGTGAGTAACACACAGTAGGGAGGAAGGGTAATGCGTATCAACATTCATTAATCTTCTATTGTGTCACAAGCCCTGTAAGGCAGTTGTTACCAGTGACGTTTTTTAGATAAGGAAAACACATCAGTCAAATGGTTACTAATATTGCTGAAAGTGAATCTGTCTTTCCTGATTGCAAAGCCTATTTTGGGGGATTGTTTTACTATTCTTTCTGGCTACCCTGAGTATGGACAGTACGTATTTATTGATCTAATACATAGGATCTAATTTGATCAAATATGTTCCATTAATAAGAATTTAAAAGCAATGCCTCTTTTCCTGTATCAGAATACTAAATCTCCATGGGTTGTCTATGATATTGTAGCATTAATAAGAATAATGTATTCCACTGGGGAACATTTTGTTTTTCTGTAGCTAGAAAAATAATCCTCTCAATGTCTTTTATTTGTTCTTTGAAAAAACAGATTTAAAATTCTCAAAAGATTATTTATTTCACTTCCTTTAAGACCAAAGGAGAATTTATTTCCCACACTCTATTAGAAGTGATACCAAAATATCTCGGGACATTACGCAGTATTATTGAGAATCGATGTGAGTATAACTTATTATGGAAAATAAAGAGCTTTTCTTAGGTGGTTTTCATGTACCTAGAGTAATTAAAAAACATTAAGCCTAATAATAAACAAAAATACTTGTGACTGAAAGGAAAATCATCAGGAGTCATGCTGCCTATTTTTTTTCCCCAGCTCTCCTTAAAGGCTTTTATTTAGTTGCCCAGGATGAAACACCTTGGAAGGAAGACATGAGAGGAAATTCCTTATTTCTCAAAACGACATATCTGAACAACACCAAGACAATAAGTAACTCTTGCTTATAAGTAGCATTTGTTTCTGGTTTTTGTTTAAAATAGTCAAAGAAGACATCTGGCTTTGTGAAAAACAAAATGCGACAGGCTTTGCGAAAAGTCGCATTGTCACTACAAACAAACCACTTTAGCACCACACTGCTATTGAGTGGAAGTTCCTTGTGAGTGGGCATAGAGAACATTTCTGCCTTGGCAGAGCTCTGATAGCAAAGATTACAGATGAGGGAAACCCACCCGCTGATCAGAGAGGTAACAAAAACTCAGCCAAGAAAACCTGGAAATGCACAAGTTTCGCCAGTTGTTGTTCCTGCAGATGCTGTGTTAAGTGCCCAATCCAAAAAGAAAAAAAAAAAAAAAAATACATGCCACTTTTGGTTTGTAAAGACCTCCTGCACCTGACAGCTCTCAAGCAGGGACTGGCAGAGTACCTGAGGCCACGAGAGCCAATCTCTAAATGTGCAGGTTGCCTCCTGACGAGATCCACCTGCGTGCAAGGGAATAAACATTTCCATTTAGCAAATCTCCTTTCACTGCGTTATGTCAAAAGTGAACGTTTTGCTGTTTGTACATTGCCAACAACCAAGATTTTGCAAAGCTTTGTAGACCCTGGTAGCAACCGTTCATACTTTTTTTCTTTTCCTTGTATCAATGTAATTGGCAAGAGGCTGCAATCGATATTCCAAATGAAAATAGTAAATGCTTTACTTTGTATAGAAAAAATGAGTTTTGTGTTTGGAGCTATTTCTTAAATAATGGGGATGATTCAGAATGAATTGTCTTTGTTCTGCTATTTGACTTATTTATTCATTGATAAATATGAACAATATTCTCACTATTGATTTTTCTAGGATGTCCAGACTGTTGATATATCCGATCGGCCTGTCAGGAAATCATAGCCTTACACAGCCATGGATATAACAATTTTATGTAAGAGTTCTGTGTCAATTGCTATGAAAAATCAGAAGGGTCCCAGAAAACATTGTCTTAGATGTATCTAAGAAAGTTTCAGATAATAATTTTACATTCGACATGGGTTTTAAATAATTATTGGAAATACACACCTAAGGGCACATGAACATTTATTGACATAGGTATCCTCACTGTGCCAGAAGCTTTAAGTTGTTTCTGCTAATTTTCATAACAGTCCCGTGAAGAATCATCTCCATTTTACAGTTAAGGAAACAAAAGTTCAGATGGGATAATTTACAAGAATGTAGATAACCAATCAAATAATGGCAAAGCAGGGACATAAACCCAGATATTCTCACACCAATCAGGGTTCCTGAAAATCTCCATAGTTGGAGAGGTGGATTCCTCAATTGGATCTGAGGACCCCTTTAAAGTAAATCAGGATCATATATGGAATATCCCAAATACAGAATGTAAAATAAAGATGGGTTGTGATAGAAAGGTGATCTGTTTTTGTTTGATGGTTGAACTATTACAAAATAAAAGTAAATGCTTTATTAAAGACAAAAAGTTAAGTCTGCTGACTGGGCTTACTAAAATACATTCAGGATTAATGAAAAAAATATACTCTCTGAGATATATCAGGGTAAAATTTCCCATAAAAGATTAAAACCCAGTTTACAGAGATAAATAACACTAGACATTTCATTTGGAACAGGACTACAAAGCTATAGTACATCATCTATAGACTATTATAAAAAAGGAACAGAGACTCATGAATATAATGATCAGCCAAAACATTACTTGTGAGGGTATATTAGGACATGTTAAAAAAATACAAAGTTTCATATAAGACCACCCATTTATCCCATACCAAAATCAATGAATCTTTAGTTAAATGTAGATAGAGGATGATATTATGATTTGGAATTTGTGTTTGGTATGAATTCTTATTTCAGTAGAGTGGATTGCAAAGAAAACTTTAGTAATAGCCTATCACCAAAGTTTTAATTTATCTCATTGGGAGACAACACAAGATTCTGAAATACATTTAAAATTTGACAGCTTAAGTAAACTAGTACAAACAATTAGCTAAATTATACAAACTAAATAAATAAATTAAATAATTTAATTTTCACAAAGAGAGAACCACACTTTTTATTTTTCACCCATAGAAATTTTTAAAAATTCTATAGTTGTATACTAAGAAAATATTAATAAATTTCAAATCATATTAATTTTATTAGTCATATTCTCTGACTTGTCTAAGAATAGAATGGATGATAAAAAGATGACAAAAGAACAACTGCATGGAAATTAAGAAAGGCTTCCCTAGTTGATATCAAGATCAAAGAGAAAGCTCAAAATAGAAATGACAAGATGTATATAATATGTGCAAAAGGAAGACATTTAATAAGAATACCCATGGGACACAGTTAAACCTGTAATCAAAATTAATAGTATATACTTGAATCATTTTGGTATCATAGAAGAAAGGCTGAAAATATGTACTAGAAAGCCAATTTATGGAACCAGAAAAAAGAATAATATATATATATATATATATAAATTTAAAAAGTATAAAGGTCAAAGTTAAAATCTATACAGATAAAAAGTAGTCAAAGAAAAAAATAAGATTTTCCAAAAAAATGGTTCAGTAAAGGAAATAAAGTTCAGAGAAACCCAAGTAATAAATTTTTCAGGTGATACAGCACAAAACATAAAATATTGATAATGACAATTTATGTCATAATCATTGAACAATTTAAAAGACTTAGATTTTTGGGTAAAACAATAAGAAAATATTAATATTGAGAGCATTGTAAGATTTTTAGCAAAATATAAACTACTGAATTTGACTCAAAAAACAGTAGCAAAAGCAGAAGAATACTAATAAAGAAATCCATATAAATTGTGAAAACCTGATATTTATTATTAACAGGGTATGATGTAGTTTTGTAGAGCAGTAGTTTATTCATTACTATTTTTGTATAGTATTTGATTACAGGAATAAATCAAAATTTGTTAATCCATTCTACTATAGATGAATATTTGAGTCCCAGTGAGTACAGGAAATGGTGCTAAGATCATTCCATGTGAACTCAAATTATCAGGCCTCTTTTAATGCTGTATTCCTAAAAAACTCTTATGCTAACTCTTTAAAATGTTCACATCTTTCTCTAAACAATAAGTTCTAATTTTTCGTGTATATATGCAATTTAAAGGTTATTCTGTTGACCTAATGCCTCTACACCTTACCACCACTCCCTGATTCTTCCCTGCCAAAAGTAGGCTACATGAGAAAAAGAAATCCAGAAATATTATAGTGAATGTAAAAGCATCAAAGCAAAGCAAAAACTATTCCTACTCCCATTGTTATTTTTCACAGAAATAGAAAAAATAAGCCTAAAAATCATACGGAACCACAAAAAGCCCTGAATAGCCAAGGCAATCATGAGCAAAAAGAACAAAGCTGGAGCAATCACACTATTTGATCTCAAACTACACTACAAAGTGATAATAATTAAAACAGCATGGTACTAACATCAAAATAAACACATTGGTCCATTGAACAGAATAGAGAGCCCAGAAATGAGGTCACATATGTATGGTCAATTGATTTTTGACAAGGTGTGAAGAATACACTGGGAAAAGAAGAGTCTCTTTCAAAAATGTTGCTGAGAAAACTGGATATTCACATGCAGAGGAATAAAATTGGACTCTTATCTCATGCAACATGCAAAAATCAATTCCAAATGGATTAAAGTAAACAAAAGATCTAAAACAGTTAAATTACTAGAAGAAAACACAGGAATAAAATATGACATTGGTTTGGGAAATGATTTTTCTAGATTTGACCCTAAAAAAATAGACTAATAAAATTATATGAAAATAAAAAATTTCTTCACAACAAACCAAAAATTAATGGAGTAAAGACACAACCTATATATTGGTAGAAAATAATTGCAAGCCATATATCTGATAAGGGGTTAATATCTAACATATACTAGGAACTGAAACAACTCTATAGGAAAAAATAATAATAATTTGATTAAAAAATGGGCAAAAAATCTGAATTGATAGTTCTCAAAAGAATTCATACAAATTGCCAACAGATATATGAAAAAAATGTCCAAATGTCATTATTAGGGATATGCAAATTAAGCCACAATGAACCATCACCTCATATTCGTAAGAATTGGTATTATCAAAACTTCAAAAGAACAAGTGTTGGGGAAGAGGTAGAGAAAAGGCAACTCTTGCACAATGTTGGTGGGAATGTATATTAGTAGAGTCATCATGAAAAACTGTACGGAGGTTCCTCAAAAATCTTTAAATAGCATTACCCTATGGTTCAGCAATCCCACTGTTGGGCATTTATCCAAAGATTTAAAATTGTGAAGAGATATTCTTTGCAGCAATATCATAATACCCAAGATAGTAAATCAACCTATGTGTCCATCAACAGATGAAAGGCTAAAGAAAATGTGGTATATATATGAGGATACTTCAAAAAGTTTGTGGAAAAATGGAGTTAAAAGATAATATGAATCTTTCCATGAACTTTGTGAAAATTCCTCCTACACAATGGAATACTCTTCAGCCTTAAAAAAAAAAAAAAAAGCCATTTGCAACAACATGGAGGAAACTCAAGAACATGAGAAGTGAAATAATCCAGGCATAGAAAGACAAATATGGCATGTATTCACTTGTATGTTGAATCTAAAACAATCAAAATCTTTACCATATGACCCAGCTATTCCACTGCTGGAAATATACCCAGAGGAATGGAAATCATCATGTCAAAGGGATACCTGTACTGCCATGTTCATTGCAGCACTATTTACAATAGTCAGGAGTTGGAACCAGCCCAAATGCTCATCATCAGATGAGTGGATAGAAAATGTGGTATATCTACACAATGGAATACTACTCTGCCATAAAAAAGAATGAAATACTACCATTTGCAGCAGCATGGATGGATCTAGAGAGAATTATATTAAGTGAAATAAGTCAGGTACAGAAAGAGAAATATCACGTTCTCACTTATTTGTTGGAGGTAAAAATAAATATACACACAAATGGGAGGTGAGAAGACATGAAAATCAACTACTTTGTGTATTGATAAATTAAAATAAAAAAAATTATAATACCCCCCCCCCCCCCACCAATCTCCTCAAAACCAAAAAAGCAATCTAGCTCATAGAAGTGGAGAATAGAATGGTGGTTTCCAGAGCCTGGGGAGTAGGAGGGATGGGGAGTTAATGGACAAAGTGGATGAAGCCTCCATAAGACAGAAGAAATTATCATTATTTTTTTCAGATCTATTGCGTAGCATGGTGAATATAGTTAATAATAGTGTATTATACATATTAAAATTTCTAAGAGGAAGTTTCAAGTATCCTTTCCACTTAATACGGTAAGTATTTGAGGTGATGTATATGCTAATTAGCTTGATTTAATTATTCTACATTATGTTTATAAAGGATAACATTACTTGTATCCCATAAATATATAAAATAATTTATCTATTTGCAATAAAAATATTGTTGAAAACAGACAACTGATTAAAAATAGAAGGGAACTTTCTCTTCCTGATAGAAGGCATCTGCTAGACCACTAAAACTAACATCATACTTAATAGTGAAAGACTAAATGTTTTCTGCCCCAGATTAGGAATAAGGCAGGGTTGCCAGTCCTTTCCCCTTCTAGACTATGACATCAGTCAAGGAAAAAAAAAAAAAAAAAAAAAGCATCCAGATTAGAAAGGAAAAAGTAAAATTGTTTTTAGTCACAGAAAACATAATCTTGTACATAGAAAATCCTAAGGAATCTACAACAAAACCCCTAGAAAAATAAGCAAGTCCAGCAAAGCCAAAGAATACAAGATCAAGTTCAATATAGAACAAGCATACCACCAATGAACAATCTAAAAATACAGAATAATTCTATTCACACTGATATCAGAAAAAGAAAATACTTAGGGATAAATTAAATAAGTGTAAAACTCACATAGTGACATCTGGCAAACATTATTGAGAGAAATTAAAGAAGATCTAAATCAGTGGTTCTCAACCAGGGGTGATTTCAACCCCAGGGGATACAGGATGATGTCTGTGGATAATTTTGTCTATTATTCCTGGAAGGGTGCGACTAGCATCAAGGGGGTAGAGCCCTGGGGTGATGATAAGCATTCTTTAACGTACAGAACATCCCTCGAAAAAAATTAACTGATCCAAAATGTCAATGGCATCGAAATTAAGAAACCCTGATCTAAGAAAGAGATATTTGATGTTCATGGAATAAAAAGCAATATTAAGACAGCAATTCTCACTAAATTGATGTATAAATTCAACATAATCTATCAAAATTCCAGCGGGCTTTTCTCTCCCCTGAAATTGAAAGGGTGATTCTAAAATTTACGCAGAAAAGCAAAGACCCAGGAAAACCAAAACAATCTTGAAAAATAAGAACATATTACAGGGTCTAGGCTTTCTGAATTCAAACTTACTAAAGCTATATTAATTAAGACAGTGTGTTACTGACATAAGGATAGATAATACAGATAAATAAAATAGAATAGTGACTCCAAAAATGATCTATTTGTGGTCAACTGATTTTCAATAAAGATGGAATTCAACAGAGTAAAGGTTAGCTTTCCATAAATAGTGCTGAGACAATCGGGTATCCACAGGCAAAAAGGTGACTTTAGACTCTGACTTCATAAATCTATATAAATCGTAACTCAAAAAGCATCACAGACCTAAATGTAACATACATAGGAAAACATTTCTATGACTCTGAAAATATTTCCCACAAAAGGAAAAATGATAAATTGGACTGTACAAAATTTAAATCTTCTGTACATCAAAAGATACTATTAAGAAGATTTTTAAAAACTAAAAACCAAAAAACACACACACGCAAGCCACAGACTGGGAGACAATATTTTCAGGTCATATATATCATAAAGAAATTATATCCAGATTCTATAAAGGACTCTTACAAATCAATAAGAAGACAAACAACCAAAATGAAAAACTGGGCAAAGATACTTTACCAAAGAAGATACATAAATGCTTAATAATAACATGAGAACTTGATCATCATAGTTATTAGGGAAATGCAAATTCAAACTATAATTCACACACATTTAAATGGCTATAATAAAAAAGATAGGCAGTGGTAAGTGTAGGTTAGAAGGTGGGGAAACTGGAACCCTCGTGTATTGCTGGCAGGAATACAAAACAGTGCCGCCCTTTCGAAAAGGGTGTGGTAGATGCTTTAAATGTTAAACATGGATTTCTTGTATGGCCCAGAAATTTTAATCCTCTGTATCTATCCAAGAAAAAGGAAAACATATGCACGCACAAAGACTTGGGCATGAATGCTGGTAGCAGCTTTATTCATAATAGCTAAATATCCATTAGCTGGTGAATGGATGAACCAAATGTTTATTCATTTATCCATACAATGGGATACTATTCAGCAACGGAAATGAACAGGCACTTTTATTACATGCTGCAACCTAAATGCGTTGCTATAACATTACTCTAAGTGGAAGAAGCTAGCTGCAAAGGACCACATATTGCATGACTCCACTTGTATAAACTGTGTAGAACAGGAAAATCTATAAATATAGAAAATAGATTGGTGGTTGCCTGTCTGGGGATGAAAGCAAGAATTGACTGAAAATGGGTACAATTAATATATATTTGGGGTGATTGAAATATTCAGAAAATGCATTGTGATTGTACCACCCTTAAATTTACCTAAATAACATTAAATTGCACATTTACAATGGGTAAATTTTTGGTATGAAAATTATACTTCAGTAAACTTCTAACAAAAAATTAGCACTAAGCCCGTTTCTCATTTTGGAAGAGTGTTGAGTTATTGATACCCCTGCTGTATCTGATGCTTTCTTTCCTCCCACCCGTATGCTCTTGGTTTTGCCATTTTTTGGTATGCCAATGCCACCTGACTTCCAGCTGCCGTCATTTTCACCCCTTTTCCTGAGAGTTTTCTCTGGACATAGGATCTTGCTTTGCTTGCTCATGGCCGGCAGGAAGTACTGTGGGTACCAGGACTCATGGGAGCCAACCCTGACCAATGACTGGCAGAAACTCATGCATAAAACCTCCCCCAAGCTCATTCAGCTTCAGCGGGACAAGAATGATTCAGCCGTCCGCAGTGTTTTGTTTGATGATGTGCAGTTGCTATCTTCTCCTCCTTCTTTCATCTCCTTATTCCTTTGCATTGTACTGAAATGATTCATCTATTGTTTTCCAGAGTGTGGCAGACTGTCTTTCTGGTTATTCCCTCAAAATTCATTTCTCCTTCTTCTTGCTGAACACGAGACCTCCTACCTATCACCAATTGGTCTGCCTCTGTTGCAGCTGGGTGTCTACAGGTAATGCAAACAGGTCATTTCTAAGTATATGTAGATCGCTTTTTCCTAGACTCTGCCTCGTTTTCTTCTTATCTATGGACTATAATTATATAGCTTTGACCATGCTGATGCAAATAGCCTTCTGGAGAAGAGCAGAGGAACAAGAGAGAAGAATCTTAAGCACCTTCACCACCAAAAGGACTGGAACGAGCCTGATAGCCCAGACTTGTCAGACGGTTATATGACAGCAATATAATTTTCTATATGATTTTAGTAATAGTTTTGGGGAACTCTTTGTTATAGCAACTAACCTTCCTGCTGTGTCTTGCTTATTTTCTATCACTTGCAGTATTAAGTGTATGGTCACCTGATTAGTATATAGTAACCTAATTGACTGCATCCTTTCACCAAATTTAAGTAGAACCTGGGGATTTTAGTAATACATTTGTTTTCTCTGAGTCTTTGAAGTTTTACCCATTGAAAAACAGATTTTTGTAATCTTGTTGTACTCTGTAATTACATGCAATGGGCACCGTAAACCCTCAAGATGTTGGCTTGAAACCAGATTCCTTGGTTTTCAGCATGAGAAGTGAGGAAAGTGGCAGCAGATGGCATTCCCCTGGCAACTATGTTACTAACTCACCAGTCCCTGTCAGTACCTGCTTGAGGGTTTCAAACTTGTTGGCGGTTTGATTCCTTTGACAGATCTGCTGAAGAAACAACTCAGAGGATCTCTGGGAGCAAAAGTATTCTAAAACTGTCAGCCGTCTTGCATCCAATTCATTTGGAGGGAACCTGGTTTTATCAGAGGTTCAGAATTATAATCACTTCTGACATGTGATGAACTGAACACAGATAGCTCTTGCTGTCCATTGGCTGACTTGCTCAGAGAGACAGTGTCTAAAATGACACGGATACGAATATCAGCTTAGCCAATGCTTAAGCTAGGTAGTTGTATTCTGGTGGTAACCACAGAGGGGGTAAGTGGGTGAGGTGCCGGTGAAACGTGTGGTACTTATCATCAGTAAGTTAGTAATAACCACCTTAGAACAACAGCTTTAATTTGGAGAAGCATCCAATGGCAGGTTGGGTCCCCCAGGAAGCAGATTCTGAGATGGGGTGCAGGATGCTTATTAGGGAGTACTTAGGAGGTTGACTGCTGTGGAAGGGAAGGGAAGAGAGAAGGACTGGGAAAAGAGAGAAGTTGAACAGTGATCATGGAAAGCCTAATCCAGCCCCCCAGGATGCTCTGAAGCCAGGATGTCTCTTAATAGTTGACCTGCACCAGGAAGCAGCAATGAGATGGGAAAAGAAAATGTCTTCAGTCCTGGAAAATTTCCAGTTTCAGCTACCAGGTGACAACCTTCTCAGCAGCTTTGGGAATAAGAAAAAAGAAATAAGAACGAGCGGTTCTGAAGAAGGGATCTAGATGACTCAGCACAAGGTCTACTATCCAAACCACCTAAGCACCTCCATGGAAACTTCAAATGACAGTTTCTTCATTAGTTTCATTAGTTCCTTCTATTAACCACAACTAAAAGTGATGATTTAACTTCTGGAATCAGTTAGAAATACTTTTTCACTATGGTACTACTGGGAAAAAAAAGTCCCAGTCAGGGAGTGGCTGGGGTTAGTAGCTGAAACCTGATATCAAATAATCCCTTTGCTTGAGTGTTCTTAAATTTCAATAAGATCTGTTAGGCTGGGATCATGTCTCTGTGCTGGTACCACCTGTAACTCCTGTTCCCTTGATTTGGTCATTCATTCTGCTTTCCATCACTACATGCTCCACATCGTTCCATGTTGAACAATCTTCCTCCTTGACAAGGGTTTTATGCAAAATATTGTCAGCCTCTGTCTGGATTTTTCAAAAATTTAGTGTTTTAAGTCCATAGCTCTTCCTCCCTTAACATAAGGCTATGTTGTCCAGTACCCAGCCTGTGCCTAAGACCACAATAGACACTCAACGTGCGTATTTTCACTTAATTATATCGTGCAGAATTTCCTCCCTGAAATTTGAGTGTCCTATTTATGTTTCTATTGGCTGTTTCAAAAATTTGGCAATGCATGAATTTCACAAATTTGAAATGACTTTGAAAATGCTCTTTATGAGATCTCACTTTAAAAATGTCCTCTGAATTTTTGAATTAATATAGCTCATTGTTATTATTATGAATATTATTATTATGGTTCATTGGGTTAAAATAATAATTGATGCTGGCTGACACAGGAGGAAAGATAACACTGTGAAAACACTGATTGGCACAAAGAATCAAATGGGAGGTTTGAAAAACAGTCTAGGGCTTTGGCAGGGTCTAGGGAGTCTCCAGGGAGGCAATAGGCAAGAACCATTTAATAATCTCATAAGCTCATCATCACTGGAATACATGTATGCGTTCTATTTTATTTATAGTTTTTTCTTTCATATCTTTATTCAAAATTCAAAAACTAGAAGATTTGATTGATCTAGTCTGATTATGCGCTTATTCCTTATGCTTACCATATTTGTGTCCTGATTCTTTTTTTATTACTCATTCTGCATTTCTCATCTCAATACCATCTTCCAAGTTGCCCAGGTTAGAAATCTAGATGTCTGGTAACATTTATATACATAGTTATTGCTGCAGATATATTTCCCACCCCAACTCCCACCCCATATACTCAGAAGAGACTACAAAAATTTTATAGCACGAAATTACATTTTGTTTCTTTTATTGGATTTACTTTATAAGGCCACACAAAAATTTGCAACAACAACAAAAAATCTTTCTTGTCACCAACCACTCAAGAGAGTTCAATCAAATAATATTTATGCAGACCTGTATACAAGGGTACTTTAAACAGTTTGTGGAAAAATAGAATTAAAAGATAATATGAATCTTCCTGTCTCTCTACAATTTGGTATCCTTTAGCCACATTCTTCCTTTCCCCCCTCCCCCACCCCTTTCCAGTCTCTAGCAACCACTATTCTGCTCTCTGCTTCTAAGAGATCAACTTTTTTAGCTTCCATACACGAGTGAGAACATGCAGCATTTCTCTTTCTGTGCCTGGCTTATTTCACTTAGTTTTCTCTTACCTCATCCATGTTTCTGTCAATGGCAGAATTTCATTGTGTTTTTGTGGCCATCATGTATATATACCACATTTTGTCTCATAGCAGTATAGGGATACTATAGTAAACACCAAATTACTGTATAACTTCAAGTAGCTAGTTGAGAGGATTTTGAATGTTCCCAGCACAAAGAGGTGACAAATTTTCAAGGTGGGGGATATGCTAATTACCCAGATATGATCATTGCACTCTATATATGTACCCAAATATCACATTTTATGCCATAAACATTTACAATTATCATGGGTCAGTTAAGAAAAATTAAAAAGAAAAAAAAATTACAGACAGAAGTAGATTAGAAGTTTCCAGAAACTGGGGGGAAGACATAATGAGCAGTTATGGCTTAATGGGTACAAAGTTTATATTTAGGATGACAAAAAAGTTTTGGAATTAGATGGAGGTAGTGGTTGCACAGTATTGTGAATGTAATTAATTCCATGCAAATGTGTATTTAAAAATGCTTAAAATTGCAATCATATTTTGCCACAAAAATAAGTAAATGAAGATAATATGAACTTTTTGAAGTACCTTGTAAGTATTTTTTAAATGTTGAATTGTATTAAAAGACACATAATGAGGACAGGAATGTATGTGCTCTTTCTGATGCCACAACCCAATTACCTTGAAACAAACACTTTTAAATTTTCTTGCTGTTTTTTTGACATTTTCCTGTATACATGATTAACATGCTTATACTAATATTTCTAAAATAATCAGTATTAGACTTTATGTACTGACTTGTATCAAATATTGATGCACATTCTCCTAGTACTTCTACCTTCAAAATCTTCCAGTGTAGGTCTGTTTCATTTATACAAATTACTGTGAAAATCCCTTTCTCTTTTTCTCTCTGTTTTTCTGAACCCATTCCCCCTTTTGGTTTATTTGCTTATCTGTCTATCTTTAACTCATTCTATTTAGAGGCTTTCCTCAATTATTCCATTGCCTTTAGCTGTATGTTTTTAACAGTGAGCTGAGAAAATGCTGATGAGAAGCTGATGTGTATGCATTTGGCTTGTTGATAGGACATGGAGTTATTTTTCTGAGCTTCTTGGTTTTCTCCAGGAACACCTGTGGAAATCCAGTTTAGATTCTGTTAACCATAGCTGCTTGTTTTTCAGAGGCTGAAGGCATAAGGGTGCAGAAGGTCAAAATTCAAATACTAGAAGATTTGATTGATCTAGTCTGATTGATTAGTCTGACACCTGAATATGCAGGAATACGTTTTATCCCCCTGTTTTCGACAGAGCACCTATCCTGCTTTCTACTGTGTCTGGTGCATCTAATTCCAAAACTGGTCTAGTTTTCTTTATAGAAAAAAAAACATCTGTTTCTTGCAGAGGTTGGGAAGGGGGCAGGCACATGATTAGGTATATAATAGGAGTGAGAATCTAGGAATCCTATAGCCAAGGTTTGTTACAGCTTTAAACAATCCCTCTATTTTCTCCCCCATGTCTCACCCACACCTTTTATGGTGTCTTTTTCTATGCCTCAAATTTCTGAACCTGTTTTGAGTATTCTGAGACAGATTGGCTTGCTTATTGTCACTGTCTTTTTCAAGAGTTATTTATCTTTTAACTTTCCATTAATATTTTCAATTTCATAAGGGCAAATAAGTGTCATAAGGACAGAAGGGCAAATACTTCATGACTCCCCTTACATGAGATATCCAAAACAGTTAAACCCATAGGAGAAGAAGATAGGATGGTTATTCCTGGAGGCTGGAGGAGGGAGAAATGTGGAGATATTGTTGAACAGACATAATGTTTCAGTTATGGAAGATGAATAGGTTCTAAAGATCTGCTGTACTACTGTACTACACGTGCCTGTAGTTAATACTGTATCATTCACTTAAAAACTTTGTTGAAAGAATAGACCTCAAGTTAAGTGTTCTTACCACGAAAAGGGAGGAGGGGGCAGGAGAAAACTTTTGGAGGTGATAATATGTTTATCATCTTGATTATGATAAGCCCATTAAATTATATACATTAAAAATACTTTTAATTTCAATTAAATATTAAGAATGCTTAAATTATGTAGGATTGAATCATATGAAAAAAATGTATTGGATCTTATCTAGCAAAGGTACTTTTCTACTTCCTGTGCTTACCTTTCACTTATTCATTCCTTCATTCAACCTGTATTTATTACGCTAGGCACTGCTTAGGAGCTTGGAATATGGTACTGAAGAAAAGTAAAATTACTTGTCTACATGGAGCTTGCATTTTAATAGGAGTTCCAGATTATAAATAATATTTTTAAAAAGTAATATATTGTATTTCAGATAGCAATATGCATCTTTCTCTTAGACCTAGAAATAGAACATTATAACACAAGATGCCCCAATGTAACCTTTCCCAATTACATCCCCCTTTATTCCTGCCACAGATAATCACTATTCTGATTTTAAGTTAATTATGCCACCGATTTTCACCAGAGTTTTTAAAATTTTTTTTGTTTTTTTGGTTAATACTCAAAAGCACACTGGTTAGTTTTGCTTTAACTGGAATTTACATATGAAATTATACCATGTATAATTATACCATGTATAATTTTCTGTGATTTACTCCTTTTTCTTGATTTTATGTTTTCCAGATATAAGTACATTGATATGTGTAGTAGGAATGCATTTATCATCATCAGGTATTTGTAAACTGAAAAATAAGTGATTGTCTCCGGGGCACAGCATTGAATATCAATACCTGGGTCCAATATGTGATGGTCAAATCAGGATAATTAGTATACTGAACATTACACGTGTAATCATTTTTTGTGGCCCTTTACCAATGTCTCGCTAACCGTTTCCACCCCCCGTTCCAGTCTCTGGTGGCCTCAGTTCTGTTCTTCCTTTCGAAAGTTCAATAAATTATTGTGATTATTGTATGTTTCTTTCTTTTTCTATTTATTTTTTAGCTCCCAATTATGAGTAAGGACATACAGTATTTCTCTTTCTGTGCCTGGCTTATTTCACTTAACATAATTTTCTTTAAGTTCATCTATGTTGTTGTGAATGGCAGAATTTCATTCTTTTCATGGCCAGAGTACTATTCCATTTTGTATATATACCATCTTTCCTTATTTGGTTGTCTGCTGATGAACATTTTAGTTGGTTACATCTCTTTGCTACTGTAAATAGAGTTGTGATAAACATGGGAGTGCAGGTATCCCTTCCGCAGGATGAGTTCCGATCTTTTGGGTGTATACCCGGCAGTGGAATTCCTGTATAGCATGGCAGCTCTATTTGGGAAACCTCTGTACTGTTCTCCATAATGGCTACACTAATTTACAGTCCCACCAACAGTGTAGAAAGGTTACCCTGTCTCCTCATTCTTGCCAACATTTGTTATTCTCTGTCTTTTTGATAATGGTACAGTCTAACTGGCTTGAGATGATACCTCAGTGTGGTTTTGATTTACATTTCTCTGATGCTTAGTGATGAGCATTTTTTCATGTGTCCATTGGCCATTTGTATATCTTCCTTTGAGAAACACCTACTCAGCTACGTAGCTTATTTTTTAATTAGGTTACTTGTTTTTACTGTTAAAGTTGTTTGAGTCCCTTGTGTATTCTGGATATTAATCCCTGGTCAGTGCATAGTTTGCAAATATTTTTGCCCATTCTGTAGCTGTCTTTTTGCCCTGTTAATTGTTTCTTTATTATTATTATTATTATTATTTTAAGTTTTATTTTGTCGATATACATTGTGGCTGATTATTGCTCCCCATCACCAAAACCTCTCTCCCTTCTCCCTCCCCCCTCCCCCCAACAATGTCCTTTCTGTTTGCTTGTCGTATCAACTTCAAGTAGTTGTGGTTGTTATATCTTCTTCCCCCCTCCCCCCGGTTTGTGTGTGTGTGTATGTGTGTGTGTGTGTGTGTG
Organism: Cynocephalus volans; assembly: GCF_027409185.1. Taxonomy (NCBI): domain Eukaryota; kingdom Metazoa; phylum Chordata; class Mammalia; order Dermoptera; family Cynocephalidae; genus Cynocephalus; species Cynocephalus volans. The sequence goes on from NC_084461.1 coordinate 232,475,493, forward strand.
TGTGTGTGTGTGAATTTATATATTAATTTTTAGCTCCCACCAATAAGTGAGAACATGTGGTATTTCTCTTTCTGTGCCTGACTTGTTTCACTTAATATAATTCTCTCAAGGTCCATCCATTTTGTTGCAAATGGCAGTATTTCATTCGTTTTTATAGCTGAGTAGTATTCCATTGTGTAGATGTACCACATTTTCCGTATCCACTCATCTGATGATGGACATTTGGGCTGGTTTCAACTCTTGGCTATTGTAAAGAGTGCTGCGATGAACATTGGGGAACAGGTATACCTTCAACTTGATGATTTCCATTCCTCTGGGTATATTCCCAACAGTGGGATAGCTGGGTCGTATGGTAGATCTATCTGCAATTGTTTGAGGAACCTCCATACCATTTTCCATAGAGGCTGCACCATTTTGCAGTCCCACCAACAATGTATGAGAGTTCCTTTTTCTCCGCAACCTCACCAGCATTTATCGTTCAGTCTTTTGGATTTTAGCCATCCTAACTGGGGTTAGATGGTATCTCAGTGTGGTTTTGATTTGCATTTCCCGGATGCTGAGTGATGTTGAGCACTTTTTCATATGTCTGTTGGCCATTTGTATATCTTAAAGCTGGAGGCATAAAACTACCTGACTTTAAGCTATACTACAAAGCTATAATAACCCAAACAGTATGGTACTGGCATAAAAACAGACACACTGACCAATGGAATAGAATAGAGAATCCAGAAATCAACCCACTCACTTACTGCCATCTGATCTTTGATAAAGGCACCAAGCCTATTCACTGGGGAAGGGACTGCCTCTTCAGCAAATGGTGCTGGGATAACTGGATATCCATATGCAGGAGAATGAAACTAGATCCATACCTCTCGCCGTATACTAAAATCAACTCAAAATGGATTAAGGATTTAAATATACACCCTGAAACAATAAAACTTCTTAAAGAAAACATAGGAGAAACACTTCAGGAAATAGGATTGGGCACAGACTTCATGAATACGACCCCAAAAGCACGGGCAACCAAAGGAAAAATAAACAAATGGGATTATATCCAACTAAAAAGCTTCTGCACAGCAAAAGAAACAATTAAAAGAGTTAAAAGACAACCAACAGAGTGGGAGAAAATATTTGCAAAATATACATCTGACAAAGGATTAATATCCAGAATATATAAGGAACTCAAACAACTTTACAAGAAGAAAACAAGCAACCCAATTAAAAAATGGGCAAAAGAGCTAAGTAGGCTGTTAATTGTTTCTTTTGCTGTGCAGAAGCTTTTTAGTTTGATATAATCCCATTTGTTTATTTTTTCCTTTGTTTTCTGTGCTTTGGGGCTCTTATTCCTAAAGTCTTTGTCCAGTCCAACATCCTTAAGTATTTCCCCTGTTTCCTTTTAGGAGTTTTATAGTATCAGATCATATATTTAGGTATTTAATCCACTTTGAGTTGATTTTGGTATGTGGAAAAAGGTATGCAACTAGTTTCATTCTTCTACATATGGATGTCCAGTTTTCCCAGCACCATTTATTGAAGAGGTAGTATTTTCCCCAATCTATGTTCTTGCTGCCTTTGTCAAAGATCAGTTGGCTGTGCTATAAGTATGTGGGTTGATTTCTGGGTTCTCTATTCTGTTCCATTGGTCCTAGTGTCTGTTTTTATGACAGTACCGTGTTTTCTTACTATAGCTTCAAAGTATAACTTAAGGTCAGGTAGTGTTATGTCTCAGCTTTTTTTGTTTGTTTGTTTTGTTTTGTTTTCCTCAGGATTGCTTTGGCTAATCAGGATTTTTGTTTTTCCATATGAATGTTAGATTTTTTTTCTATTTTTGTGAAGGATGTCATTGGTATTTTGATGGGGATTGCATTGTAGATCTCTTTGGAGAGTATAAACATTTTCACAATATTAGTTCTTTCATGCCAAGATCATGGACTGTCTTTCCATCTTTTTTGTGTCCTCTTTAATTTCTTTCAGAAGTGATTTCCACTTCTTGTTGTAGAGATATTTCACTTCCTTGGTTAAATTGATTCTTAGGTATTTTATTTTATTGGTGACTATTGTTAATGAGCTTGCTTTCTTGATTTCTTTTTCTACTAATTTGTTATTGGAGTATTAAAACACTACTGATATTTGCATGTTGATTTTTTATCCTGCAACTTTATCAAAATTGTTTATCAGCTTTAAGAGTTTTGGGGGTTTTCTTTGTAAAGTTTTTAGGTTTTTCTATGTATAGGATCATGCCATCTGCAAACAGAGACAGTTTGACTTTGTCCTTCCAATCTGGATGCCCCTTTTTCTTCTTCTTGTCTGATGGCTCTGGCTAGTACCTCCAATACTGTGTTGAATAGGAGTGGTGAGAGGGCATCCTCATCTTAAGGGAAAAACTTGCAGCTTTTCCCCATTCAGGATGATATTGGCAGTTGGTTTGTCATATATGCCTTTTATTATGTTGAATTATTTTCTTTCTGTACCTAATTTGCTGAGAGTCTTTGTCATGAATGGATGCTGAATTTTGTCAAATGCTTTTTCTGCATGTTTTGAGATAATCAAGTGATTTTTATCCTTGTCCTGTGGTGTATCTCATCTATTGTCTCCTATATGTTGAACCATCCTTGCATCCCTGGGATGAATCCCACTTGATCGTGGTGTATAATTTTTTTGGTGTGTTGCTATATTCTGTTTGCTAATATTTTGTTGAGGGTTTTTGCATATATGTCCATCAAAGATTTTGTCCTGCAGTTTTCTTTTGTGTTGTATCTTTGTCTGGTTTTGGTATTTGGGTGATGCTAGTCTCATAGAATGAGTTTGGGAGAATGGGCTCAGCTTCAATGTTTTGGAATAGTTTGAAGAGAATTGATATTAATTTCTCTCTAAAGATTTGGTAGAATTTAGCAGTAAAGCCATTCAGACCTGGGATTTTCTTGGGAGATGGCTGATTACTGCTTTAATCTCATTGCTTGTTATTGGTCTATTAGGGTTTTCTGTGTCTTCTTGGTTCATTCTTGGTAGTTTGTATGTGTCCAGAAATTTATTCATTTCCTCCAGGTTTTCAAATTTGCTGGTGTATAGTTGTCATAACAGCCTGTAATGATTCTTTTTATTTCTGTGATACTGGTTGTAATGTCTTTTTCATTTCTGATTTTGGTTATTTGGTCTTCCCTCCTCTTTTTTGAGTTAGCCTAGCAAATGGTTTGTCTATTTTTTTTTTTATCTTCTCCAAAAACAAATTTTGGTTCATTGATTGTTTGTATCATTTTTTTTAGGGTCTCTGTTTCATTTAGTTCCACTCTGATTTTAATTGTTTCTTTCCATCTGCTAATTTTGAGATTGGATTGGATTTGCCCTTGTGGCAACAATGGGTGTGGAGGTAGTTGTGGTGGACACCCCCATGGAAGAGATGTCTGTGACAGTGGCAGTGGCTCCCTACACCTCCTGATGTCCACACACATGCTCTTGACATCTGTCTGTTGGGGGGCGGGGGCTGCATGTCACTGCTAAGGTCCCCGTGTGTGCTCCAGCCATCTGTGTGTCCTGCTCTGATCTTAGTTATTTCTTTCCATCTACTAGCTTTGGGATTGGATTGATCTTGTTTTTCTAGTTCTTTAACGTATATCAATAGGTTACTTATTTGAAATCTTTCTATTCTTTTGATTTAAGCATTTATTGCAATACACTGTCCTCTTAGTACTGCTTTCACAGTATCCCACAGGTTTTCTGTTGTGTCTTTATTTTCATGAGTTTCAAGAAATGTTTTGATTTCCTGTTTACTTTCTTCTTTCACCCATATATCATTCAGGAACATGTTGCTTAGTTTCGATGTGTTTGTATAGTTTCCAGAGTTTACTTGTTATTGATTTCTAGTTTTAATCCATTGTGGTCTGAGAAGTTACTTGAATTGATTTCAATTTTTTAAAATTTGTTGAGACTTGATTTGTGACCTAATATGTAATCAATCCTGTAGAAATGTTACATGTGCCTTTGGAGAAGAATATATATTCTCTAGTTGCTGTGAAATGTTTTCTGTACATATCTTTCAAGTCTGACTGGTCTGAAGTATAGTTTAAATCCTCTGTTTCTCTATTGATTTGTTGCCTAGATGCTCTGTCTAATGCCTAGAGAGGAGTGTTCAGGTCCCCAACTATTATCATATTGGAGCCTATTTCTTTCATTAGGTCTGGCAGTGTTTCCTTTATGTATCTGAGTGCTCCAGTGTTGGGTGCATATATATTTATAACTGTTATGTCTTCTTGCTGGATAGATTCCTTTATCATTATATAGTAGCCTTCTTTGTCTCTTCTTATTTTTTTTTGTTTAAAGTCTATTTTGTACAATCTAAGAATAGCTATTCCTGATCATTTTTGGTATCCATTTGCATGATATATCTTTTTCCATTCTTTTGCTATTAGTTTTGTGTGTGTCTTTACAGGTGAGGTGAGTGTCTTGAAGACAGTATATAGGTAGCTCTAGCTTTTTAATCCAATCAGTCAGTCAGTCTGTGTTTTTTCAGTTTGGAATTTAACCCATTTACATTTAGGGACATTATTGAAAGGTATTTTCTTACTTGTGGCTTTTTAGCAATTTTCAATTGGATGTTTTAAATACCTTTTATTCCTTCTCCTTGTATTGCTTGTCTTCCATGTTGGTTTTTTGAAGTGGTAAGGCATACTTTCTTTCTCTTCCTCCTTTGCATTTTTGTTCTATCACTGGGTTTTGTACCTTCTTTTGTATTTATGATAGTGATTATCCATTTTTGGATTCCAGATGCAGGACTCCTTTGAAGGTTTCCTGTAGGCTTTTTCGTGTGGTGGTGAACTTCTGCAGATATTTTTTGTCTAGGAAATACACTATTCCTCCTTCATTTCTGAAGGATAGCCTTCCTGGGTATAGTATTCTTGGCTGGCAGCTTTTTGGGGGTTTTTAAGTATTTTGAATATATCATCCCATTCTCTTCTGCCCAATAGAGTTTCTGCTGAAAAGTCTGGTGACAGTCTGAATGGGACTCCTTTATTGGTGACTTGATGCTTTTCTTTATGTTTTTAGGATTCCTTCTTTGAGTTTTGCCAGTTTGACTGTAATGTGTCTCAGATGGGACCTTTTTGAATTGTATTTGTTTGGGAATCTTTGAGCCTTCTAGATCTGAAGGTCTGTGTCTCTCCTTATATCTGGGAATGTTTTTGCTATTGTTATTATGTTGTTGAATATGTTTTTAGTGCCTTTTCCTTTCTTCCCCATTTCTGGAACACCCATGATTGTGTTGTTTGTGCACTTAACATTTTCTGCTGGCTCTCTTAGATATTCTTCATTTTAATTTTTTAAAATTTTTGTCACCTGGGTTCTTTTGAAGACTGCTCAAGATTAAATTTTTTTCTTTTGATTGTTCCATCCTCCTGCTTAAGCTCTCAGTTGGGTTTTTTTATCTCATTGAATGAATCTGTCAGTTCTAGGAGTTCTGTCACATTCTTTTTAAAGGTATTAATCTCTTCATAAATTTCCTTCTTCATATCCTGGATAGTTTTTATTTCATTGTGTTGTCTAACTGAGTACTCTTGTGTCTCATTGACTTTCCTTAAAGTTCAGGGTAGTAATATGTTAAATGTTTTGCAAACATTTTTTAAAAAGTTTATGCCTTAATTTCCAATTCTCTTTATCATGATCTTTTAAAAGTAAACAGAAATTCTTCATTTTAATGTAGCAGAATGTATACCTTTTCCTTTATGATTTGGCTTGTGGCTTAAGAAGTCTTTCCCTACCCCCAAGAGCATAAAGATTATTACTGTATATTGCACTTCAAAAATAGTATAATTATGCCTTTATTTATTTAATTATTTAACAACCTGAAATTGAATTTTATGTATGGTGCGAGGTTGGTTTTTATATACTTATTAACCATTTCTGGAAGCCCACTGTTCTCCTCCGATCTGCACATGTCCTTTATATGTACAACAAACCATAAGCAGAATTATAAACCAGACTCACTAATATAAAGAACAATCATTTCATCAGTTTAATAGATTATGGGAAATTTTTAATAAAACGTTGATATACAGTTTATTTTAGCTTCATAAGAGAAGCTTAGAGCTTATGTTTCTTTTTAAAATTAATTTTGCCAAAGGTTTGTGAATGGTTTTACACTTTTCAATCAACTACGTTTTAGCTTGCTTAACACTTCCAGTCAAATGTTTATTTTCTTTTTCAAAATTACTGTTGTTACTAATTTATTTATTATTTCCTTTATTGTATTCTTTTGGAATTCATTTAGCATTTCTTCCTTTTAATTTTGAGATGGATTTTTTTCCTCTTTAATTGTTGGTTTTAATGTTTTAGAACACAAGCATTTAGATTCACAAATTTAGCTAAGTACATTTATATATTTTCACAATTTTATTATAATTTATTTTTATATATTAACATTTTCTGTATTCTTAATAACTATGCCTATTTTGAAAGAGCTTTTACAATTTCCAAAATTAAAAGGTTTTTTTTTTTCTTAATTCATTTTGGTTAAAGAATGTGATGTCAATTTTTTAACATGTTTGATATAACTTTCTAGCTTATGATGTGCTCAATTTTTATAAATATTTTATGCATACTGGACAGAAATATGAATTCTCTCATTATGGGTACAGGGTCCTCTGTATATTTATCACATTAAAACTGTTATGTAGTTCAAATGCTCTCTATCTTTACTAATACTTTGACTTGCTATTAATAAGAAGTTTTCAAAAGTATCAAATTTTTCATCTAAAAGTATCAAGTTTCATTTTAACATTTTAGTACTTACTTTTTTTTGACTCTGTCATTTTCCTTCAACCATAATTTATTTAAAGTGTATATTTTATGTTCTGTATGTATCTGATAATTTCATTGCCTAAATCTTCTGTTTCTTGTCTTGCTAATTGGAGGGGGTTTTCTGTGTGGGTTTTTTTCTTTCTTATTTATATTACATTATTTTGTTTTGCAAGTTCATGGTTGGTGAAACTTTATTTGTGGGATTCCTGCCATGCATGTTTTGAGTTTGTGTCCTATCAGAGACAGTTGGCTGTTACTTAATGACGCTTTAACTAGTTTGTAGCTTAGAACAGGGCACCAAAAGCTAGAAATACCTCCATGACTAAATCCTTGTCCGTGAGGAATTCACAGCAAGGACTGGAAAAGCAGCAATTGCATTAAACTATGTTAGTGTCATACTCATAGACCTTGGTATGCCATTCTTTTTTTCTTCCCCCTTTCCTGCATGGGGAGCTTGGTTTTTGTCCTGTCTGCCTTTCCTATACTGCTTCGCATCCTGTCTTTTAAGGAATTTTCTAATATTTTTCTTCCCTCCTCTAGATCTAAGGTATGTAAGAAAAGAGAATGAATAAAGAGAGAAGTGGTTACAGGAAGAAATGGAGGAAGAGCAAATGGCAAGGGCCAAGTCCACTGGATACTAAAAGAGTTCATAGAGGAAGAGGTACATTAGGAATCAGGGAATGACAGTGACAGAGCATCTGTGCTGTGTAAGGGGCTATCTAGAGGAAAGGGGATTTAAAGAGTGTTTCCTCCGAGTTAGAAACCGGAACCAATTTATGTTCCTAGAAAGTAACAAGTAAAGCTTCAAATTCCAATTTTATTTACTTGCTCACAAACGATTGAGTGCATGCTTTAAGGTTGGAACCTTTCAATCAAGGATGATAGCAGTAAACAAAACGGGCAAAGGACTTACTCTCATGGTGTTTACACAAAATATAAAAGTGATTTTTTGAATGAATATATAATTAAATAGCATCTTTGCCGTGAGCATTATGACTGAAATAATGCAGAGTGAGGGAGTGGTGCGGGAGGCAGGGGAGTGTTCTTTACGCAGGGTAATCAAATAGAGCCTCTGCGGTCAGGTGAGTTTTGAGCAGAGACCTTAATAAAACTGCTGAATTTTGCTTCTGTGGATAAGATGTTGAGCAAAGACTGAGCTAAATAGGGATCCAGGAACTATTGGGGCTACAGTTATAGTAGAGGTAAACTTAAGGTCCTTTGGGAGGACAGATGCAGGCCATCAAACCAAGATTAGTTTAATGGGTTTACAAAAGGCTTTCAAGAATGTGAACAAAGTCTGAAAGGATTTAGGCAGTCAGAGGAGACAGAAAAAGTGTGCAGAGAGAAAACAGTGTACTTGGGGGCATAAAAGAATACGGAATGGTGGGCCTGCAAGTAACTTGGTTAGCTCTGGCCTGCAAGATTACAATGGCAAAAACAAAAGTATTCCTGTGACAAGCTAAGTATTCTGGATATTTCTCTAAGGCCAGTTTAGGAGAAAATGAGATAATTCTAAGAAAGAGAGTAACATTCTGAATGTTATGGGTTGAAATTTATAATTGCATTCAATTTAAAGATCGATATTTTTCTTGTCATATTAGAAATAAGATTTATTTCTCTATTTATTCAAGACTTTTGTGTTTCTTCTCTGAATATTTTCTTTTATTTTTGCTCTAACTGAATTATGATTATCCCCTGAGGGCATTGATAGATATAAAGGTAGCTCTCCCAAATGCTGGCTGCTTTTTCCCCCCCCAACATCTGGACTACAAAAGGGCCTGGAGGTAGAACAGGTTTTCCCTTTGCTTTTCATTGCCCCATCTATGCTATTTCTATTTCTCCTCCCTCAAAACTGTTCTTTTTATTGCAGTCTAAACCAGTCTACCTCTCATCCTTCTTATTTACCTAAAACATTAAAATCTAGCTCATATTTTTCATTACTATTTCTATTGTCATTCTTGGAATAAGAACTTAATTATAAAAATGACCTCAAATGTCTGTCTATCTTTATATTCATGAGGTTTGTAATGTGACTTTGCAGATCCTCCTGAGGAGCTATTTTCCCACACCTTGAACTTGTATCTTACTTTGGTTAATAGAATGTGGCGGAAGTGACATTGTGTTTGTTCTGAGCCTAATCCTCAAAGGGGCTTCCACGCTTCCCCTCTCTCTTGGATTCCTCTGACAAGACAACGTGCCTGATGTTGACTGCTGGAAGATAAGAGACCACGGAGCAGACTCAAATAAGTAAGCTCTGGGGTTCCACCTGAGGCTCTGCTCTTCTGAGGGAACCCATCCAAGAATACCAAAGCCAAACTGCAGCTGACCCACAGCTGACCACAGATGTATGGTAAGCCATGCCCACACCAGCTCAGCTTGGCAGAACAGCCAAAATGATCACAACTGGTGAGTGAAAATAAATGTTTATCATTTCGTGTATTAATATGAAACTGAGATTTGGTGGTTTTTATCCAGCATTACCGTGGCAATAAATAACAAATACAAAAATTGGTTTTGTATTTGAAAGTGGAAATTTCAGGAAGTTATGGAACACAAATGTAATAACAAAAGTTACTAAAAGTTGTAATCAGAAGCTGGGTCCTTGATCTTCCAGTTGCATCACCCTATCTCTTAACAGTCGATGAACAATTGATAAGGGTCCCACAGTATCCAAGTCAATCTGGCCAACCTCATTTCAGAATTCTTCATTCGTTACCCAAGTCCCAGACGTACTCCTCAGAAACTAAAAGAAATTGAAATAAACTTTGCACTTGGTATCAAAAATAAGAAGTGACGGAACATTACACAGATGCTCTTAAGATGCTCGGTGGGACAAACATGTGTCTGTGAGCTCCTGGGCCACCATATGGACTTTTTCTGAAACTTATCCCTAGCCTGGTGAGCTACACTGATGATGCAGGCATTCTTTTCTCAGCCAGTCCCACACCAGGAGTGAAAAAGACAGCCACAGGAAAAAGTTGGACTGAGTCACAGAAGTAACCTTTTCAATTTTTATAATTATTTTATATTATTTTAGCAGTATACTATACTCAATTTCAATCCACAATTACTGAATATTCTTCTTAAGGCTTTCCATTTGGGCAATAAAGGTGAAGATCTTGAAACAGATTCTCACAAAATTGAAAATCTGTTAAAATCTTTTCAAAATATGTTCTTCTTTTGGCTTATGGCGTAATTTCTAACAATTTGTTAGAAATGCAATTTGGCATTCTAAGTTTAGAATGTTGTGGTTTTCCTACCTGACACAGGGGACTTAAAATGTCTTATTATGACATTAAAGCACAAGCTTGACTGAAATAAAGATGGATGCACATGTGAAGTAAGAAAGTGTCACCGTGATAGTCACTGTGCTAACTTGAACCTGAATGCACATAACCTTGAGATGTCCCCCAGTCACAGTTTCTCTAGAGTAACATAGGCATGAATATGCTTCCTTTTTGGGTGATGGCAAAATAGAATTAGGGAGTGAAGCAATTTCATTCATTTAAAAACAGTCTGCTCATTATCATGTAGTTAAAAAGCGTGAGCTTTAAAATGACTTAAATAAGTTAAAACCCCAATTTTTCTGCTATTTGGTCTTGTGATCTTCAGGCAAGTTAGTGAGTACTTCAGAAAGTTAGCTTTTCTTGTATAATGTAGATAATATTGCACGTCTCAGTATTTTGGGTATTCTTCTATTTTTGCTTGAGTACTTACCTGCCAATTACATCCAGTGCCTTGGCAGAGAGTTGGTGTTCAGTCAATTCTTTTCCTCTATTTCAAATATCCCGCATCCTTTCTGTATCATTACGGACACATTTCTATTCTCTTCATATACAGATCATTTTTCACCAAAGCCTGCATCAATTTCTAACTAACCTATGAAACTTGCTCAAATGTTACTGATTGATCTCAATTTTGATTCTAACTTATATGCTGTCCATTTAAACTTTCAACCATTGATATTGACAAACATATAACTCATTTTGGAAATATTCTTTTTATTGTACCCTACATATTTCATTTTCAATAGATCTTTTTTCTGAAAATATTTGCAAAAATCTGGGGGTAAGAACTCCCCCTTGGTTCTATTACAAATTGCCTACTACAGTGTTAGCAACAGAACAGAATATAATATATGCTTATTATTATAATCAGTGAATTGAGTCTGAGAATATTCGTTGAAATCTGGGACTCCTTGTGCTGTTGTAAATTGGATCTCATTGTTTTTGGGTATCAGCACTCCTTTTGAATCTCTGAGGAGTTTCTTCATAATTATTTAAGAGGAAAATGTGCTCTTATAGTTTCATACTTTTTGTTCAGTATTTCGTTCTTACTTGCATTCTTTCATTTGTACTTTTTTTATTGAGGTAAAATTCGCCTAGCATAAAATTCACCATTTTAACCATTTTACGGTATAAAATTTGGTGGTTTTGCACATTCACTATGTTGAGCAACTATCACTGCTCTCTAATTTCAGAACATTTTCAACACTCCAAAATGAAACCAATACCCTTTAGCAGTCACTCTGCAATTCTCCCGACTCTCAGCACGTGGCAACCCAACAATCTGCTTTCTGTCTCCATGAATTTTCCCATTCTCACTTCCCACCCTGATTTTCTCATATAGATGAAATCATACCACATGTGGCTTTTTGTGTCCGGCTTCTTTCAGTTAGCATGTTTTCAAGGTTTATTTTATTCATATTGCAGCATGTATTATTACTCCATTCCTTTTTATGGCTGAATAATATTCTGTTATATGGCTACATCGTATTTTGTTTACCCATTCTTCAGGGGATGAGCATTTGGGTTGTTTCCACTTTTTAGCTATTGCTAATAATGCTGCTATGGACATTTGTGTAAATTTATGTACAATTTTTTTTTGTTTGTTTAAACACTTGTTTTCAACTTGGGTATATACCTAGGAGTGAACTTGCATTCTATTAAGCGTAGAATTGCATATGGTAATTCTGAAGCACAAAGTGTTTTTTTACAGTAGTTGGACCATTTTACATCCCCCCCCCACCCCAGCAGTGTCTAAGGATTTCAGTTTTTTCATGAACATCGTCACCAACACTTACTTACTTACTTACTTTTGGTTCTAGCCATTCTAGTGAATATTAGGTGATTTTGATCTGTATTTTCCTAATGATTAACAATGTTGAGCTTATTTGTGCCTAACAGACATTTGTATATCTTCTTTGGTGGAATGTGTCAAATTTTTGTCTATTTTTAAATAGGGTTATTCGCATGTTTGTTGTTGAGTGTTGTGTTATTTGTGTACTTTGGATATTAGACTTTTATCATAAATATATGTATATGTATATATGAATATGTTTATTTCCAGACTGTCAATTCGATTCTATTGATCCGTATGATTATCCTTATGCCAGCACCACACTTATTTGATTACTTTAACTTTGTAGTAAGTTTTTGAATTGGGAATTGTGAGGTCTCCAACTTTGACGCATAATTGTTTTTAATTTTGAAGTCTAATTTATCAATTTTTTTCTTTTTTTGCTTATGCTTTTGGTCTTATATTTATAATCCATTTCCAAGTCTAAAGTCATAGTAATTTATTCCTATGCTTTCTTCTAAGTATTTTATAGTTTTAGTTCTTACATTTATGTATTTGATTCATTTTGAGATATTTTTTGTGTGATGTGTAAGTATCCAAGTTTATTCTTTTGCATTAGTTATCCAGTTGTTCCAGCACCATTTGGAAAGACTAATCTTTTTCAATTGAATGGTATTAGTATCTTTGGCAAAAATCAATTGACTGCAGATATATAAATTGATTTCTAGACATATATATATGAAGGTACTTCTTAAAGTTCACAGAAAAATAGAATTAAAAGACAATACAAATCTTTCCATGACCTTTTTAATGACCCCTCATATGTGTGTGTGTGTGTGTGTGTGTGTGTGTGTATAGGTAAACATATATATATATATATATATATATATATATAAAGTTTATGATGTTCTCCATTCTGTTTCACTGATCTATATGACTATCTTTATGCCAGTGCACACTTATTTGATTACTGTAGCTTTGCAGTAAGTTCTGAAAATGAGAAGTGTGAGTGCCCCAACTTTGTTCTTTTTTAGATTGTTTTTAGCTATTTGATTGCAATTGCACATGTAATTTATCAGCACCGCACTCTCCCGAGTGAGCCACGGGCCGGCCCATGCACATGTAATTTATGATCTGCTTATCTATTTCTGCATAAAGGGCAATTAGGATTTTGACAGGGACTGCACTGAATCTGAAAATCAATTTGGAATGTATTACCATCTTACAACTATTAAATCTCTCAATCCATAAACATGAAATGTCTTTACATTTATTTATGTCTTCTTTGTGTTTGTTTTGTTTTGTTTTGTTTTTCCATCAGTGTTTTGTGGTTTTCAGTGTAAATATCTTGTACCTACTTGGTTGAATTTATTTCTGAGTATTTTACTCTTTTTGGATGCCATTGAAGTCATTCTTTTTACTAACATTTAGTATGCTTATAATTGTGCCAGTCTCTACCCTTGGCTGAATCCTTTCCTTGAGGTTATTTTTAGATTCCATAAAGTGAAATCTATGCATCTGAATCTACCAGGATGTCTGTATATATATAGCACATTATGAGAGCATTTCTTTTTCATTTTTCATAGAGATAACTGGTCCAAGGCATGGAATGAATTAAAAAGTTGTTTAGAGAGCTTAGTTTCAGAAAACATGTACCAACAGCAAATGAAGCATATAAACAGCATGAAGCATGTGGCATTTACATTGTAAACTTTATATGCATGTTTGCACATACACACATACATAAATATATATACACTCATATATATATGAGGGGTCTTCAGAAAGGTCAAGGAAAGATTTGTATTGTCTTTTAATTCTATTTTTCTGTGTACGTTAATAAGTACCCTCATATATATGTATATACACACACACACATATTCTAAAATATATACGTATATTTTATTCACAAGTGTACAGCACGATGCATTAACGTGAACTCTACACACATGTATGTAATTACCAAGATCAAGAAATCAAACATTACCAGTTCTCCAAAAATCTCCTTGATTTTCACAGCAATTATTAATACTCTTTCAAATGTTACCACTTCTGACTGCTCCCACTGGTGATTAGTTTTGCCTTTTAAAATTTTATGTGAATGGAATCACACTGTTTACTTTTCTATGCTTGCCTTCTTTCCCTATTACGTATATGATATCCATTCATTTTGTTGCATTTAGTAGCAGTTTGTTCTTTTTTATTACCCTATATCCACGTTCTTCAAGGTATGGTCTGAGGAAAAGCAGCATTAGCATCATCTAGTCATTCGTTAGAAACACATAATTTTGGCCCCAGTCTAGACCTACGAAATCAGAGTATTTAATTAAAAAAAGATAGGTTGTGTATATGCACATTCATGGCTGAGAAACACTGCTTTAAAGTATTCCATTATAGAAATGTATGATAATTTATTCATTCTATTGTTTATAGACATTAGGGTTGTGTCTGCCTACTGACTATTATGTGCAATGCTGCTATGAACAATCTCGTACCTGTGATATCTTATGCAAATATTCTGATACCCGTTGGGTATACACATAAAAATCAAAATTTCTGGGTCAAAGAGTATGCTTGTGTTAGTTATAGAAGGTATAGCTAAGGTGTTCTTATCAATTTATACCACCATTGGTAGTTTTTCAGAGTTTCTATTTTCAATATTTTTAATTTTAACAAGTCTTATGAGTGACTTATAGTAAATTATTGCGGATTTAATTTGCAAATTTCTGTTGATTAATGGGTTAAACACATTTTCATCTGTGTAACATGTTTTTTGAAGTGCTTGTTCAACTCTCTTGCCCATTTTTCTATTGCATTGTCTATATTCTTTACAAAAATTTGTTGAAATTTTATAGACATGTATATTGGATTAAGTTGACATAGATGTGTATTAGAAATAGGTTCTACCACTCTACGCATTTATTTTTAACTCTCTAATGTTTTATTCTTCTCACTACTGTATTGTCTTGAGCAGCCACTTCTTCTAGTACTCTGAAGTAGGCTTCGAGGAGAGAGATTTCCTCCTGTTTATACTATAGCTGAGTAGGGTATATTAATATTGGTTCCAAGTAGACTCAGTACCGTATTCTCCATGTGGGTGTTTCTCCTACATTCAATGTCAGAGTTTTGTGTGTGTCCACCCTGCGGTGTAGGCCCTGTACTTACTGATTTCTTGCTGAGTTTAGTTGGTATGTTGAGGATGGGGGCTAGCTTTCGAGGTCTTGGGCAAAGTGCCTGGGTTCCTTGTCATTCTTTGGTTGAGGTGTGACCTTAGGTGGACATGTTGGCTCACTGGCTAGTGTCCCGTGACCCTGATGGGCTCACTGGGGTATACTGGATCTCATTAGCTTGAATGAGTAACACTGAGCAAGGTTTCTCTTTCCTTGTTACTATAGGCCAAGGCTTCTTCTGGGTCCTTGCTTCCCTTGGTGGGGCAATGGGTTGGTGGTGGCTGAAAATTTTCTTCTGTACACGATTTGGCTCTCCTTGGTTTCTGGATTCTCTGGGTTCTCTATGTGTGATTCTCCCTGGGTAAAGGCAGTCGTGCTCACTGCACATGAGGTGAAATTCCCCTTGTGAGATGTGTCACTGGGCTGTGTGTCCCCACTGGCTTACCTCTTTCTGGTGTCTCCATTTGTGACCCTTCTTGTGTCAATGTGTTGTGGCAGTGGTGGGTCCTGACACTGACCAGGCTGACTGGTGTAGTGGCCATGGTAGTGGTACATGTGGCTGCTGGCAGTGGCAGTGGTGGAAGAAGTGGTACAGGTGACAGCAGCCACTGTCCCATACCCAGCTGAGATGGCTCCTGCTTCAGTGTCAGCAGGTTGTCTTGCCTGCTGTTGGTCTGGCTGATGTGATGTCTTGGGTAGGGGTTCCATGACCAGTCAATCCAGCTGGTGTGATGGCTATGGCAGCAGCAGCCACATTGCCTGCAACTATGGCTGGGGTCTTGCTCATAGCAGTGCCGGCTGATGACACAGCTTGGAGGAGTCCCATGCAGCTGGTCTGGCTGGTGCAGTGTCATAGACAGCCCCTGGTGATGGCTGCTGCACTGCAGGCACTGCAGCAGGGGTCCTGTGCACAGCCAGGCTGACTGGTGCAGCAGTGTGGGCAGTGATCCTGTGTGTGGCTGGCTTGGTTGGAGCTACAGATTGGGATGGCTACTGGAAGCAGCAGCCCACGACTATACGATCTTAATTCTAATGCAGTGTACTGTGTGATCTTTTAGGTTATATGCTTTTTATTCAATATTTTTAAAACTTTTCACTACCCCAAGCTCATGATATATTCTCTTATGTTATCTACTAAAACTTTCCCATTTTACTTTTTATATTTATGTCTACTATATATCTGGATTTTATTTCTTTATATTGTAGTAGATAGGGTTCATGGTCCAAGTTTTCTCCATATTAATATCAAATTGACCCACTGATATTTGCTGAAAAGATCATTGACAACTCATCAATAAATTGTTGTGAAGATAATGTCATAATCTAGAAGTATGTACAAATGTGTATTTGTTTTTGGAATCTGTATTCTGTTCCATTATTATAGTTGTCTATTCATTACCAAAAACACATTAACTTATATTTTGGTAGCTTTACAATCATTCTGATATCTACTAGTGTAAGTCTACTAACTTTGTACTTTTTCAAAGTGACTTCATTATATTATGCCCTTTACCTTTGCCTAGAAAATTTGAAATTGTTTGTCTATTAAAAAAACTTTATGAAATTATGATTGCCATAATATTGAGTCTATGAATCAATCTTAAGAGAATTGTCATCCATACAACATGACCTTTTTAACATATTAAAAGAGATTGTCAGATTGGATGCAAAATTAATGCCTAATTACCTGTATATGCTATCTAAAACAAACAAACAAAAACCTCATTTAAAATAAAAAGACACTGGTTGAGTAAAAAGATGCAGAGAAATATTTTATGTAAACTCTAACTGAAAGGAAAACAGTACAGCTTTATCAATATCATACAATGTATTCTCCAGAAAAAAAACAGTATCAAAGATAAAAAGGAACATTATTTAATTCTATTTGGTCAATTTTACAAGAAGGTATAACAATCCTAAGTATATATACACCTAACAACAGAGTTTAAACATATATGCAACAAGAACTGATTTAACTGAGAAAAATATACAAATTCACAATTGTACTTAGAGACTTCAACACAGCATTCTTTAACTTTAATAAAACAAGTAGGACAATAGTCAACAAGGATGTAGATAATATGAATAACAGTATAAAATATAACTTGATATAATGAACATTTATAGAACACTTCATCTAAAAACAGAATGCACATTCTAGTCAAATTTTTAAGAAATGTTTGTCAATGTAAACCACATTCTTGGCCATAAAACTACCATTATGAAGTTTAAAAGAATAAAAATCATATAGCATGTTATCAGACTATGATGTAATTAAGCTAAAAATCAGTAGAAAAAGCATATTTGGAAAAATTCCAAACATATGAAAATTAAACAACATATTCCCATGTAAATGGTGGGTTAGTAAGTCTCAAGGACTTCACTAAAGTATTGATTAGAGGAAACTTTACAGCCTTAAATGCTTCCATAAAAAAGGGAGGAAAGTCTCAAATATATAACCTAAACTTACAATTTAAAAGATTAAAGAAAAACAAATTATATGTAAAATGATAATAATAGAGGAGATTATAAAGATTACAGAATAAATTAATAAAATTGGAAAAAAGAAGAAATCCAAACAAAATCTGTTTTTTGAAAAATACAAATACTTAATAAACATTTATACAGACTGACAAAGAAAAAGAGAGAAGGCACAAACTGCCAAAAAACATGAAAGGGAGACAATCACTGCTTATTCCACAGAAATAAAAGAGATAATAAACAGTATGAGAAGTTCCATATTCTTAAAATTCACAGTGTACATGAAATGAACCAATTCCTTGAAAGACAGCACCTACCAAAACACATTAAAGAAGTTACAGAAAATCTGAATAGTCATGAATATATCACAAAAATAAAATTTGTAATTAAAAACTTTCCAAAGAAAACAAAAGGAAACAAGAATAAAAATCCTCCAAGTCCATTTAGTGTTAATGTTAAATTCTACCAAACCTTAAGAAATAAATGATACCAGTTCTGAAAGAATCTCTTCTAAGTAAACAGAATTGATTTTCTAAGTAGTAAATACCAAATAACCTACAAAAGAGCTTTTAGAACTAATAAGTGAGTTGAGCAAGGTTGTAGGATACAAAATTTATGTTATGCAAATCAATCATATGTCTATATAATGATGATATAATAATAATAATGATGATTCAAAATTATAATTGCACCAAAAATGAAATATTTAGGTATCAATCTAATATTATCCATATAATAAATAATATGTGGAAAAATACTAAACACCAATTTAAAAAACCAAAGAGGCCTACATAGATTAAGAGATAAACCATGTTCATAAATAGGAAGATTCAATTTTGTTAAGATGAGATCGCTTACAATTTGATCTTTAGATCCAATGTAATGTCAATCAAAATCCCACCAAGCTTTCTCCTAGATATTGACAAATACTAAAATTTCTATTAAAATACAAAGGAATTACAATAGCCAATTATGAGACTATAAAATTCTGAAATAGAAGAATAAAGTCATAAGCCCCACATTACTCAATTTCAACAATTTCTGTAAAAAGAGAAAAATCATGGTATTGACAAAAGGATAGACACTTAGATCAACCAAAGAAAACAAAGAGCTTGGAAATACTCAAAGACCCATATAAATATATTCTACTGATTTTTAACAATAGTGTAAAGATAATTCAATAGAGAGAGGATAGAGTTTTCAAAATTGAATTTGTTCCAAACTTAACAATGTATGCCAAAAACAACCTCAAAATAGATTGTGGATCTAAATATAACATGTAAAATTATAAATCTCTTTGAAGAACATGAGGAATCTATGTTGCAGTGGATTCATTAAAGTGGTTTTAGAATTCAAAAGTACGATCCATAAAAAAAGTTAATTGGACTCTATCAAAATAAAAAATACCTTTGCTCTGTGAAACACACTGTTATGCAAATGAAAAGACAAATGACAAATACGATTGTGAATCACATATCTGAGAAACTATGAGTACTTGCTTGTACTGAGAACCCTGAAAAATTCCCCATATTCAATAACAAAAAAGCCAACAGCACAAGTGATTAAAAAAAATTGTTCAAAACATTTGAACAGACACTTTGTTCTCCTCCCCCCCAAAAAAGGTAAATAAGTGCATGAACAGATGATCAACTACATTAGTTATTAGGAAAATAAAAATTAAAACCACAGTAAGATACCACTGTGTGCTTATTAGAATGTTTTAAATTTTTAAAAAACTGACCATATCAAGTGCTTACGAGGATGTGGAACAGCTCTCATGCATTGTTCTTGGAAATGTGAGATGGGACAGTCATTTTGGAAGAGTTTTATAGTTCCTTTTAAAGTTAAGCAGATACATCATATGACTGAGCAATCCTAGATTTTTACCCAAGTGAATTCTAAAGTTTTGTTAACACAGCTGTATTTATGATACCCAAAACTGGAACCAGCCCTGTGGTGGGTAGAATAATGATCTCTGGAAGATGTTTACATCCTAATTCCTGGAACATGTAAATATGATAATTTGCACGGCAAAGGAAAATTATGATTTCTGGTGAAATTAAGGTTGCTAATCAGCAGACTTTAAAATAGGTAAACTATCCTATGTTACACACATAGGCCTGATGTAATAATGAATCCTGAAAAGTGGAAGAGAAATTGGAAGGCAGAACCAGAAAGATGGTAGTGTAAGAAGGACTCAGCCTGACATGGCTGACCTTGAAGATGGAGAAAGGGGCCACAAGCCAAGGACTTTGGATGACCTTTAGAAATTGGAAAGTGCAAGAAAATGGATTCTCCCTTAGTGGCTCCAGTGAGGAATGCTGCACTGCTAACATATTAATTTTAGACCATTAAGACCCAATGGACCTCTAACCTTCAGAAACTTGATAATAAATTTGAGTTGTTTTAAGTCATTAAATTCATGGCAACTTATTACTACACTCATGTGTACAAAACTATGCTATCTACCCTAAGTGAATCATTGTGCAGCATACGTATGTATTGAAACAGCATACTGTGTCCCACAAGTATGTACAAACAAACGTTAAAATATTTTGAATAAAAAGAAAAAAAAAACTAAACTGATATACATACCCAGATAGCCTACATCAGGAGGACAGATAAACTATGGTAAATCTGTATAATAGGCTAACTCAACAATAAAAATGAAACAACAACTTATTCGTAGAATAACATGAATGAAATATAAAGGCAATATACTAAGTTAAAGTAGCCATATCCCAACAGCATTTTTATGGCATTTGGGCAAGATAAAAATCATAGAGATGAAAACAGGTAAGTTGTTGCCAGTGTTTGAAGCTGCAGGAATCGTTTGACTACAAAAGGAGAGCACAAGAGAATTTTGGGGGAAATGGGATTGTTTTGTATTATACATGACTATACGCATTTGTTACAACCCCTGGAACCGTACACTACAAAGAGGAAATTTTAGCTGTGTGCAAATTTAAAAAAAGAAAAAAATTATACAGGAAGTTGAGAAACCTGCAGGAAAAAGTAATCAGATGTCTCTTTTAATTTGTTAAAAATAAAATAGTTAATGAAAAATTACTTATATTTCTAGCTTAGAGAGAAGCACTGTCAACTGTTAGTATATACATTCCCAGAATATTTCTATTCATAGAGGTAGATATAGATATAGAACTTGTCAATTTATCAATAAATGCCAAACAAATTTTCATGCCATTTCAAAATCATTTGTGGTTTTTAATTTCTCAGTTGTGTCTTCTTTTTCTATGAAATCTGTCAAATTCTCAAACTGTTTTTGTGACTGTCTAAACTAGTGTCACTAATGCTATGATCTATTACTCTTGTTAAGATCAAAATTAGCAATTACCTAAAGTTGTTTTTCTTCTTCTTGTGGACTTTCATAGGGAGCTTTGCCATAGATTGGGCTTTTTTTCTAACCAGTTTTTACTTGTACAGTGTTCAAGTCTGTTTTTGATTGCTTATTTCTTTTTAGAGAAGAAAAGTTGGGATTTCCTATTGAAAGTACAGAGGCTTCTGCTGTGTATTAGTCCATTTTTTGTGTTGCTATAACAGAATACCTGAAACTGGGTAATTTATAAAGAAAAGAGGTTTATTTTGCTCATGATTCTGGGACAGCTGCATCTGGCACGGGCCTCAGGCTGCTTCTACTCATGGCAGAGAGCAGCACGCAGCCGGCAGGTACAAGCAGATCACATGGTGAGAGGAAGAGCAGGAAAGAGAGGGGAGGTGTCAGGGTCTTTTAAACAACCAGCTCTCATGGGAACTAATAAAGCAAAACTCACTCACTATATCCACCCCCCAGGGAGAGCATTAATCCATTCATGAGGGATCTGCCCCATGACTCAAACAGCTCCCAGCACTCTAGTACATTGGGGATCAGATTTCCACATGAGTTTTTTTAGGGGGACAACATGTCCAAACTCTATCATGTTGGATATGGCATGCACTCATTTTATGTAACTTTTATCTTATTTTTATTTATTTACTTATTTTAACACTTACTTGTACATATTTGTGCTGTACAGTGTGTTGTTTCAATACATGCATATACTGCACAATGATTCACTTAGGGTAGATAGCATAGTTTGCACCCATTAGTCCCCCACTTCTTCCCCATCACATTATTCTACCCTTCTTCTATGAGAACCACTTTTTATTTTTTTATTTTCCACATATCAGTGAGATCACATGGTATTTGTCTTTCTGTGCCTGACTTACTTCACTTAACATGATGGTTTCCAGTTTGATCCATGTTGTTGCAAATGATAGAATATCATTCTTTTTATATCTAAATAGTATTCCATTATGTATATATAACACAAGTTTAAAAATCTTCATTCATCTGTTGATGAGCATTTAGGTTGATTCCATCTCCTGGCTACTGTGACTAGCATTGCAATGAACTTGAGAGTGCAGGTGTGTTTTCAATATATTGATTTCATTTCCTTTGGATATATACCCAGTACTTAGATAGCTGGGTTGAAGGTAGACCTATTTTTAGTTCTCTGAGGACTTTCCATACTGTTTTATGCAATGGCTGCACCATTTTATATTCCCACCAATGATGTAGGAAGGTTACCTTTTCTCTGCATCTTTGACAGTATTTGATATTTTCTGTCTCATTGATAATATCCATTATAACTGGAGTGAGATGATATCTCGTTGTGGTTTTGATTTGCATTTCCCTGATGATTAGTGATGTTGAGCACTTTTTCACGTGCTTCTTGGCCATTTGTATACCTTTTCTGAGAAATGTCTGCTCAGGTCTTTTGCCCATTTTCTAATTGGGTTTGTTGTTTTGCTATTGAGTTTTGAGTTCCTTATGTATTCTGGATATTAACACCTTGTCTGATATGTAGTTTGCAAACACTTTCTCCCATTGTGTAGATTGTTTTGTCCCTTTGTTGATTGACAATGTTCCTTGCTGTGCAGAAGCTTTTTAGTTTGATATAGTCCGAGTTGCGTATTTTTGCTTTAGCTGCCTGTGCCTTTGTAGTCTTGCTCAGAAAAGTGCTGCCCATTTCCATTTCATGGAGCATTTTCCCTATGCTTTCTTCTAATAATTTCATGTTTTGGGGTCTCCAATTTAGGTCTTTAATCTATTTTGAGCTGATTTTTGTGTCTGGTGAGAGACAGAGGTTTAGTTTCAGTTTTCCCAGCACAATTTATTGAAGAAGCTGTCCTTTACCCACTGTGTATTAGTTGGCTGTAAGTGGGTGGTTTTATTTCTGGGCTCCCTATTTTGTTCCACTGGTCTATTTGTCCATTTTTATGCTAGTATCATACTGTTTTGGTTACTACAGCTTTATAGTGTATTTGGAAGTCAGAAAGTCCAATACCTCTAACTTTGTTCTTTTCTTTCCAGATGGCTTTAGCTGTATGAGAACTTTTATAGTTCCATACAAATTTTAAAATCATTTTTTCTATTTCTGTAAACACTGTCATTGGTATTTTGACAGGGATTGTGTTCAACCTGTAAATTGCTTTTAGTAATATGAACATTTTCATTACGTTAATTCTTCCAACCCCAAAACATGGGATATGTTCTGTTTATTTGTGTCCTCTTCCATTTTTCTCACCAATGTTTTCTAGTTTTTTACTGTAGAGGTATTTTACCTCCTTGGTTAAATTTACTTCTAGGTATGCCATTTCTTGGTAGCTGTGAATGGGATTACTTTCTAGATTTCTTCTTCAGCTATGTCATTATTGGCATCTAGGAAGGCTATAGATTTTTTTGTGTTGATTTTGTATCCTGCCAGAATACTGAATTCATTTATTAGTGCTAGCACTTTTTTGATGGAATCTTTAGGGTTTTCCATGGGTATGGTCATGTCATCTGCAAGTAGGGATAGTTTGACTTCCTCTTTTCCAATTCAGATGCACTTTCTTGCTTTCTCTTGCCTTATTGTGCTGGCTACAACTTCCAGTACTATGTTGAATAAGAGTGGGGAAAGTGAGCATCTTTGTTTTGTTCCAGATTTTGGAGGAAAAGCTATCTTTTCATCTATTCAGTATGATATTAGCTGTAGATTTATCATAGATGGCCTTTATTGTGTTGAGGCACATTCTATCTATATATAATTTCTTCAGTGTTTTCATAATGAAAGGGTGTTAGATTTTATTAAATGCTTTTCCTTCATCTATTGAAATGATTGTATGTTTTTTTCCCTCCATTCTGTTGATGCAATGTATCATGTTTATTGATCTGTATATGTTGAACCACCCTTACATCCCTGGGATGAATCCTCCTCGATCATGGTGAATGTTCTTTTTAATGCATTGTTGGATTCTGTTTGCTAGCATTTTATTGAAGATCTTTGCATCTGTGTTCACTAGGGATGTTGGTCTGTAGTTTTCTTTTTTTGTCATGTCTTTTCCCAGTTTTGGTATAAGGTTAATGTGGGTGTTGGAGGATGAGTTTGAAAGTATTCCCTCCCTCCTCTTCAATTTTTTGGAAGAGTTTGAAAAGAATTGGTATTAGTTTTTCTATAAATGTTTGGTAGAAATGGCAGTGAAGCCATCTGGCCCTGGGGTTTTCTTTGTTGGGAGACTTTCTATTACTGCTTAAATCTCATTTCTCATTATTGGTCTGTTTAGGTTTTCTAGATATTCACAATTTTGTTCACATATAGATGCTTGTTGTCTTTTATGATCTTTTGTATTTCTGTGGTATCAGTGGTAATGTCTCCCTTCTCATTCCTGATTTTGAGTCCTCTCTTTTTTTCTTTGTTAGTCTAGCTAAAGGTTGTTTTATACGTTAGTGCCTTGTTAGGTTTGTCCTTTAGTCTTCATGCTAATGATGTAATTGGTTTATTCACCATCCTTACAACACTGGAGTATTCTGAGGTTGTCTGTGAACTTACATTACTATTGAATTATGTACCTTCAAATGTTTTCTTGCTGCTCCTTAGCATTTTCTTCTTTCAGATCTAAGAACTCTCTTCAGTATTTCTTGTAACGCAGGTCTAGTGTTCCTGAATTCCCTTAGTTTTTGTTTGTCTGGGAAAAACTTTATTTCTCCTTCATACATGAAGTTTAGTTTTGCTGGATAGAGAATTCTTGGCTGACAGTCTCTTTCCTTCAGCACGCTGAATAGATAATCCCATCCTCTTCTGGCCCATAGGGTTTCTGCTGAGAAATCCTCTGAGAGATGCATTGGAATGTTACGTATTTATTTTCTCTTGCTGCTTTCAGTATTTTCTTTGTCTTTGGTTTTTGATAATTTGATTATGATGTGCCTTGGGGTGTTCTTCCTTGGATTGAATTTGATTGGTGACCTCTGAGCTTCCTATACCTAGATACTGTCATCTTTGTCCATACTTGGGAAATTTTCAGCCATTACTTCTTTAAATATGATTTCTACATCTCTTCCTTTTTCCTCTCCTTTGGGTATACCAATTATGCAGGGGTTATTTCACTTGGGAGAGTCCTACATTTGCTGTATTTCTGTTCCGTTTTTTTCTTACTGCTTTCTTTTTGCTCCTCTGATTTGATGACTTTCTATGTTTTATCTTCAAGCTCTCCGAATCTTTCCTCTGTTTGATTAAGTCTACTGTTAGAGCTTTCTATTGAGTTTTTCAGTTCAGATAATGGACTCTTTATGTGGGTGTGTGTGTGTGTGTTTTTTTTTTTTTTTGAGATTTTTCCTTTTTTTTTTTTTAATTTTATTATGTCGATATACATTGTAGCTGATTATTGCTCCCCATCACCAAAACCTCCCTCCCTTCTCCCTCCCCCCTCCCCCCCAACAATGTCCTTTCTGTTTGCTTCTCGTATCAACTTCAAATAATTGTGGTTGTTATATCTTCTTCCCCCTCCCCCCCCGGTTTGTGTGTGTGTGTGTGTGTATGTGTGTGTGTGAATTTATATATTAATTTTTAGCTCCCTCCAATAAGTGAGAACATGTGGTATTTCTCTTTCTGTGCCTGACTTGTTTCACTTAATATAATTCTCTCAAGGTCCATCCATGTTGTTGCAAATGGCAGTATTTCATTCGTTTTTATAGCTGAGTAGTATTCCATTGTGTAGATGTACCACATTTTCCGTATCCACTCATCTGATGATGGGCATTTGGGCTGGTTCCGACTCTTGGCTATTGTAAAGAGTGCTGCGATGAACATTGGGGAACAGGTATACCTTCGACTTGATGATTTCCATTCCTCTGGGTATATTCCCAACAGTGGGATGGCTGGGTCGATTCCTTTGTCAAGTTTCTCATTCTGCTCCTGGATTGTTTTCCAGATATTATTTAATTTTCTATGTGTATTTCTTTGTGACTCCCTGAATATCCCTAAGAGGGTTATCCTGCTTTCTCTGTGAGACATTTTATAAATCTGTTGTTCCTCTGGGTCCATTACTGGTGATTCAGTTGTTTCCTTTGTTGGTGTCATATATATTTGTTTTTTCTCAATCTTTGTGTCTTTACATTGATGCCTGGACATTTGAGGAGATTGCTATCTCTTCTAGGTTTTATAGATGTTATTTGGTAGTGCTAGACCCTTACTGACTAACATCAGAGCTTTGTCTCTGATCTATGGTTTTGGTTAATTCTAAAATTGGAGGAACTTCCCATGGGGACCAGCACTTGAGCCCTATAGTTGTGCTAAACTGCTGCTTTGCTTCTGATTCTCTGGGGAAGGCTTTTTGTGCAGATCAGATTTTAATTTTTGGCTTTTTAATCACTTCTGGCTCTTGTGAAGTCAGATATGCCTGGGCTGTGTAGAAATTCTGTTCTGGGTCTTAGTCTTTCCAGCAAACTGTGCCTTCTGCAGTTCTGTAGCCTGACCAGTCTCCACTAAGTGGGCCTGTGCCAATCGGATGGAAGATCCATTGCCCACTCTTCACCCCAATGTTGTCCAGGTTGGTCAGCCTTTTTCCTGCATTCCAAATGCTTCTGATGACTCACCAGCCTCTGGGTGGTTCCCATGGTTGGCTGAGGTCCCTCACTCCTATGTGGGCCCATAGGAACCCTGTCTGTGGTCTCTCTGGCCTGGGGGGCTGTTGCTCCAAGGCCGTCTTCTCCCCTGAAGACTCCAGGAAACTTCACACAAAGGACTAGGTTGCAGCTTTTGCTGGCTCCTGCTCCAGGTGTTGCAGCTTCTTCCCTCTTCTTGCAGGGCTGGGCCTGAAGCAGCCAGGGCTTAAAATAGTTGGAGTGGTTTCTTCTTCCTCTCGCTGCAGCTTCTCCCACCTTCATGAACTTCATGGGTCTTTCCTTCTCTTTCCTTGAGCTCCAGCAGTCCCAGGTTGGCAGTATTTGCTTTTTAATAGTTGTAAATTGGTCAATTGTATGAAGATTGATGTTGGAGATGGACAATCTATTCCATCATTTTGATCTTATATATATTTTAATATGTGATAATGTCAGAAATAAAAAGTGGGCATTTACTTATGAGATTCTCCAAGCATAAATGAGTCGAGCTATGGTCAAAGGCAGTGGCTACAGGGACGTTTGCCTCTGTGCTGAAGAACTCCTTTCTCATAGCTTGTTTGTTTATTAAGTTACAGCCTAAGAGAAGGTGGCTTTTGCTCTCATCATTCTGCCTTTATGAGTGTTCAGCTACAGAGGCTGTTTTACTCTTCATTTGGCTCTGTGCTGTGTTAGTTGTCTATAACTATATGCTAATACTACTACAAAATTAGCAGCTCAAATCAATGTACATTTATTAGTGCATATTTTCTGGAGGTTATTAGCTGGCTCCTCTGCTTAGAGTCACAAGCTGCAATCAAATTGTAAGTCAGGGGAGAATTCTCATCTGGAGGCTAGACTGGGGAAGGAATTGCTTCCCTTGCTATGTAGTTGCTGGCAGCCTCCATTTCCCAGTGATTATAGAACTGAGAGGTTTAATTCTGTTTCTTTTCCCCCCCCAGCTGTCAGTTGGAGGCCATCCTCAGCCCCTAGAGGTCACCTGCAGTTCCCTGCCATGTGGGGTTTCCTAACATGGGTTTTTGCCTCCTCAGAGCCACCCAGGGAAGGAAAGTGAGAAATTCAGCCAGGCTGGTGCTGCAACCTTATGTAAAATAATCATGCAATAACATACACATAATCATATACATCTTGTCACCTGTGCAAGTCACAGATTCCCCCCCCCCCACACACACACTCAAAAGGAGGGGATTGTACAAGGGTGTAGCACCAGAAGTTTGGATCATAGGGGCCTCCATAAGAGTTTGTCTATCACAAGTGTATTTATCAATAATCAGCTGAGAAGAAAACCTCTGGTGGTATCCCATGTCCTGTTGCCCACATTGAAGAATAACACCTTAGAGGCATCTAGTGGACCTTTTCATTATCTTCAATGCCACCTTTATTTCTGGCCCCACCACTCTAAATTAGGTACTGTCAGGGTTTTATCTGTGGTAGGAAGTCTCATTTTACTTCTCAAGAAAACTACTCTTTCACTTGTATTGAATAGCTGAGCTTTTCCTTCTTAATCAGTTTTTTGCTTTTCACATAAAAATGCCTTAAAATTTTCAACATGTGTGTCATGCCTAGATCTTTGGCTGATAAAAAGCTTCATATTGTATGTATCCTTTAATAATTTCAGTGGGAATCTGGAGAGAAAGGTGATGTATCCATATTATCATATTTATCCAGAACTTACGGGAATCTTTAAAAGTTTAATTTGAGTTGGAGAGGAAAACAATTCTGTAACCAATATCACATGTCAACTAGAATAATTGCATCTGCTAGTCTGTATTTAAGAAATACCACAATTTAATATATATATATATATATATATATATATATATATATATATATATATAGGAGGGAAAATCCAAAATAGTAAAGCATGGCATGTAAACGTTTATTTCAGGCTCTCTTGGTGTTCTTTTCTTGCCAAATTTGAGGCTTTAGCCTGTCCAGAGTGCCTGATGAGAGGAAGAAAGCTCCCCTCTCTCCCTCCGTATCTCATTCCCTGGGGTCTGGGAGAACCTTTCAGCAGCACCCCTGCACAGGTCCACACCTGCTGGTGCAGCAGACAGAACTGGGGGTGGGGAGTCAGCAGGCCATCTGGGATCAGCCAACAGTGTGGCTCCTTGATGGAATTTGGATGTGTTGTCCCCTCCAAAACTCATGTGGAAATCTGATCCCCAACGTGGCAGTATTGGAAACTGATTGAGTCATGGGGGTGGATCCCTCACGAATGGATTATTGCTCTCCCTGGGGGAGGGGGATTAATGAGTGAGTTCTCGCTCTATTAGTTCCCGTGAGAGCTCGTTGCTTGAAAAGACCCTGACACCTCCTCTCTCTCTTGCTTCCTCTCGCCATGTGATCTCCTTGTACCTACCGGCTGCTGCCACTTTCCACCATGAGTAGAAGCAGCCTGAGGCCCGTGCCAGATGCAGCTGTCCCAGAACTGTAAGCCAAATAAACCTCTGTTCTTTATACATTACCCAGTCTCAGGTATTTCTGTTATAGCAACACAAAACAGACTAAAACACTCCTCCATGGGTGTTTGCTAGTTGGCTGTTAGATGAATATACCAATGAGTAATTTCAGCTGCATCTACCTTCACAATGAAGATAGGAGATTAAGGCAAAAAAGCTTTTCTTTCCATTTTTGTGTACATGTTAAAATCTTTCATATTATAAAATGCTCAAAAGTGTCCTCAATTTCCAGTTTCATTTTTTTATTAAATAAAATATGTATAGTTCATGCAATGCTGGTCACACTTTCAATGCCAGAAATAATGAAATCATAATATTTGTTCAATTTACCACACCATTTTATTTCCGCAGGATTATTGGAAGTTTATTATGACTACTAATTGTTTTTGTTATAATGAGTATTTCTGGGAAGTTTGGAGGTACTTTGTTTCCCTCTACTGTATCTACATTTTCCCTTTTTTTTCTGCACTATTAGAAAACTCACATAATTTACGATAAGATCTGTTGATGTGAAAAACATTTGTCTCAAGCAAAGCTTTTAATTTACTGTCCTAACAAAGCAAAAGTTTATCCTTAGATTAAAATGAAATCACTTTTCCTGAAATGAATGTAATTGTTCAGTGAAGCATAATATATTTGCACACAAAATATGCTGTGAATTATGAATAAATGCCACAACTGAGCTGAACGTGGCTTGATTAAGTATTCATTCACATGTGTATATAATTATATACATACACCTAAATACAAAAATATATATGTTTATGTAGATATACTAGTGTACTTCAAAAGTTTATGGATAGATTCATATTATCTTTTAATTCTGTTTTTCTACAAATTATTTGAAGTATCCTCATACACAAAACACACAATTATATATTCTAAATTTACCACTATTCATTCCTTCCTGTCGTATCAAGCTTTCCACTGTACGTACTAATGGAAAACAACAAAGCCACTAATGATTGGTTGGTTTATCCAAATCTGAAGCCCTCAGTTAAGAGGATTCCTCTTTTGTTGGAAGTTGCTTAAATTTAGTTCAGAATACTGGGTTTGCCATGTGGAATTTTTAAGAAATCTTCATTTAAGGCACTGATCCCTTATCTCTGTGTACCATGTGCAGGTTGCTATATGTCTGTAGTTACACCATATATAATTTACAGCATCTTAGACAAGTTAATTAAATTCTTGATGCCTCGGCTTCTTTATGAATAAAATAAGACATAATTTCAGAAGGTTTCTTAAAGAGTTTGAGGATTTAATATATGCCAAGCACCTGTACACTGCCTGGTGCACACTCACCACTTAACAAATATGATCTATTATTTGTTATGTATAAAAAGGGCTTAAAGCACTTGTTTATATTTAATCTCATTTCATTCACCAATGGTTCTGTGATATAGGAATTATCTTTCAAATTTTACTTATGAAGTAACACCGTGGGATATGCTAAGTGACTTAAGTTTCCACAGAAAAAGAGCGGTGGTGCTGGGACTTGAAGCAGGGCCATTTGACTCCAATCCTACAAGCTTCATATTCTGCCACAGCTACCAGGAGGCAAAGAAAGGAGATATATCCTATAACATGCTGCCAATCCATCAGCTGACCTTGCCAGCACTGTTTCCCAAGAATAAAACTCCAACTCCTCGACAAACCTGTACCACCTCTGCTGTACCACACTGGTCTAACAACATTATTTGTCTATTGAATGATTGCACTGGTCTCCTAACTTGTCACCTTTATTCTGCCCTTGCTGGCCCCCACCCCAACACACACAGAGTCTGTCACCAACCCATTACATGACATGATGCTCTTAATCTCCAATGAGATCTTCACTCTGCTGCTCAAAATCCTTCTTTGGCATTGCATCCACCTCCTTTGCCAATATATTTTGTGTGACGTTCAATGGACATAAATAGATACATGGCTAGGTGGATATGAGCACCTTAAAAATGTTGTTTAAACAGGCACTTTAAAAAATGCTCAGCATCACTAATCATCAGGCAAATGCAAATTAAAACCACATTGCGGTATCATCTCACCCCAGTTAGACTGGCTATAATCAAAAAGACTGAGAATAATGAATGTTGATGAGGATGTGGAGAGAGGGGACACTCCTGCACTGCTGGTGGGACTGTAAATTAGTACAACCACTAGGGAGAACAGTACGGAGGTTTCTCAAACAGCTGTAGATAGATCTACCATATGATCCAGCAATCCCACTTCTAGGTATATACCCAAAGGAATGGAAATCATCACGTTGAAGGGACACCTGCACTCCCATGTTCATCACAGCTCCATTGACAATAGCCAAGACATGGAACCAACCTAAATGTCCACTGACGGACAACTGAATAAGGAAAATGTGGTATACATATTCAATGGAATACTACTCAGCCATAAAAAGAAAAAAATGAAACTCTGACATTTGCAGCAACATGGATGAACTTGGAGGAAATTATGTTAAGGGAAATAAGCCAGGCACAGAGGGAAAAATACCACATGTCGCCACTCATAAGTGGGAGCTAAGAGGGAAAGAAGGAAGCAAAGAAAGACCACAGTACTGGACTCTTAGAGGGAGAGAGCAGACTTAGGTTTGTCAGAGTTGTAGGTGGGGAGGGAGACAAAGGTCGGGGAGTAATTGGCTGGGGACACGGGGAATAATTGCAATTTGTGGTAAGGGGCATGCTGATAGTATGGATCTGATCATCACGCCTTGGGCACAGGTGGTGATGGTCTGCATTGTACTCCATTAATATGTACAATCAATTAAAAAACAACATGAGATTTATATATAATAAATACTAATTCTCTCCCTTTTCTTCACGGTTCATACCCATCATTTAAGGAGACTAAACTGGACTCATATAAAAGAGCTTACCTAATATAATAAGGATGAACTGACTGAGACAAGAAAAGACCAAAGATGTTGTGGTTCCTGGATCCAGACTCTCTCCCTTTACTGAGTCACTTCTTTAGAAGGGGTGCTC
The DNA here is from genome assembly GCF_027409185.1 of Cynocephalus volans. Taxonomy (NCBI): domain Eukaryota; kingdom Metazoa; phylum Chordata; class Mammalia; order Dermoptera; family Cynocephalidae; genus Cynocephalus; species Cynocephalus volans. The sequence continues at coordinate 232,507,402 of NC_084461.1, forward strand.
TTTCAGTGATATTCCTTGGAAGTTGAACTTTAAATGGACACTCCCGCAATACGGTAAAATTGTTTGTTTGGTTTGCTTTAGTTTTTGTCATAATCTAAATGTTACCAGAAGCAGTTCAGAAGTAAGAAGATCCACCTTATATTTCAGACTCAGTCATTTCCTCTATTTGACTATGAGTAAATTATTTCAATTCTCTGTGCCTCAGTTTCTTCAACCAAGAAAGGCTTATATTACACTAATTTCCTAGTGGAAACATTTTGCAATTCTGTGAATAGCCATAAAATTTAGCAAATCCTTGGAACTGAGTTTATCCAATTAAACTTCGCAGTCCTGTAATTAAAAAGGATTAGATACGAACATAAAGCAAAGCTTTCTCTTTACCCTTAGAGGCTGAGACCACTTTTGAGGCCACTTTTGAGCATTTCATAACATGGAAGATTTTAACACATACACAAAAATGGAAAGAAAAGCTTATTTGCCTTAATCTCCTATCTCACGTTGTGAAGGTAGATGCTGTTGAAAATATTCATTGATACATTCATCTAATGGTCAACTAGCAAACACCCCTGGAGGAGCCACACTGTTGGCCGATCCCAGATGGCCTGCTGACTCCCCACCCCCAGTTCTGTCTGCTGCACCAGCGAGTGTAGACCTGAGCAGGGGTGCTGCTGAAAGGCTCTACCAGACCCCAGGGAATGAGATACTGAGGGAGAGAGGGGAGCTTTCTTCCTTTCATCAGGCCCTTTGAGCAGGCTAAAGCCTCAAACTTGGCAAGAAAAGAACACCAAGAAAGCCTGAAACAAAGTGAGAGAAGGGGCTCTGTCGGTCTCCTGCTGCTCCAGGAAGTGTAAGGCGACAGGTGTAGGAGAGCTTCCCATGGTGTTCCCAGTCTGTACCTGTGCCTTAGAGAGTATCTTTCTCAGTTCTCCATTTTCATATCCAGTGTTTCTCATGAGCACTAGACGAAGGCTCATGAAACAAAAGAGTCAGTGGCTGGGTACAGAGATCCCTTTGTCCGGAATTCCAAGAGCTTGTAAACTACAGTGCCAGCCCACACTCAGCTTTTAAAAATATGTCACAATTTCAGAAGTTTCTTCTTACTCATGTCTATGACATCTGTCCCCTCTTCCTGCTGCTCTGCCAAAGATGAAAACAGCTGTGCATCCTGCCTATTCTCTCAGAAGGGTCTGATCCTCTTTTGGATTTCAGATGACTCTGGGACCGCAGCTCTCTGATGGATTTGAAATAACTATAACTTTTTAGATTATCCAATTGTTTTTGTAATTAGGCTGGGAGTAATGTTTCTTTGCTACTTTTTAACTACTAAGTGGAAGAAGAAATCTAAGTTTTTTAGATGGGTCTTTAGCTCATTATTTCTCATTAATTATCTTGGATACAACTGTACGTAGCAGAAGGTGTTTTCACAAGGATTTCCCCTTGAAAATATGCTCTTCTGTATTTTATTAGGGCACATCTGATCTAATCCTAAAAGGTTTAGCTATCTTCTTTTTGTACGTGGAAAAAATTTTAAACTGACTCTAATTACTGGGCAGATTTCACAAGTTTAAACTAGATAAGATGACTCAATAAAAGATGAAAGTCTTATTTTTGATTCTGTCTTTAAAAGTCCCTCAAAGACCTATCTTGCATCTTTTCCATAAACTGTTCACTCTTGCTTAATTTGTATTTCCCTCTTCTTGCTTGCCCCTCTTCCTGCCTAGACTACTTATGTTTTTCTTCTTATTGGCAACTCCACCAGAAATACAAATTCCCTCACATCCAACACCTTTTTGTGGACTAAGTCAGCTAAATTTGACAATATTTAAGTTACCTTTTTAAAAAGTATTTTTACTTAAGTGCTAATAGAACAAAAGAGTAAGTATATAAGTTAAATGTAGATCTTCGAGTGTCTTTGGAGCATCTCTTATGTGTCTGATTTCATCCAAGATATTTTAGACACAGTAGTGAACACACCGTTTTTTTCACCATCATTGAATTTATGGACTAAGGACTAAAAGTACAAATAGCTCCAGAAGTCATGCAAGTGTTGTTGTGCTTGATTATATGAGTGTATGGGCATACAGAAACATGCACATTTAGCATACATATTCTCAGAACAAAAGGAGCGTGAGAGGAGGGGATTGAATGTCCTTATTTGGTAACAATGAATGTACCACTAGTTTATGGAAAATGAATACAAGACCAAAGAAATAAAATGATATTGAGATTTTCCGGCCATCAGAAAATAAGAGTTAAAATATTATGGTAAAACACATGTGTTCTCACTTGTATCTAGAAGCTAAAAATGTTGATTTCCTAGAAGTAGAGAGTAGGATGTTGGTTATTGGAGGCTGGGAAGCACAGGGAGGACAGGGATAGGAAGAGGTTGGTTAATGGATACGAAGTTACAGTTAGATCAGAGGGATAAGTTCTGGTGTTCTCTTGTACTGTGGGATGAGTACAGTTAACAATAGTTTATACTGTGTCTTCAGATAGCTGGAGGAGAGAATTTTGAATGCTCCCCACACAGAGAAAGACAAACATTTGAGTTGGTGGATTTGCTAAGTATTCTGATTTGATCCTTGAATATTGTATAAATGTATCAAAATATCACACTGTACCCCACAAATATGTACAATTATTATGCATCAATTAAAATAGTTAAAATATATTGCTGAAATATTAAGCTATTAAAAAATTTTTAAAAACCAACCAAATAACAGAGTTTTAGAGAAAGTTATGCAATTTCACATATTTTTCGTATATATAGCAGAATAAGCAATTTGGAAATCAATTTAGCAACATATTTTAGTAATTATAAAGTACTTATCTTTTTACTTAATAATATTATTAGTTAAAATGCATGGTAGAATGATTTTGTAGAAAATTGGTGTTCATAAATAAAAATGTTTGTCACACATTTATCTCTAATAAAACATATGGCATTGTTATAGAATCGTTTCAATATTAAAAATGGTTAAAATACTTTTTTACATTCTCTCCTACTCTTACTACTCTTTTACTAATCCTTTTCACAAAAGTCAAAACCTTAGAATACTTTGTCCATCTGTAATCTCAGACATTTGAATTAAATGCCTATCCATGAACTTTTTCAGGCAGTTGCAAGCTCCTGCATTTCTTATTCCCTTGTAGAGATTCATCTGAGCTTCTTCCTACAAAACGAGGCAATGAAAATATTATCTTCCAAAGAAAAATGTATAATAAGAAGTGATTTGAATAGAATACAACATTTAAAAGAATTAAGAGGGAAGGTCTTAAATGTACTCTGCATTGTCCCAGCAGAGTGAACTCTGACCCAAAAGACTTCTTATAAACTTTAATAAGTATGATGTCTAACATGTAGAGACTAAAGGAAACAATAAAACCCAATCTCATTCACCCACCCAGAAACAAAATCCATCTCGTTGTTAGGACATTGGTTGTATCTGATAATGGATTGTATAAAATGGAATGAAAAAACCTTTAAGCCTTTTTTTTCCCTTTGCATTTTGTGTCTGCTGTTTTTTCCTCTAGAAATTACAAATAAAGAAAGCTGATTCTACTGCCTGCTAATAAGCTACTTCAACAAAAATTCTACTTCACATTGCAGTTTAAAATCTCTGTAGAATTTGCAGTAATTTTACAAGATTGAAATAATTATGTTTTTAATGAGATTTGAAAGTCATAGCTCTGATGCTGTCAGCAATGTTTAATGACAATCAGCTCTTGTGGACCAAATGACTGAAATTCAAGATAGACAATATGAGAATTTATCTCTGTCTAGTCTTTACATTGCTTAAGCATATCAAACTCCTTATCAAATTCATATGATCTAGCAATCCCACCACTGGGTATATACCCAAAGGAATGGAAATCACCAAGTTGAAGGGATATGCGCATTCCCATGTTCATCAGAGCTCTATTTACAATAGCTGATAGTTGGAACCAACTTAAATGTCCATTGATGGACAACTGGATAAGGAAAATGTGGTATATATACACAATGGAATACTACTCAGCCATAAAAAAGAATGAAATTCTGCCATTTGCTGCAACATGGGTGAACTTAGAGGAAATCATGTGAAGGGAAATAAGCCAAGCACAGAAAGAGAAATACTGCATGTCCTCACTTGTGAGAGCTAAAAATTAAATCAATAAAGAAAGAAAAGAAAGAAAGAAAGAAAACAAAAAGGAAAGGAACAGCAATCATGATAACACAATGAACTTTCAACTTCAAAAAAAAAAAAAGAAAGAAAAGAACAGTGGTTATTAGAGATGGGAAATGTGGAGGCAGAGAAGGGTTAGTGAGAAATTGGTTAAAGGTCTCAAAGACTGATCATGTTTTTTAAACATGAGTATACTAATTATCCTGATTTGATCACCACATATTGTAAACAGGTATTGATATGCAAATCTGTACCCCACAAATATGTATAATAAATTATGTTTCAACAAAAAAAGATGTCAAAAAATAAGTGATTCACATTTCTGTACAAAACTTTAGCTTTGCTTTTGTGATTTGGGGAAATGATTGTTTAATAAATCATTGGAAAATGATTGTTTAATAAACAGGGTAGAAGATTGGTGTGAATGTGATACGTGCTTGATTTCTGCTTTTGTTTTATTTAATCTATGGGTATATGTTTTGTAGAAATTTTCTGCTACCTGGTGGGTTAACATGCTTTATTCTCTTTCTAAATATGTTAGCATTGATTAAAGAACATTCAGTTTAATTCACCAATGCAGGAAGCAACAGCCTACTGTTTAACAAGTCTAAATTACCTTCTCTCCTTGTGCTAAGGTAAATTGTACGTATAGTTCTTGTAAAGAATTATTTTCTATTTACCCCTCTTATAGATACTTAAGACTACAGAATTAAAATTATGTCAATTATTATTTATATTTTGAACATTTTTATGATACTTCATAAATTTAAAAATCCAAGAGCCTGAATATAGTAAAGATACAGAAAATATTAGCTCTTAGTTGTATCACTAGGACAATGAAGATGATGCCTTATAGTGCTCTTATTAAACAAAACTGCATCAGAGCTTATTGAACAACATGGTAAAGCTATTACATGGAGGTTAGATGCACTGGAAAGCAAAGAGATTAACATTCATTGACTACATATTTTATGTAAATCATTTTTCACACACTATCTCATTTGATTCCCTCAGATTCTTGAAAATTAACTATTTGAAAGATGAGAAGATCCTCATTCAAAGCTACGCAACCAGGACTTCCAGTCAAGATGGCAGAATAGACAGTTCCCAGCATCACTCTCTCCCATAAATCAACTAATTTACAACTATTAAAAAGCAACAACAGCCAAGCTGGGGCTGCTAGAGCTCAGGGGAAGAGGAGGAGAGACCTACAGAGTGCATGAAGGTGGGAGAAGCCACGATGAGAGAAAGAAAAAGCCACTCTGACCATTTCAAGCCCCTGCCACTTCCAGGTTGGAGCTGCTGAGAGCACGGAGCAGGAGCTGGCAAAAGCTGTAGCTGTGCCCTTCGGATGAAGTTGCCTGGAGGCTGCAGAGGAGAAGAGGGCCTTGGTGGCCAGCAGGACAACAAGATCACTAACAGCATTCTCATGGAGCCACACAGGAGCAAGGAACCAAAAAACTGAAAAAAGGAGCCACTCAGAGGCTGGTGAGTCACTGCAAAGGACCAGCACATGGCATGTCCTATGGAAGTGTCTGCAGCATGGGTGGTGGGGGAGATGGGCCCACTGGGAAAACACTGGGGCACTGCAAGGACAGCTGATCTGTCCCCCAATCAGTGTAGGACCACCCAGAGGAGACTGGTCAGGAACATAGAATTGCAGGGGGTGCAGTTTGATGAAAACACTCAGGCCCAGATCAGTGTTTCTACACAACCCTGGTGCATTGGATTTCACTAAACCCAGAAGTCCTATAAAGTCAACCATTAACACCTGAGCTGCACAAAAAGCTTTCCCCAGGGAATCAGCAGCAAAGCAGCAATTTAGCTCAACCACAGGGCTCAAGTGCTGGTCCCCACAGGAAGTTCCCCCACTTTAGAAGTAAGCAAAGGACAACAAATTAGTTTCAGTGCAGAGTTTAAGTGGTGGGAACAGCAAATAATTGAACACAGAACTGAAAGAAAAGACAGAGTACCCACAACCAGAGGCAAAGTTTGATATTAACTAGTAAAGGTCTCATTTTACCAAAGAACACCCATAACACTTAGAAGGAACAGAGGTCCCCTGGGCTGCCAAGCCAGAAAGGGGGGACAACCAGGCACACCGCCAGCACCATGGGGCCTGCCCAGGGCCCTGAGGTATGGAGCCAGGGACTGGACCCCCTCCCACAACCAGGCACACTACCATTGCCACCACCAACTAGGTAAGGAGAATGCCAAACACATCACCTCCATGTGGGTGGCCCACTACAGCCATCACAATAACCATAGCGCCACAAAAGTGGCTAGATGCCACAACCACCATGCAGATGGTCTGCCAGCCACTGGAGTGCATTGACACAAGGAGAGTCACCAGCAGAGACCAGAGAAAAGAAGAGGGTGTCTCTCTCCATAAAGCTCATTCCAGAGTGACAGAAGAAGCATCTGCTCTACGATAATATTGGGGGACCTGAACACACCTCTCGGCATTGGACAGATCATCTAGGGTACAAATCAACAGAATAACCATTACTCTTTCAGAAGGAGAGAAGAAATCTAGAGTATTTAGAGGGGGGAGGGGAGGAGGAAAGGAGGTGCAGAGAGATTAGATAAGGCACACAAAAAATAAGTATGATTTGTAACAATATATATGCTAGTAATACTGATTTGATCAACATATGCCAGTGTTGAACCCTCGAAATACGTATACTCAATTAGGATTCAATAAAAATTAAAACAAACAAAAAACCAAAGTTATACAACCAGTAAATATTTAGCCCATGTTGGAACCTATGTTTATTTCCTTGTGTGTCCACTATTTTCCCACTCCCCATCCCTAATTTCCATCTTATCCTTATCTAAATATTGTGCTTGATCTAAAAAGCTAAATATTTGACAGTGTATGATCAGTAAGAATATTACACAAAGTAAAATAAAGACTGGAGGGCTTAGTTTTTGGCACTAGTAAGTCAAGTCAGAAAAACAAATGCAAGGTTGGGGAAGGAAGAGTTCAGTGACCATGAATACATCTGTGGGAGTATGAATGAATGAATGCATGGTTTTGTTCCATGGTACATGTTACGCCATTCTATGTTATGCAACAGATAATGGTTACCAGACCTAGAACATGGTGTTTTCCTTCAATTTTTGTTGTCTGTTTCAATATAGGAGGCACAGTCAAATAGTGTTGACAGCATTGGTTTGGGTGTTAAAAGATTTGAGATCCAGGTTGCCTCCCATTTGGACGGGGTGTCCTGGACAAGTCATTTCTGCTCTTGAGTCACTTGTTCAAGGCTTAATTTAGGGAGTTGAATAAGATAAGTTCTAATGCATCCTTAAGTTCGCAAGATTATTTAGCCTGATGACACCACCAGACCTTCCTATACATCTATTTTTTGTCATTGGAAGTGATCATGTCATCACAGGATGCCAGCTAGCATATCGCTTTGATCACTGAAGGAGAAAAAGAATTCGAAAGAAAATGAGAAACTACTGTATCTTTAGAAACACAATGAATGGGATGTCAGCTTACTTTTGAAAGGCAGGGACCCTGTTCCCCAAAATAACACTGGCATGGCATAGAAAAGAAACTCCTGGAAACTAAAACCAAAACACCCACCTTGGCTCCTACCATCTGCCTGTTGTGAGAGGGTTTTAGCAAATCTTTAACCCATCAAGCCAGCCTCAAAGTTAGTAGTCATTACTTGGAACATAACTATATTTAAGTTTAATAGAAATTTAACTTTATGTGCTTAAAATGCTTTAATGTGTAAATGTATGAGAGACTGAAAAGCTGTCCAGTGATGGAATTTTAATGAAAGTAATTAAGCCACGTTATGCTAGAAATATTTGGGATAAAAAAATTTCAGTAATAAATCCTCTTTATTGACTATTAGAGTAATGCTAAGAATAAATATTGATAGGAAAAAATGCCTGTTACACACACAGTTTTTGTTACTGAAAACAAAAAAAAAATTATCTTGGTCAGACTGATCAAAGAATAGAAATGAAATCCCATAAATTCCCATCAAGTTTAATAGATTTAGCTGTTAACTTTTAATCTTTTATGAATATCCCTTTTACTTCTTTTTTAATAAAGTTTTTCAGGAATTCGGGATAAGAAGGGAAGCAGATAATTCCTCATCTTGATTCATTTCCTCTTTACTTTCTGTATTTTGATATAGTTTTTGTTTGACTCAGTTAAACTTCATCAGAGAAATTTCTCAATCCTGTCACACTTTTTCCAGCAATTGAAGATTTTATACAGATTCTTATAGTAGGTTATTTATTGATATGAGCCTTCTTTTCATTTGTGTGTTATATTTTTTATTAAAAAATATTTTGGTTGAAATATGAAAAAGATTACAACTAAAGCTATAGCTAACTTTGCAAAACAGATTGTGTAAAACAGGAAAACCGCAGAGCTATTGCAAAGTGCTAAATGTTCAGAATACCTACCAACCCCCTTCCCCTAATTCAAACCCTATAAAAACCTCTATTAATCCATATGGAGGTGGGAACTGATCTTTCAGTCTCCCCCGCAGGTTTGCTGGAAATAAATTCCCTGATGTGGTAAGCGTTTGGCTCTGAGTCCTTTAATCCCTTTTTTCTCGCAGACCTAACACTAATCACATATTTAATCATAAGTATTTGTGTTTGTGTGGAAACTAGTTTTAAAAACACTATATTTTATTTAAATAATCAAACATTAAACAAAGCATTTTGGGAAAAATTGGGTAAGGAACACAAAGAGTAGTTACTATTTGCAATAATGAACATACTAATAATATTGATTTGATCATCACATATTGTACACAAATACTGATAATCAACACTGTACCCCTAAAATATGTATAATCAATGATTTCTTTTTCTTTTTTTTTTACTGACTGGTAAGGTAAGGGGGTCGTAACCCTGGGCACGGTGTGGTCTGCACCACGCTCAGCCAGTAAGCCACAGGCCATCCCTATATAGGATCCGAACCCGCGGCCTCGGCGCTACCAGTGCCGCACTCTCTCTAGTAAGCCACGGGGACGGCCCTATAATCAATGATTTCAATTAAAAGAATCATTTTGTAGCATTCTGTTAATGGTGAAATAAAAGTATTAATCTAATTTAATTCAGAAATAAGAAACGTTCTATTATGTAATAATGTTCTAGAAGGTTTACCTAATGGTTTTGCTAGTGAAGCATCAAAAACTTAAGCCTCTTGGGCATCATACGGTGATCAATGAATCAGAATCTCTGGAGCTGTGCTCTGTGTATCTCCATTTTTTAAAAGGTTCAAGGAAAAATTTAATACATTCGCAGATTCTAGAACTCTTATTCTACCACACAAAAAATGAAGATAAAATGTTTTAAACATTATAATTTTGAACAAGATGACCCAATGTTTATTACACATAGGAGATATAAGATAAACCAATGAGACTTCTTTAAAAATTATTAGGTACTTTTAAATGGTAATGTATTAAAATGCATATATATATTTACTGAAAGTCAATTGTTTTTATATAATATAGTAAAAAATCACTTACGATTATTCTGAAAGGTACTCATTAAAACAGCATTATTCTCTTAAGAAGAAAAATATAAAATACATAAATAATGTGAAAGTCGTCAGTATCAAAACAAAGTTGCTTGTGTTTAAGAACCAACACAAAAAAATCCTGATAAATAGAGCTGGTGAAGGCCACGAAGGGACGTGTTCTCATGCACTTATGTCTGATAACAAGAACTATCACAGAAGACCCTGAAAAGCCACAAGGTTACACAGAGGCCATCACAACCATAAAGAAAACTACTTCTGCAAGGACATCTGCCCAGCAATTGTCTGTCCAACCTTGAACAGGAGTCACTCTTGTTATTGATCCTCGTAGCCAAGGATAATTATCCCTAAACAATTATGTAATCCTCTATCACATTTCCTTGAAAACCTTTTGCTTCCTTTACTTCCCTATATACACACATAGTTTACTGTGGCACACATATAATCCCATTGTAAAGTTCTATTCCCAATTAAACTCATTACTCTTTTACAGAGCCTCTCTCTGTTATTTGGTTTGAAAATACAAATATAATAAGAAATATATGGAAACTATAAGAAGAAAATTATAAAAGAAGATATTTTTTAAATCCTGAAAAAAATGAAGTGGCACATATTTAATCCACATCAAAACAAGCACATCTAAACATTCGAAGAAAAGTGAAAATATTAAGATAATGTCTCACTACTCTAATTTTAAAAAAAATCTGTACTTCAAAAATTACCATAGATGAATTTAAAATGGGAAAAAACTGTAGGTAAATAAAACAGAGGATGGGGTATTTATAAAGTATTCTTAAAATTACTAATCAGTAGATGAAAACACAACTGGAATTATTAACAAAGCCTATAATAGGCCATTTACTAAGATAAATATAAATGGCAAATGGACAGAGGCATAAATATTCAAACTCACTAGCAATCAAAAAATGCAATTTTAGTATGAATGCAAACCAATTTTTTGCCTATTGAATTTGAAAAGAATCTTAAAAATCTAATTCACTAGGTGGAAGGTGAGGAAAAATGAGCACTTTCAATCACTGCTGACAGGCATGTTAATTGCTAGAAACTTACTTTAGTTCAATTTAGAAACATTTATCAGAATCTCTGAAAATGTTCATGCCATTTTACTTAGGGAAATTTATCCTAAGGGACTAATCAAAAATATGTGCAACAATTTGGTATAATGGCAAATGGCATATATAATACACAAAAATTACAATGAAAATCCTAAACATCTATCTCACAGGAAGAGAGAAGTTAAATGATTTATGATTGCAGACACAGAACTCCAAAATAAAATATTATTTTTTAAAAGTACATAGATATAAGCCAACAAAATGAGGTAATGCATGAGTCAATAATAAACAAAAGACCTAAGGATTTATGAATATTTCAATTGTCTCTGTGCAGCACAATAAAAAATATATATATTTTTTTCGCTTTCTGTTATCAAGAAAGTAGATGATGTGCACACTCTCAGATGCACTTAAGGCTATTTTATTAGCGCATAGTAATATATTTAATAACAATAATGAGTAACACAATATGCCAATATTTAACATGGACTCACTGATTTACTCTCCGTGATAGCCCTCCAAAGTCATAATGCTTATTATCCCTGCTGATAAATAAGAAACATACCATTAATCATTCATGAAAGTGGGATGAAAAACTTGGTAGATCGACTTCTCTATAAGGCTACATCTATGAGCAAAAGGAGTATCTATTACATTATCAAAAATAATGTATCTAAACAGAGAGAAACCAAACATTCTTTAGAAGCACAAATGGATTAAGCATAGAATTCAATCTCGTATTTGTCAACAAAGGATGCCTGAATAAATCCCAAAGAATTAACATCATAAAACTATGTTCTGAGCCTACAATGAAATAAAGGTATAAAATGATAATAAAGGAATGTCCTTTACAATTCTATATATTCGGAAAGTAAACAATGAGCTACTAAATAATACTTAAAATAATTAAGAATAAATAATAACCCTTTAAAAATCATTAAATATTCATATGTGCATGACAATTATATATATACATGTGTGTGTATATATAAATTTGTAAGATACACACATAAAGAAAGTATTTAGAGAGTAAATGAAATACATTCATCAAGAAATGGGAAGAATTAATTGCAAAACAGATGAGAATTTAAATCCATAATAGGAAAGAGTTCAAGAAAATTCAATAAATTTGGAGCAAATTAACGACACAGGAAAAAAACAAAACAGGAAAATATAACCAAGAGCTTTTTTTTTTTAATGTTAGTAAGATAGTCTCTAGCAGAAGAGATAAAAAAAATAGATTATACCATTAAGAAACATATTGATGATAAAGAAATATTATTATGTCTACATAACATAAACTTGAAAACATAAATAAAAGCAGTACAATTCTACAAATATATAAATTGTTAAAAAATGCCCAAATTAAAACTGAAAACTTACATTGGCCTCTAAGTTTTAGAGACAGTGAAGTGGTAACCATATTCTTCCTAAAGTTTCAGATCATGATTGCACAGACAAATTCCTTTCAACTTGTTCCCCACCCCCCCAAAAAACACACAAACCATGAAGTTGTCCAACGTATTCAGTAAGATGAGTATGACTTCAATTCCAAATTAGGAAAAGGTATAATAAAAATACTCTTTATAATAAAAAAGAAAACGCAGTGCTAGTGATGTAGGAGGTGCTCAGTTTCCCTGGGCTCAGGTTGCAGGACAGGCCTCTGGGTTTCCAGCCACCCGTGAGGTCTCAGGACCTCCCTTCTGGGCTCTCCCCTGGAGCAGTTACTGCTGCCAGTTAAACCTGCACCAACATGAGGAAAATGAGACCACAAGGGGCTGGCTTACACAAACCTCATGGCTGCGCATGCTCAGTAGATAGCACAGAATATTCCTGATGCACGTGACCGGGTCTGACCAATGACCACGTTCCAGGAAGAAACTGACTGAGCATGTGCAAGATGAACTATTACATAACTGGGAACCACCCATTTAATTGAATATTCATTAGATGGAGAAACTATAAAAGCCTTATCCAGCAGAAGGTGGGCCTGTAGCTCACTTTCCTGAAGGCAAACTGACCTTTGCTGGCTGAGGTGTGTGTGCTTTACTTTGTATCTAACTTATTTTCGGCAAGCGGCTGCTCATTCTCTTGAGCCGGTCTGCACTCTGTACTGCTTTTCGTGCTTTTGTGTTAGACTTGATGTCTGTACAGAACTTACTTTTCTATTAGACTTGGTGTGCGCCCTGCTCAGTCTGTGGAGCTATACTGAACTCTCTCAAGAGTCAAGAACCTGGTAAGAGGACTGGGTGGTTGAGGCCTACCATTGGACCCCCCCCTCTCCCGGGCCCTACCCCTGACATCATTGGTGGGAATGCAAAACAGTACAGCCACTTTGGAAGACTGTTTGATAGTTTCTTACAGAACTAAACATACTCTTGATATATGTTTCAGCAATTGCACACCTTTGTATCTGCCCAGATGAGTTGAAAACGCATGTCCACCTAAAACTCTGAACATGGATGATTATAACAGCTTTATTCATGATTTCCAAATGGGGAATCAACCAAGATGTCCCCCAGTACGAGTGGATAAATAGACTGTGATAGATCCAGACAACGGAATGTTATTCAGCACTAGAAAGAAATAAGCTATCATGCCATAAAAAGACATGGAGGAACCTTAAATGCATACTACTAAGTGAAATAAGCCAGTCTGAAAAGGCTGCATACTATGTTCCAACTCTATGAAATTCTGGAAAAGGCAAAACTTGAAGACATTAAAAAAGTCATTCATTTCCAGTGGTTGGGTGTAGGAAGGGATAAATTGGTGGAACACAGGATTTTTAGGACGGTAAAAATACTCTGGGTGATTCTTTAATGATGGATACATGTCCTTGTATCTTTGTACAAACTCATAAGATATACAGCATTAAAAGTGAACCGTAATGCAAACTATGGACTTTGGGTGACAATGATGTGTCTACATAGGTCCATTGATTGTAACAACTGTACCACTCTGGTCAGGATGTTTATAATAAGGAAGGTTGTGCATATGCGTGGGAAGGAGTTATATGGGGACTCCCTGTACTTTCTTCTCCATTTTGTTGTGAACCTAAATAAGCTCTAGAAAATAAAGTCTACTTAAAAAAGAGAAAATCAAAGTTACATTTAATTTATTAATAAAAATATAAAGATTTTAATGTACTCAATAAATATTTATTTGTTACATGTGAGGAAATGTTCCAGGCTCTGGGTTTAAAAGCATTGAGTAAAAAAACGTTAAATTCCTGTCAACATGAACTTACAAGCTAATGAGAGGAAACAGATAATAAATTATCCTTAAATATGCATGTAAGAATTAAAATTTTATAGAGAAAACTGCATTAAAGTAAGCATGCTAGGGAAAGAGTAGGTTTTCTATTTCTTTAACGAGCTGGTAGGAAGGCCTGTCTGATTGAGGACGATGTTGATACTGTTAGTTCCACACACGAATCCCATTCTATTGAACAGGCAGAGGGGAAAGGAGACGTTGAGTATTGGTTATGGCTTTAGGATCAACTCCTGCAATGAGGGTTGTGGCTTATTCTGCTCACATTGGTCTTGTATGTTTTCCCAGAAGATGTGACCAACCATGTAATTTTGCTTCTTCCAGACACAATTTACTGTGAGTAGAAAGTGTATGTGGGCAGTGCAAGGGGTGAACTGTAGTGGATACTACTGGTGACTTCTCAAGATTCCTTTTATTCAGTGGTGCACACATCTGCCAGCTACTATCTAACAACGACTCATATTTGCTACGTAGTCTGGGAGGCAATCTTTGCCCCCCGGGAAAGACCTTTGCCAATGACTGAGATTGTGGTGAAGAGATGAAACTCATAGTGGTGGGATTAAATCTGTGCTGAATTTGTGCTATAGAGCTTTCTGGCATGAACTAGACACTGTAGGGTTCTTCCACAATTTGGAACAGAACCGAAGGACTAGCTAATTCCAGAGCTCCTCATAGGATTACATGAAGAGTTAGTTTCAATTACACATGGTTCACCTTCTTTCTCTTTGCCCAAACCTGCATTCCACTTTCTTAGAAGCATATTTCTTCAGAATGCACCCCAATAAAACTTCTTCAACCTTCTAGCTTGAAGTCTGCTTCCAAAAAAACAAAACACTGTAGGATCAAACTGAAACTAGTCTCAAGCTCATAATATTCTTGTGAAGATTTTCCCCTGCCTTAACCGGCTTCCTTCACTTCTCTTCTTCTAAGAGCACACCCCCAATAAATAACTCAAACAAACTTGTTTTGGCTGCTACTTCTAGGGAACTGATATAAAAAAAGATGACATTGAGTCATGACCTGAACAATTAAAAAAAAAAAAAAGAGGAAGAAGATATCTGTGTGCATAGAATATAATATATAGGCACAAAGTGAATAACATGTATATTATGTACAAGAACTTGTGTTCAAAGAACAGCTAGAAAGACAGTGTTGGGAGATGGAATCATTAAAAAAAGAAAATGGCCTAAGAAGCCTTTTAGAAAGATGTAGCCAAATGATACGGTAAAACATTGGAAGATACAGAGGTAAAAAGTTGGCTTGTATGCTTTATATTTTTAAAGGAATGATCATTCTGGACGTATTTAGGTGACTAGATTATCGGGGGGTCTCTGTGTGGATGTGTGTGCCTGTAAATTCCTCAGTGTATTAAAAGAAAAAAATCCTTCTCATCTAGTATCATCCCCTGAATGCAGAGATGGTTGGTCACCATCAGAAAATCTATAAATCCAATTTATAATGTCAGTAAATATAAGAATAAAACTATCTCCTTAGATATACAAAGCATGACCAAATTTATCAGATGTTTGTGATAATTTTAGCTAGCTAAGAATATAGGATGATTTACTAAATTTGATATGGCTTAATCTTAAAGACTTGCAAAAAATATTGTATTAAGTGCCAAAAATCAGGGTATTGTAGGCTATTGGTGCTTATAAATCCCAAGTGCTTACTATAACAAAAGTTTGTTTCTTCCTCGTATCATACAGTAATGTGAGTTAGTAACTTTCACACACTAGTATCCTAACGTGTAGATCTTATCAGAGATCCTGTCTCCTTCCACATTTTGATTCCAGGACACCCAAGGGCTGTCTCAGAGTCTTACTCCTGATTGCAGAGAGAATTTTGTGGTTAGTCCAGGTAGTGATAAATACAACCAGTCATATAAGATTAGGTATAACTCCTGTCCTCAAATTCCCATCCTAATGGTAGATGAGGCTGGATGATATAATCTGTAGACTTTTTGTGTGCCTGGGAAAATGAAATAGATGGCTGAGCTTTTGACTAGTTTTAGTTAGGAATGAAAAAACTATAGATATACATTTTTTAACATCAGAAATGCTAATGCTTATTATTATCCTCAACAATGCCCTGGATGTCTGGGCCAATGAAATAAGATAACATGAATAAAAACATATAAAGATAAAAAGTCAAGAAAAGAAAAAAAAAAAAAAGTAGGATATATTGACAAAAAAATGTAGCTATTAAGAGAATTCTATACATTTGGCAGACACAATATTTATTTTTTGAATCAATAGCATTTTTAAAAATACAGGCCACTAGCAGCTGTCCTTCTGCTGCTGCTGCACCAGCCAGATTGGCCATGCAGAGAACCCCCCACCATCACCACCTGCAATGTGGTTCTTGCTGCTATCACCAGTGGCAGCTATCTATACCACTGTTGTGGCACCAGCCAGACTGTACATGTGTGGGACCCCCAACTAATACTGCTGCACCAGCCAGCCAAGCCACACACAGGACCCCCTGCCTACAGCACGGATCCTGCTACTGTTGCGGCTGCTGGCAATCATCCACACCACCACCACACAAATCAGACTGGCAGCACATGGATCCACTGCTGTCACTACACATCAACACAAGGAGGGTCACAAGTGGAGTCACTGTGAAGAGGTAAGCCAGAATAGTGGCCCAACCCACAGGGGAAATTAGACTGTCCCCACTGTCATACACCTGGATGGGAACTACACACACAGCATACATGACTGCCTTTATCCAGAGAGAGATGCACACAGAGACTCTGAAGAGTAAAGAAACCCAGGATAGCCAAATAGTGTACAGAAGAAAATTCCTAGCCACCACCAACTCAATCCCCAACCAAAGGAAGCAAGGACCCAGGAGGAGCCTCTGCCTGTAGCAATGAGGAAAAAGAAACCCCACCAAAGGTAACCAGACAAACAAAAGCTGTGTTAATTCACCACCATATAACCAGCCCTACAAGAAATCCTCAAGGACTCCTGCATCTGGAATCCAAAAAATGATAATCACTACCATGAGTACATAAGCAAGAAAAAAACTCACTGGAAGAATAAATATGCAAATGAGAAAGAGAAAGAAATTATACCTTACCTCCTCAAAAAGCCAACAAACACCTAAGACTAAAGGGAAAGAAAGGAAAAAAAATAAAAATAAAAATAAAAGGGAAAGAAAAGAACAAAAGAAATTTAAAGCATCCAATCAAAAATTGATAAAATGCCAGGAGTGAGATAAAACCATTCAATAACAACTCTAAATGTAAATAGGTTAAATTCCATACTCAAAAGACTCAGACTGACTGATTGGATTAAAAAGTTAGACCAGACTATATGCTGTCTACAAGAGACTCACCTCACCTATAAAAGCACACACTCACAGACTAATAGTGAAGGAACAGAAGAAGATATACCACACAAATGGAAACAAAACAGGAGCAGAAGTAACTATTCTTACATTGATAAAATAGACTTTAAAACAAAAACCACAAAAAGTCAGAAAGATGGTCATTATATAATGAAAAGGGATCTATCCAGCAAGAGACATAACAATGATAAATACATACACATCCAATAATGGAGCATCCAGTTATGTGAAGCAAACACTACTAGACCTAAAAAGAGAGATAGACCCCAGTACAGTAATAGTGGGGACCTCAATACAACATTCTCCAGAATAGACCACATGTAATGTCATAAATCAAGTTTCAACAACTTTAAAAGAATTCATATCATTTAAAGTAACTTTTCAGATTGCAATGGTTTAAAACTAGGAATAAATAACAAATGAAACTCTGGGAACTATATAAACACAAGGAAATTAAACAAAAAGCTCCTGAATGACCTATGGGTCCAAGAAGAAATTAAACAAGAAATCAAAAAATTTCTCAAAACTAATGAAAATGAGGACACATCATACTGAACATGTAGGATACTGCCAAAGCAATGTAAGATGAAATTTTAGTGCAATAGATGCTTACATTAAAAATGTAGAAAGATTTGAAATAAACAAGCTAATGCTACATCTCAAAGAACTAGAAAATCAAGAACAATCTAATCCCAAAATTTGTATATGGAAAGAAATAATTAAAGTTAGAGCAGAACTAAATGAAATAGACATCCAAAGATCAATATAAAAGATCAATGAAACAAAAAATTGCTTTTTTGAGAGGATAAACAATATAGACAAACTATTAGGTAGGCTAACCAAAAAAAAAAAAAGAGAGAGAGAGAGAGAAGACCCAAATAAAAAATCAGATATGAAAAAGAAGACATTAGAACTGATACCACAGAAATACAAAGATTTATTAGAGAATACTATCAACAACTTTAACAAACACATTTCAAAACCTGGAAGAAATGAATAAGTTTCTGGACACATACAAACTATCAAGACTGAACCAAAAAGAAATAGAAATTCTGAACAGATCAGTAACAAGCAATAAGATTGAAAGAGTAATCAACAGTTTCCCAACAAAGAAAAGCTCAGGATTGGATGGCTTCTCTGCTGAATTCTGCCAAACCTTTAAAGAAGAATTAATATGAATCCTTTTCAAACTATTCCAAATAATTAAAACAGAGGCCATTCTACCAAACTCATTTTGTGAGGTTAGCATCCTCAATACAAAAATGAGAGAAAGACATGACAAATACAGAATTCTACATGCCAATAACCTTTGTGAACATAGATGCAAAAATTTTCAAAAAAATATTAGCAAACAGAATTCAACATCACATCAATTAGATTATGCACCATGTCCAAGTAGGATTAATCCCAGGTATGAGAGGATGGTTCGACATATGCAAATCAATAAATGTGATACACCACATCAACAAAGTCAAGGACAAATACTATACAATTATCTCAATAGATGCAGAAAAAAACATTTGACAAACTTTACATCCCTTTATGATAAAGAATCTCAACAAATTAGGTATAGAAGGAAAATATCTGAAAATAATAAAAGTCATATACAAAAAAACTGACTGTCAACATCATCTTGAGTGGGAAAACCAAAAGATCTTCCCTTAATAACAGGAATGAGAAAAGGATACCCATTCTCACCACTCCTATTTAACATAATATTGGAAGTACTAGCCAGAGCAATCAGGCAAGAAAAATAAATAAATATTATCCAGATTGGAAAAGATGAAGTCAAACTGTGCCTGTTTGCAGATGTCATGATTCCATGTTTGGAAAAACCTAAAGACTCTATCAAAAAACTCTTAGAACCGATAAATAATTTCCCCAAATTTGAAGGATACAAGATCAACATACAACCATCTGTAGCATTTTTATACTCCAACAATGAAATAAGAGAAAAAGGAATCAAGAGAGCAAGCCCATTTACAATAGTTACCAAAAAAATAAAATACCTAGAAATCAATTTAATCAAGGAGATGAAAGATCTCTACAATGAGAACAACCAGTCACTGCTGAAAGAAATTAAAGATAAAAAGACATTCCATGCTATGGATTGGAAGAATTAACATTGTGAAAATGTCCATACTACACAAAGCAATCTACAGATTCAATGCAGTCCCCATCAAAATATCAATGACATCCTTCACAGTAATAGAAAAAACAATCCTAAAATTCATATGGAAAAAAAGACCCCAAATAGCCCAAGCAATCCTGATCAAAAAACAGTACTACATGACTTCAAATTATACTACAAAGCTGTAGTAAACAAAACAGCATTGGACTGGCATTAAAACAGATACTCAGACCTATGGAACAGAATAGAGAATCCAGAAATCAACCCACATACTTACAGCTGACCGATTTTCCACAGAGGCACCAAGAACGTACGTTGGGGAAAACTCTGCCTGTTAAATAAATGGTGCTGGGAAAACTGGACTTCCATATGTACAAAAGTGAAACTAGATCCATACCTCTTGCCATATACCAAAATCAGCTCAAAATGGATTAAAGACTTACATATAATACCTGAAACCCAAAATTCCTAGAAGAAAACATAGGGGAAACACTTCAGGATGTAGGAATGGGCAAAGACTTTATGAATACAATTCCATAAGCACAGGCAACAGAAGAAAAGAAATAAACAAATGAGATCATATCAAAGTAAAAAGTTTCTGCACAACAAAGAAAACAATTAATAGAGTGGAAAGACAACCTACACAATGGGAGAAAAAATGGGTGAACTATGCATCTGACAAGGGATTAATATCCAGAATACACATGTAACTCAAACAACTTAACAGTAACTCGATTACAAAAATGGGCAAAGTAGCTGAATAGACATCTCTCAAAGGAAGACATACAGATGGCCAACAGGCATATGAATAAATGCTCAGCATCACTAAGCATCAGGGAAATGCAAATCAAAACCACATTAAGATGTCATCTCACCCCAGTTAGACTAGCTATTATCAAAAATGCAGAGAATAATAAATGCTGGTGAGGATGCAGGGAAAGGAGCACTCTCCTCCTACACTGTTGGTGGGACTGTAAATTGGTGCAACCATTATGGAAAACAGTATGGAGGTTCCTCAAACAACTACAGATGGAACTTCTATATAATCCAGCAATTCCACTGCTTGATATATACCCAAAGGAATGGAAATCATCATGTTGAAGGAACACCTGCACTCCCATATTTCTAGTAGCTCTGTGTACATTAGCCAAGAGTAGGAACCCACCTAAATTTCTACTGAAAGATGACTAGATAAGGAAAATGTTGTATTTAAACACAATGGAATATTATTCTGACATTAAAAAAAATAAAACTCTGCCATTTGCAGTAACATGGATGAATTTGGAGAAAATTATGTTAAGTGAAATAAGCCAGGCACAGAAAGAAAAATATCTCATGGCCTCACTAATAAGTTAGAGCTAAAAAAAATAAAGAAAAAAGAAAGATATAACAATCACAATAATACGTTGAACTTTCATAAAGAGAGAATATATCTGAGGTTACCAGAGGTGGGAAAGGGGGGTGGGTGGTTAGCAAGAAATTGGTAAATGGTTGCAAAGAAATTGGTAAGTGATTACACTGTGTAATAATGAATATACTAATTATCTTGATTTGATCTCCACATATTGTACAAAAGCATTTATATTCAACTCTGTACCCTGCAAATATGTATAATCAATTATGTTTAAATAATAAAATAAAATAACAGATGTAATCAACTAGAAAATTTTTTAGAAACATGAATCCATTTATAATAGAAATTAAAAATGTAAAGTAACTTGGAATTAACTTAAAGACTACGTAAGATACATGTAGAAAAATTTAAACTCTTTTAAAAAGTGTAAAAAAATCTAATAAATGTCTAAATAATGCCAAGATAATAGTTTATTAGCCCTATATTGGTTGTAACTTAACATTAGAGTAATGCTAATTTTCCTCAAAATAATTGATTAATTTATTGCAGATAAAATCAGCTGAATTTTTTTGAGTCACTCACATTATACACACATGCAGATATATACACACACACATTCATAAGAGAAATTAATTGTCCATGAGTAAATAAAGCAATTTTGAAAAAAAAAATGCGCAAATTGGTGGGATATGTCTACCAGATACTAGGACACACTACAAAGCCCTACTAGTGAAAACAATAGACCATTAGGGCAAGAACAGACACTCAGACTGATGGAAAAGGATTGAAATCTCAGAGAAAGAACAATGTATGCTGTAAACTGATACACAATAAAGGTAGCATCAAAAATGTATGCGTGATTAAAGGACTCTTTGGAGTGTAGTTTTTAGTAAATTAACTCATTACATGGAGGAAAACAAAGTGAATTACAAACTTACACCAGATACAAAGGTAGATTAAAAATCAAAATATAAAATACAGAAATATAAATTGAAGTCATGTAGTATAATACTTTGTGGTGGGAAATAACTTCTTAAAGAAGACCTCCCTTAGTTTTTTGTTACCTCAAAATTGAATACTTCTGTTCAACAAAGGTCAACATAGACAAAGTTAACAGAGGAATGGCAGGTGAACGTCTAGAATATCTTTAAAAATTCTTACAGAACACCCAAAGCAAAAGGTAGCAAAACAGAGAAACTTAACAAAGATTCATAAAAGGTGGGAACTGACAGCACAAAAGATAGAAAACTCTTATGTCTGTAAGCATTTTAAGAGATAAAATAATTTATGGTGAAATAAATGCAAATTTAAAATCAACTGAATCTGACAGGCAAAACTGTGAAATCTGATAATGCCACGTTACCTGGTTTCAGGCCAAACTACACAGGTAAATAAATATTTTACCACTATCCCAGTGTGTAATGATTCTAAATTCAACCATTACAGTTTAATGCTGTACTCAGTTGAATGCTAAATTCACAAGGCATTTTCAATGCCCACTCGAAGTCAGGCATGGCTTTGGTTGCTGAGGATTGAGAGATGAGTTAAACATGGTCTCTGTCTTTAAAAAGCTCACAGTACAGCTACAGTGACACGTACATGAATTAATTCCCAGTATTCAGAATTGCAGAAAGTGGTGCAAAAACACAGAGAAGGTAATGAAATTTGCTGTAAAGTTGAGGAAGCCCAGGACAACTCACAGGAGAGATCATATCTGAGCTACATCTTAAAAGAAAACCAGGAATTCACCATCTGAACAATTAGGAAAAGGCATCTAGATAGGAGAAACAACACTTAGAGAATAAAACCAAGGAAAGAATCAGGTGTGGCTAAGAAACAGGTGGGTTTTTTTGTTGTTGTTGTTGTTTGTTTGTTTGCTTTTGGGGATGTGGGGGACAGACTCAGGATAAACCTGAGTTTGGGCACTGATATGGAAAGTGGAGTTTCAGTTTTATTCAGCAGGCAATGGGAAGTGATTAGCAGCCTTAAAGTTATTTCATTTATTTTCTTTCTAGAGTTGTAGTTTCCTGCCTCACTAAGTTTTTGGTTTATGGAAAAGCATTATTCAAAATTTAATGTAAAAGAGGTTGAGAGTTGATACACTAGCTAAACTCTATTCAACTATGTATTAGCACCTGGATTTGGTGTATAGATCCAATTCATTATAGAACACTATTCTGAGGTTCATACTCCTGTGTGGGGTTACACATGCCAGAGCCACAGTACTTGCTGAATCAGGAATATAACTAAACTATAAATATCTCTACTTGAAAAAATCCATACCTACCCACTTGTATTCTGCTGCTGACATTAAAGTTCTCTGTGGAGAATCGAAATTTGTTGCACACATATACGGTAGAATAAATTAAATAAAAAAGAGTAATGTGAAGTTGCAGACTCAAGATAAATGGTGTATAAATCCAGATATTAAATTAAATGTTTCACTGGGCAATGATGAAGTGTTATACATTTGCTCTCTCTTGATATATAAGAAATTGATTAGCTAAATTTCGAATTCACAAGGTAACTGATACTCATTTTGCATAATTCCTGAAAGGGTGCTTAAGATCCATAACAAAAGTCGACCATGTTCCTAACTCAAAAAGTAATTTCTCGCCTGTAAATTTTACATGTGAGCTGTGGCGATGCAAGAATTATGGAAAAGCAGTTTCAACATTTCAACGCCATACTGTCATAATAATGATTTGCTTATTTTCATTGTCATGCCCATTCTGTTAACATGCATATTACAGGCAATACAAGCATGGAAGGGCAGCATCTTTGGTATCTTGTTATTTTATAAGAAATGATGTGGTCATTATTGGGGTATGCAGTATCTCTTCCTGTAAATCTCTAAGAGCTTCATGAATAAAATGCTCACACTAGAGTCCCTCCCACAGAAGAGTGAGCTTGAAGACTTTGATGTGTTGGGTACACAGGGGAGCAACTGTCTCTTTGCTCTACTGCAAACCAGTGATACGAAGTTTGGGTATAGATATGGCACTTATGTCCTTGGTAAGGCAGTTTGAGCCCATTTATTTATCTCTGTTCTTTCCAAGTTTCTTATGAAATGAGTGAAAGATAAGAAATAAATTTGGGGACAGAAGTACTGCTAATAATGAAGAATTTTAGACATCAAAAATTATGCTTGTAATACCAGGTTCAAAGGTTTGGATCCCCTTACCAGCCAGTTGCCAAAAAAAAAAAAAAAAAAAACACCCAAAAAATTATGCTGCAAAGTCAGGAATGTAATGTTACATGGTAATCCCTTACATTACATAACAGAACCAGACCGTGTGAATAGAAAATTAGTGTGAATAGGAAATTAAGCGCAGTCCCTGATGGATCTGCATGCACAGCAACAAACACAAAGAAACAAACTGGAAGCAGCAGGGGCTGAAAATCACGGGAAACTTGGGGGTTGGGGGTGAACTGAGGGTAATTTGAATAACTGGAACAATTCCTGACTGCACCGCATCAATGACAAACCCACTTACCCTGGCACACATACCAATTATTCTTTTAACACAAATTAGTAGGTAGGCAAACCTTGAAGATTGCTATCAACAACTCATAAAGAAGGCTTCAAAATAGGGGAGCAGGTCCTCAGCTACCCCAGGCATGGTTAGCAAATCAGTTCTTCACAGCCAAAAATTACAGAAAAGTCAAATAAAATCACAATAAATATCAGCTTTTTCATTTTCCACTTACAATTGGGCAAACTGAGTGAAAGCATCGAACACATAATACAGTTAAGGAGTACAAGGGGACTCTTATAAGGATTTAGAGAAAATATCCCATTATGAAGTGATTTTAGTCTGTGAGACAGAATAAAACCTAAAAAAGCCTTTAACTTGTATTTTTATTAAGATTGAAAGACTTTACATTTTTAAGGTAGAAATGACTAAATCAGCAAAAAATTCTTATGGATGGAAATATGATTAAAATTTCAAAACCTTTCTAAATAAGGAGAAACTTAAAAATATGCTTAGGGAAGCCATCTGACTCACCACGTTACCTCACCTGTGTGGCCTTCCTGTTATCTTGTTTATTTTTGTCTTCTACAAAGGAAGACATTGCTTTTTTTTTTTTTTTTTAAGTATCCTTGTTCCTTATAGGGCTCCCTACCTTCCCAACTGGAGGTGCAGAATTGCATATAGAAGCAAGGACAGATTTTACTGATATTACAGAGGAAGAAATGACAAGTTACAGACAAATTAAATAAGTAAAAACAATGAAAGTCATAGTGCATTAAATCATAGTGCATTTGGCCAAACCGGGTTCCCTGAGAGATGTGGCCATTTAGAGTAAATGGGGGAACTGGCACTTTAGAGATCTGATTGCTCTTGGGATCCTGAAGCAGTAAGAATCGGGCCCAACAATGAAAACTTTGGGTCATTTTCAGTTTCAAAGTGGGCATTTGAACTCAATCAAAGATTATTCTGAAACTTTCACTGACAGTAAATGAGAGTCGATGCATATTTGTTATGTAAAAGAAAGAATCAAATTAGAGAAAGAAAGTAAAGGACAGGGCCTTTTATGGTTTATTCATTTTTCTTTCTCTTCACTACCGAACCATCTATCACATACTGCAGCTGTTCAAAAAAATTATCTATAGGAGAAATGAATGAAAGCTTGTGAGAGAGCGCCTCTGACCACAGAGGCATTCCTAACCAAAACCATTGCATCAGCAGAGGGACTAACCTCTCCTTCCAGAATGAAATAACTACTTTTTTAGAAGTCTATTTCAAGAAAGACTAGATCTTAAACAACAGCTATCTCTCCTATCTCAGATTTTTAGGAATTATACTCTCATGATAGATCATCTTGAGCCCCCTCTGTGAAATCACATAAGCTAGACTGAGTTTTTAGCACATAAAACGCTGAACTTCATGTCCCTCCAATGCACCTAGATTTGCTTTTACAAACTTTACCATAATAATCTTTACCCTGAATGTACAATAGAATCACCTATGAATACGTGAAAAAATCACAAAGGTGCAAGCCTTCCTTATACCAACTAAACCAAATTTCTAGAGTAGGAGCTAGCTATTTGTAATTTTTAAAAGCTACCCTGGAGATCCTGATACAAGTTAATGTTGAAATCCATTGCTTTACCACTTTCCATCTCTCCTCTAAAACAGCTGGTAGTTTTCTACGTTACTCACAAAAGATAGATTGATTTCTATTCCCTTTTTCTGTGATCAGTTTTCTAACATGATTGCTACAAAGCAATAGAGATATGATTGGGCATGCCCTAGAGATGTGGTTGCTGTACATCTAGCTTATACAGAGATACATTTTAAATAATCTCTGATTTTTCTGCCTGGCTAAGTCTGCCATATGCTCTAGTCTGTCTCCAAAGGAGTGACCATTAAGTCTCTTCTACACTGGATAAAATGCTTAGTGGTCTTCAAAAGCTTACAAACAGGCTTAGGGTTTTAACAGAGCTGACATCTCAGCCTATGACCAGATTGATGTCAAAGGCAGGGTCTGGGGGGCTTGATAGTTGGCCTCAACCCACCCAGTCCTCTTACCAGGTTCTTGACTCCACCACAGGAAAGAATTCAAAGCAGAGTCACAGTAGACAGTGAGCACAAGTTTAATGTAACAGATAAAAAATACAGGTTTCACAGAGAGAGTGCAGCATAGCTCCAGAGACTGAGCAGGGCCCACACCAAGTCTAACACAAAAGCAAGAAAAACATACTTATGTTCAGTACACAGTGCAGGCTGGCTCAAGAGAGTGAGCAGCCACTTGCTGAAAGTAAGTTAGATACAAAGTATACACACCTCAGCCAGGGAAGTGTTGGTTGCTTCTAAGAAAGGGAGCAACTACCCCGTCTTCAGATGGCATTCCACTTTTATTGTTTCTCTATCTAATGAATATTCAATTGAGGGGGTGTGTAGAGCTAGAGCTAGGGTCTGGAGCTCACAGACTGTGGAAGCCCGTTCACAAACCCTTCACCTGCAGGTCTATGAGCTAGGTAACCGGCGAAAAGGTCCCTGGAGCCTTGGTTAAAGTAGGAATAGTCTTTATTCAGCACACACACATCTAAGAGTTAAACAGTCCAAAGGAGAAACTCAGAAACTCAGCTGTTACTGGCAAAGTCCAAAGGCAAACTGAGCAGCTGCCCTCAGAGTAAACATGCTCTATTTTTAGATACGAGCTCTGCCAGCCAGCTCTGCTTCACAAACTGAAGAACACACAATAGCAACAAAACTAAAAAGACACATTGGTGCACATGTGCACTAACTCCACCCACACACAACTGTTTACAGGAAATGTGCTGCTCGACCCCCAACCAGACCTGAGCCCAGGGAGCCTGCCTAAATTATCCTATTTTCCCCACAGGGTGGCTCCCAGTTATGTAACGTTTAGTCTTGCACATGCTTAGTCGGTCTCTTCCTGGAACATGTTCATTGGTCAGACCCTATCACATGCACCAGGCCTATTCAGGAATAGGCCTGGCGCATGTGCTCTCTATTGAGCATGCCCAGCCATTGGATCTGCATAAGCCAGCCCTTTGTCTCATTTTCCCTGTGTAAGTGCTGCAAATAGGTCTAACTGGCAACTGTAGCTTTCCTTCAGGAGAGAGCTCAGAGGTGCAGGACTGAGACCTCGGGGAGTGGCTGGACACCCAGAGGCATGTCCTGAAACCCAAGACCAGGGAAACTGAGCACTTCCTATATCAAGATGACTAGCAGGGAAGGACAGAGAAGATAACATTTCCATGAGTACTGAAAGATAAATGACTACCATGCAAAGCTAAAAAAGGCAATGGCCCTACTCATGCAAAGGCCATGTCAAGCATTAAGTGCTTTAGGTAGGGATGCATTCTCATGAGGTGGCGAGCTCTGCCCTTGCATGGAGCTCTCTTACAGCCAGTGTACTCCACTCCACTGATAATGAGGCCATCATAGGTAATCACACATTAAAAACTTTTAGTTCTTCCTCCCTATTTTCTCTTTAGGAACCTAGCATACTCTCTTCAAAACAGTAAACATAAGAATGACTCCTTCATTGCCTGTCTTTGATAATGTAATATGACTGTGGGAATGTCCCAAACCTGAGACATAAACAAACCCATTTCCTATTTACCTCCTGGGGGAAGGCAAGGTGCAAGAAGTAAATTTGGATACCCTCATCTTATTCCTAATAAGCCACTCTACTCATCACATTAAATTCTAAATGAGTCACTCCACTAGTTAAACTTTGGGCAATAATTCTGCTACATACCTAGTAGTATATTTTGCAGTTCAATAAGCCTTTACTGGCTTGTAAGTTTTCTCAAGGAGGGATGCCCCAAAAGGGAAACAAAATAATGCTTCCTGAATCACCCAGAGTGTGTACTAAAAATGCAGATTCTTGGGCACAAAATTCAGATGAATTGGATTTTCTGTAGGGATAGAGGCTAAGAATCTTCACCTCTATGAACTCTAATGCAAATAAATCTGAGCTTCACTGAATTAAGGAAACAGACAAGTGAGACATTAAGTGGGGCATCAGATTATAAATACACAGATGGTTAAATGCACTTGAGAACAATGTGTATCCCATAATAATTGGTGGGACTAGCTACATAACTTACGGAGCCCAGTGAAAAATGAAAATACAGAGTCCCTTGCTCAAAAATTGTTAAGAATCTCAAAAGCGTGATAGCAGAACATTAAACCAGGTGCAGGGCACTTCTAAGTGTAGGGCCCCGTGTGACTGCAGGGATCACATGTCCATAAAGCTGGCTCTGATTGTTGCATGTGGTGTTCTGCATGTGCCATTTACGTCAATTTTGTTAACTCTCTTGCTCAAATCCATAAGATCCTTTCTCCATTTTTTGCTGCTTGTTTTTATCAGTTTCTAAGAGTATATGCTAAAATCTTCCACGATGATTGCTGATTTTGCCATTTAATTCACCATATAATTTATTATTTGCACCTATTGAGATTATTTTAGTAGATGCAAAGAAATTTACAATTGTTATAACTTTCCTGTGTATTGACCCTTTTATCAGTATCTTTATCTCTTTGTCTCTCAATGCATTTTCCATTTCATGCTGGTTTTACTTTGGGCAGTATTTTCATAAAAAATGTTTTCCATTACTTTACTTTCAATCATTCCATGCTCTCATATTTAAAGTGTCTCTTTTAGACTGTATAAGTTAAATATATAAATATACCCCATCTGACAAAACTTATTCTTAATGGAAATATTTAGTTTGTCCACAGTGAATGTAACAATCAATATACTCATATTTAGCTTAAAATCTAAGAACTTATTCATTTGTTTTGCTTTTATCTAACATGTTCTATGCTTCTTTTCCTCTCCTTTCTTGCTGTTTAAGAGATCAATTAACTATAATTAATTTCATTTATCCCTTTTATTGGCCCACTAATTTACTAAATTTTATTGTTTCCCGTCCCCCCATCCCCTTTATTAGGAGCTCTAAATTTTTTCTCTCATCCTTCCTTCCCCTCTAACTCTAATATATAAGGTGACACAGAAGGCCTCCTTTTCTCTCTCATGGTTTCCATGTAGAGGACTTTCTTAAGCATACCTGTGGCCCCCCTCCCAACACTGTACTTGCTTCCCTGGGAAATTGTTACATATGCTCCTTGCCCTATCTGATTGTTATATCTGGAGGAATAACTTGCCATGCTGGACTCACCTGCCATTGTTTTTTCTGGGAATGGGGCCTTCCCACCAAAACACAAGTTCTCCTCTCATCCTCCAGATTTTTATTTGCCCAGGAGCCTCCCCCTATAGGCTAAGTCCTGCCCAGTCATTGATAGATTCCCTGGGTGATTTTATCTGATAAATATTAGAGTTCTGTGTTAAGATATGATAAGAAGATTTAAAGCAACTGTATCTGCCAGCTTACACCTTATCAGTAATAAAGGCCACATTTTTGCCTCAATCTTTATTCTTTAAAATTGTGTCTCAAATTATTTGCAATCCAGATTGGGATGATTGATTATACTGAGAGACAGACACCTCCATAAGGACTGTACTTATTGTGCTCTTTATATGAACTGTTTGGTCCAGATTTCAGAGGAATAGCAAAGAATGTAGCAGGAAGTGAATATGGCTTTGAGATTCTGAAGTCTGATAACACTGTGTCTGCAACTCATCCTCAGAGAGAGTAACTACCTGAGAATTTAAGTTTCCTTGAGGGTAGTGTCGATTCTACATGATGTTATTGCATCTTGTTAGATTTAGACATCACTTACAGGTAAGGAAAAGTAATTGTCCTGTCAAAGCAGGGTGATTAATATAGTGCAATCTCTTAGGTTATTTTTTCAGACTGCTTGTTATTCCTACATAGATGGCTTATCTAGGTCTTGTTATTACTGTGTAATCCTTCATGAACACTGTAGGCTATATCTCCCCCACATAATTCTGAATAGTTAAAAGACAGAGCAACTCTTAGTTTTTGAAAGCTGAGTTAAGTTACTAAAAATTCTAAGGGGGGAAGTGTGCAAATTCCAAATGTTGGAGACCCTTATTCTAATACCCCTTTGGGCCTCTGTTCCCCTTCTTCCTTGCATTATAATTCTCTTTCTAATGCATTCCTCTCCCCTTTTTTTTTAATAGGCAGGCTCAAGTTAACAACCAATGATACAAAAGTAATGGAGAGTTCTACTATATCCTACATCATTTCCAGCTACTACAGAAAGCATGCTATACACCACAGGGTAAAATAACTAATATTGGCATAGACTTAGGACACATCAGAAACTTCTGAACACTGCCTCAAAAATCTCTGAAACATCTGACTATACATTCTCCTGGTATTTAAACAGAAAGTTGTGAATTCTTTCTCTATGAATGTGTAGAAATAAATAAAAAGAAAAAAAGGCATATATTCAAGTGTTTTAGGCTCTTTGTTTTTTAATTCAATGAATTTTTAGTGAGTAAAATTACAATAATTTTTAATTGGTACATACTCAAATACATACTTGTCTTTTACTATATATTTGTGTGTGTGTGCCTGTGTGTATATATCTCAGTGTGTTTGTGTGTGTGTATATACCCATATAATGTATATATAAAAAAGCAACAAATGTGGGAAATGGGGAATGTTAAATGACAGATTTAGTATATTAGTTATGTGCATGTGTGTGCAAGAAGCAGTCACTTATGTGTATGTATGATATGATAGCATCATTAGATTAATGAATTGTTTAAATTATGGGAATTACTTTTCTAGATCCTGAGTATATATTTACAGATACCGAAAATAGATGTAGACAATTGGCAGAACTCTGATAGCTTTAATGATAGAAACAGATGTTCACAGTTAAAGCATCAGATTTAAGTGGTTATCATTGAACTGCTGCTTGTGAATGGTATTATGGTTCTCTTTTTCATAGGAGAGAATATTGTAATGCAGATTATTGTGATTGTCTGAAAATATCTCTATGGCCAACAATACTTTTTTTTTTCTTTTTCTACTCTCTTATTTGTTAGTTAAACAGGGACGGCATTTAACAAGCACAATTATGTCCTCTCTTGCCTATTATGCTTCGTTTAATCATAATTGCTTGAAGAAAGCCTACAAAAGCATCATCAAGCTCAAGTTCCTTATTTTCACCAAAACCAAAGAAAGTTATTCTACATATTATGTGTCTTAATATTTCATAACTAAAATGTGAGATAAATAATGTCTATTAAACAAAACTAATATTAAATTATAAAAAAAAACAGAGTCTGAAAACTTAATCCAAAAACTCTGACTCAGGTCTAATTTGATTATTTTTTTCCATAGAAAAATCAAAGATCCAGTTTATAACATAGCTTACTTTTAGGAAATAATAATTCTGTTACATCTAATCTTATACATTTTCAATTTTCACTGGACCAGAGCAGCCCTCCTATAAGTGACCTAAGCATTTCTTTCCATTCCTAAATTCATATGTTTTCTAGCAGCAATGGGTAAAGACTTTTAAAGATTTGGGAAATCTATTATGTAACAATTTTACTTTAGTTTTTAAATATATATATATAAATATATATATATATATATATACAGAAATGCATAAATACAAACAGTAAATTCATCCAAAGTTAACATTTTGAAGCATCTTTGTATATTATTAATTATTTTCTATAGTAATTATTCATTAACTACCTAATTATTAAATCTTTATATTGTATCTCTATAAGCATGGTAGAGTTTATTTAGCCACTTTTTCCCCTTGCTGGACATTTAGTTTGTTTTCAGTTTTTCTTTTTTATGAATTACACTGACTTGTTCTTACATTAAGTTCTTCCTAAGTTTGATTAATTTTTGGAGGGGACTTTCAGCATTGTTATAGTGGATTAAATATTAAGAGCTCTAAAATTTTATGATGCATACTAAAAGATGTTCTTTGGAAAGTTTTTGTAGTTTAGTCTCTCAAAATAGAAGAGAAAATCAGCAATTTACAAGTTGGGAAAATATCTCATTCTTATCTAAATTTATATTTCCATTGAGCGTGATCAATATATTAGTTACCTATTAAAATATTCCCTTAGTTATTCTTTTTTCTCTTTTATTCTTTTTTCTCTTGATTGTTTCCCATTTTAGGTAGAAGGACTTATTTTTATAAAGGATTTTAACACTTCTAAATATTACATTTGCAGATATTTTTATATAGTTTGTCTTTTTATCTTAGCTTAACATGTTTATTTGTATAAATGCCCATATGTATGGATATTTTCAACTTCTAGTTAGCCAGTTTTATGATTTTTTTTTATTGTGTATTTTTCCCATTGTTTCCCATTATTAAATATTCATATTTTTACTATGTTTTCTTGGAAACACTTAAAATTTAACACTATTTTTATTAAAAATTTTAGAACTGAGGCAAATAATTCTGCCTGCTCTTTCAACCTATTAAAAACAAGCTTTTCATCACAAGAATGAAAATATTATTATCATAATCTTACTTTGGCAATTATGTAAAATATCCCTAATATGGTTTTTACATAGAATATAGGTAGATGTTAGTCCACATAAATTTGTAAGCACCAATGCTTCTATTTTAATAGGAAAATACATTTTTGTTTCCTACTTAGTTATCTAGATTTAGAAATACATGTCAATTTGATATGTAAAAAATAAATGCACTGGACAATTAAGGAGAAGATTTTATTCCGGCTATTGCAGTAATGTGAACATTTATTAATGAGAAATATCTGAAAGAAAAGGAAGGGACTTGGGGATTTATAGAGGCAGGTATGCAAGGGAGTCACTCACCAATCTTATAGAAGTCATGAGGAAAGGTGGAAACAGGTTTTATCTCAGAGTATATGAGGGAAGGGTGGTCTTTTGGAGTAATTAGCTGGTTCCTAGGCACAAAGGGGGCAGAGAGGGGGCACTAGTATTTCTTAGCTGTTTCTGTTTTACAAGGACATGTAGGTCAGTTATATGTGATATCATGTGGATCAAAGACTTTTGAATTTGGTAGTCATTTGTCTTGGTGAGGTGGAGATATAAACAAATCAGATGATTAATTGCAAACAGCCAATTCTGATACTTTCAGAATCAAAAGATTCACTAATTTTTTTCTATCCAAAAGGTAATAACCTGAAGAAGATGTTTTTAAATGGACTATAACTATTCAGAAAACATTTTAAAACCTTCAAAAATGGGTAAATTGTTTCCTTTGCATCAGTCCAGGAGACTCCTTCAGGTACTCTGAGTACTTTGCGGAAGTACTCAAGTGATCAAGTATGCTCATAAGGCAGACTAATTAGTAGGCAAATTGTGAAAGGAGCCGCTACCACAGACTTTTTGTTTGTTTGTTTCTCGTGACAATGAAATTGTGCCTGAAAAATAGAGCCAAGTGGCTAATTGTGGCTGAAATTGGGCAATTACTCCTCAAATTAGGCAAACGCAGGTGTAATTATTATTTTAATAATACTAATTGCTCAGTGGTAATTTGCAAAGGGGAGACTGCATTTGGTGGGGACATAAGAACTCTAGCTATTTCACATATAGCAAGTATAATTTGGTATAAAAATGAGTGAAATTACATGTATGTGTGTACATATGTATAATATATATATACACACACATGAGGGTACTTCAAAACGTTTATGGAACAATAGAATTAAAAGATAATAGAATAAATAGAATTAAATAGACATCTTTAATATATATATGAATTAAATATAATTCAATTTTAATAGAATTAAATAGAATTAATTTTAATAGATTTAAAATATATATACATATATATGGAGTGGGGAAATGATGGAGTGAAGGGAAGATTATAATGTTATATAAAACTAAATTTTATTTTCTATAAAAATACCCATGGAAATTGTCAAATATGGAAAAATACTCTAACACTCTGAAGTTAAGACAATATTTAGCATATATGAGAATCAAAGAAGATTTCTGAAACCAACCACAGCTATCACAGATTGATATGACCTTAAAAAGTCATATCAATGGAAAATTACTACTTTACTTTCTCTTAACTTGTTACACTTCTAGGCCATCATTAACTCTCACCTGGATTACTGAAATAGCTTTCTGATTAGCCTCCCTTTTCTCTGTTTTTGCCACACAGTACCCAACATGATCTTTTAAAGCTACAGGTAAGAGCAGATCACTCCCAGTCTCAACACTTTCCAACAGTATTCTACACACTCCCCAAAAAATCCAAAGACCTCCCCACGGCTTGCGTGGTTCTCAGAACTCATCCTCACTGACCTTATCTCCTCTTACCCCATACTACTTCTAACTCCCACACCCCTTGGCTTATTCCTTCTAGCCAGCTTAGCCTTGCTATTCTTCAATCATACTAAGAAATTTCCTGACCTAAGTATTTTGCAATCACTGTTTGTCTTATAGATAATGTAATAATTATCTTCTGTCTTTTGTTCAAATGTCACCTCCTTGGAAAATATAACTCTGATGATCTTACCTAAAATAGACACACTTCTATAATATTGCATATCCCCTATCAAAAAATAGTGCTTTACTTTTTCTTCATAACACTTTATAGAATCTGTAAAAGTCTTGTTCATTTATTTATTTGTTTATTATTTGTATACTTTAGTAGATGAATGCTTAAAAATTGAGGATAAAGGTTTGATCAGTTTTTATTTCATTGTTGTATCTCTGGTTCCTGTAACTCTGTCTATAACATGGAATTTTCAACAAATAGCTATTTAAAAAATGAATAAATGAATACATTAAATATGACCCAGGCTAAACTTGTTTAAAGTCCTGAAGCTGGAGAAAGGAAAGATAGATGTTTGTGTTCAGCAGAACTGCAATGCCCGAAGATGTTGTGTGAAGTAAAATTAAAGAACCCTTTTCAAAGAAGCAGAGTCCTGGGGGGAGCCAAGAAACACAATACAAAGCTCCACATTAGCACACACACACACGCACACGCACACACACGCACACACACACACACACACACACATATACAGGCCATGAATCCAGGGGAGGTTTCTTTACTAAGAATTCCAACTAAGAAATGGAGAAAGAATGATACGTACAGAAAATTACCATTTTGGAAAACAACGAGTAATCAAGTAAGGCAAAAATAACCAGTGGATTCTGAAATATTGGACAAAAATCTACTGAAGAACAGAATATTCACACAATCCTGATGTATCATCTGAAGTTTTCCAATGGAAAGACATGTCAGTCATCACCTTAAACATGCGATCAAATTTAGCATCAATAATGAGGATCACCCAGACATCATGTGCCTCTTGAAGGGATGCAACATGGAAATACATAATGACTATATCAAGCAAGTGCTACCTTATTGCCACCTCCAGGGGAGGTATTCCACCACATAGAGGCCAGCAAATAGCATAGCAAAGCCTGCCATCGGGAGCAGCAATCCCAGGATGTCAACCCTCTCCAAGGTTTGCAGGTATCAGGGTCACTGAGAAACACAGGATTCACACAGGCACTACATGGAACAATGCTTCACCCACACAAAGAAGAGACAGAGCAAAATTAGCTTCAACAGTGAATGTCAGATCCATATAGCCCGTGGGTCTCAGCCCTCAGCACAGCCCCACAGGGAGATGGTATGCATGGGCCCCTCTGCCCGGAAGGTGAAGGACCCCGTTCGCTCCCCACTGGGAATAGTTTCAGGACTGAGGTTGGCCGGGTGCCATATGACACAATGCTGAAGCAGAAGAAAGAAGTACAGATCAGAGAAATATGCAGCACAGGCTGTGAGGGCTCTCTATCTCTGTAAGGAAATGTTCCACCCTAGGTCACTCTTAGGCGATGTGCAGGAGTGGAAAGACTGCGCTCGTGTGACTGCCTTTCTCAATGGCCTACAACGTCTGGAGCTTCTGGACTTCCTCCCATGTATTGGAAATACATAGGATGGAAAAACAGTCATAACAGAAATCCGGAATCTGGGGCATTCTACCAGGAAACAAGCTGGACTTACTTTTTTTAAGTATGGTAATTTTATTTATAACCAAATCTCCTAAATCCTGCTTAAAATTCTCATTAACTGGCTCTTCTTATCGAATTTTAAAAAATGTTTCTTATTTTTAATGTACTAAATTAATTAAAGGCAACTTTAAACAGAAAAATAAATATTTCGATTAATACATACCAACTGATTTTTGCAAATGTAAGTGATCTGTTAAACAAAAAGTTAAATTTCCATGATACTTGAAAGATACAGAGATCTCTCACTAGAGAAAATATGTTTACATTTGTTCTTGTTGCGGTTGTTGCTGTTTTATTGTTTTTAAGGGTGCTTGCACTAGAGGTAGAACCTAAAGAGGCTATGTTCATGGTCTTAAGATCCACTTATCCATTTCTTTAGATCAGGGCTCAGCAACCTTAAAAATCGAAGGAAAAAAAAAAAGTGGTTCTTATAGCAGAAGTAGAGAGCAGAACACTGGTTACTAGAGGTGAGAGGGGCTGGATGGACAGAAGGAAAAGTGGTGCACTAATGGGTACAAAACTATGCTATAAACCCTAAGTGAACCACTGTGCAGTACATGCACGTATTGAAACAACACACGGTACCCCAAAATAGGTACAAATAAATGTTAAAATTAAAAACCAATTCTTTTCATGGCTTCTCATCGCTTACCATGGGACAGATCCTAAACTTCATGTAGCATGTAGGTCATCCACAATCCGACCCCTGACTAGCTTTGCAGCTTCTATTTTTTGCCACTTTCTGCCTTGAGCTTTTTGTTCCAGATGACAGAACTGCTTTTACTTATACTTTCACCTTCAACCTTCCTCCCATCAGCCCAACATCCTTTTTTTCACTCCCTATTTTTGTCAGGTTGGTAAGGTAAAGTAAATGTTCATAAATAAAGTTTTATTGGAACAACAGTCATGCTCACTCATTTACATATCGTCTGTGGCTACTTTTGTGCTATAATAGTGGAGATGAGTAGCTGCTGTAGAGACTGCATGGACTACAAAGCCTAAAATATTTACTATCTGGCCCTTTACAAAAAGCATTTGCTGACCTCTTTAGGTTAGATATAGCACGGGCCTCAGAGTCAAGTCAGCACGTCCTATAAATGATAGCAACTTTGGTTTATTTAGCACTTGTCACGTCATAGTCATCTTGTAAATGTTTTACATGAATTATTTCATTCTAATTTTGATACTAACCTCTGAGGTAGGTGTAGCGTAATCCTGCCCATGACGCCAATTGTCAAGCTAGGGCAGGGTCTGGAGCTCACAGACCCCTCGAGCCCATTCACAAACCCTTCACACGCAGGTCTGCAAGCTAGGTAACTGGACAAAACGGTTCTTGGTGCCTTGGCTGAAGTAGGAATAGTCTTTATTCAGCACACACAGCACTATGAGCTAAGCAGTGCACAGAGAAACTCTGAAACTCAACTGCTACCAGCAAAGTCCAAAGAAAAACTGAGCAGCTGCCAGCAGAGTAAACATGCTCTATCTTTAGATGCCAGCTCAGCAGGCGAGCTCTGCTTCACAAACTGCAGAACACACAATAGCTACAAAACTAAACAGATACATAGGTGAACATGAGCACTAACTCCACCCACACAACTTGTTTACAAGAAATGTGCTGCTCAACCCCCCAGCCAGACCTGAGCGGAGGGAGCCTGACTAAATTATCTTATTTTCCCCACAGTAAGTATAATAGTTTTATTTTAGAAATGATGAAACTGAGTTTTAGAAAGATTAAAACCTAAATTGAGTTCTGAGGAGCAGCCCTGCCACTCCCTGACCCAGACTAGAATCTAACTTTGCTTAAAAGTCTTAAGATTAACACTTAAAGACATTTCATATAGGAAAATATATTTTGGGTTTTTGGGTTTTTTGTTGTTTTTATTTTGAAATAATTATAGATTCACAGAATGTTGCTAGAAAATGTACAGGGGAGTCTCATGCACTCTAACCCAGTCTCTCTAATGTAACTCTTAAGCTTAGTACTATACTAACTTTATACTTTTGAAATTTCAGGGTGCCTAGGTTGAAAGGCCAGGTGAAGCAGTCCCTGGTAGGAAGGGTGTGTGGCTCTGGATAATGCAGGCTTCGGGCAGTCATGCTGCAGTGTGTTACTGGCTACGACTCTCCCAGTGAGCAAGCCTGGTACATACATACCTAAAGTACCATGTTTATGTCTACCACATTTGTTAAATGAGTGTTGAATGAGAATTACTGGGATCAGGAGCATTCTACATCATGCAGTCTGCCATTAGACCAGCACTGACATGGTGGGATAGCACTGAAAAGAGTGTGAGGCCCTCAATAGGCTCAGGTGTAGTATTTGAGGTGAAAACTAAGGTTCTAATATCTGGTACTTTCTACAGAAAAACTTATTTGTTTTCTTAATTTTTAAATTTAAATAATTATAGATTCACAGTCTATTGCAAAGAAATGTGTCAGGAAGTTCCATGTAAATTTTATCAAGTCTTCCCCAATGTTAATACTTTATACAACTAGGTAATATGAAAACCAATAAAATGATACTGGTTTAATTCACAGTGCTTATTCAGAATTTACCACTATACAGGCATTCAGTTACATGTGTGTGTGTCAGGCCTTAAAAACTAACGCCACCTTAAGTGACATTACAAGTGGCACCATTATGAGCCCACAAGGGCGTATTAATGTGGCAGCCTAAGATGGCACCGGGAGGAAGTAGGGTGGGAGTGTCTGCAGGAACCTTGCCTTAGCCCTTATTGGCCAAATATGTGCTTCTGTGCTCGTGAACATTGCGTGGTTGCAATAGCTAGGCATTGAGACAGGATGCATGCTCTTGTAACCTTTAAGCTGATTGGAGGATGTAAAAACCTCCCTTCCCCATTTGCCTTTAAAAGCAAGTGCTTGTGTGATAATAAATGGAACTGCTTGACAGAACCCCTAACACGTCTGAGTGTCCTTTAAACCGGGCTGGTTGGGGCCGGCGGCTGTGCTCACCTCTCTTCACGGCTCTCTTCCCCCATCTCCTTCCAAAGGGGAAAGTAAGGAAAGAGGAATCCCAGGCCATTTGCTCGCCCACCAAAGAATGAGGCTGGGGCTGTTCGGGTCGGCCAGCGGCGGACCTGACATGTGTGTGTGTCTGTGTGTGTGGGTGTGCATGTGTATATAATTTATCACATGTGTGGCCTTATGTACCAACACCATAATCAAGATATTCAACCAGACATCACCACAAGACTCACTTGCAGGACAATTATTCCTTTATAGACACACCTATCCCTCCACCCCATCCCTAACACTCGGCAACCACTGATCAGTTCTTCTCTATAATTATGTTACTTCACAAATGTTAGAAAAATGAAGCAAGGCCGTATGCATCCCTTTAAGATTGCCTTATTTCATTCTGTCAGCATAAATTCCTTGGGGTTCACCCAAGTTGTTAGGTGTATGAGTAGCACATTACTTTTTGTTAGGTTCCAAATATTTTCTACTATCGTCTTTTCCTAAAAGCTTTATAGTTTTAGATTTTACATCTTAATCTGTGACTCATTTGGAATTAATTTTTGTATAAAGTATGAGGTTTATTTTTTTTTTTATTTTTTTTTTTTAATTTTATTTTGTCGATATACATTGTGGCTGATTATTGCTCCCCATCACCAAAACTTCCCTCCCTTCTCCCTCCTCCCCTCCCCCCCAACAATGTCCTTTCTGTTTGCTTGTCGTATCAACTTCAAATAATTGTGGTTGTTATATCTTCTTCCCACTCTCCGGTTGGTGTGTGTGTGTGTGTGTGTGTGTCTCTGTGTGTGTGTGTGTGTGTGTGTGTGTGTGTGTGTGTGTGTGTGAATTTATATATTAATGTTTAGCTCCCACCAATAAGTGAGAACATGTGGTATTTCTCTTTCTGTGCCTGACTTGTTTCACTTAATATAATTCTCTCAAGGTCCATCCATGTTGTTGCAAATGGCAGTATTTCATTCGTTTTTATAGCTGAGTAGTATTCCATTGTGTAGATGTACCACATTTTCCGTATCCACTCATCCGATGATGGGCATTTGGGCTGGTTCCAACTCTTGGCTATTGTAAAGAGGGCTGCGATGAACATTGGGAAACAGGTATACCTTCGACTTGATGATTTCCATTCCTCTGGGTATATTCCCAACAGTGGGATAGCTGGGTCGTATGGTAGATCTATCTGCAATTGTTTGAGGAACCGCCATACCATTTTCCATAGAGGCTGCACCATTTTGCAGTCCCACCAACAATGTATGAGAGTTCCTTTTTCTCCGCACCCTCGCCAGCATTTATCGTTCATAGTCTTTTGGATTTTAGCCATCCTAACTGGGGTTAGATGGTATCTCAATGTGGTTTTGATGTGCATTTCCCGGATGCTGAGTGATGTTGAGCATTTTTTCATATGTCTGTTGGCCATTTGGATATCTTCCTTAGAGAAATGCCTACTTAGCTCTTTTGCCCATTTTTTAATTGGGTTGCTTGTTTTCTTCTTGTACAGTTGTTTGAGTTCCTTATATATTCTGGATATTAATCCTTTGTCAGATATATATTTTGCAAATATTTTCTCCCACTCTGTTGGTTGTCTTTTAACTCGTTTAATTGTTTCTTTTGCTGTGCAGAAGCTTTTTAGTTTGATATAATCCCATTTGTTTATTTTTCCTTTGGTTGCCCGTGCTTTTGGGGTCGTATTCATGAAGTCTGTGCCCAGCCCTATTTCCTGAAGTGTTTCTCCTATGTTTTCTTTAAGAAGTTTTATTGTTTCAGGGTGTATATTTAAATCCTTAATCCATTTTGAGTTGATTTTAGTATACGGCGAGAGGTATGGATCTAGTTTCATTCTCCTGCATATGGATATCCAGTTATCCCAGCACCATTTGCTGAAGAGGCAGTCCCTTCGCCACTGAATAGGCTTGGTGCCTTTGTCAAAGATCAGCTGACAGTAAGTGTGTGGGTTGATTTCTGGATTCTCTATTCTATTCCATTGGTCAGTGGGTCTGTTTTTATGCCAGTACCATACTGTTTTGGTTATTATAGCTTTGTAGTATAGCTTAAAGTCAGGTAGTGTTATGCCTCCAGCTTTATTTTTTTTGCTCAGCATTGCTTTGGCTATGCGTGGTCTTTTATTGTTCCATATAAATGTCTGGATAGTTTTTTCCATTTCTGAGAAAAATGTCTTTGGAATTTTGATGGGGATTGCATTGAATTTGTATATCACTTTGGGTAGTATGGACATTTTCACTATGTTGATTCTTCCAATCCAAGAGCATGGGATATCTTTCCATCTTCCTGTATCCTCTCTAATTTCTCTCACCAGTGGTTTGTAGTTCTCATTATAGAGATTTTTAACCTCCTTGGTTAACTCAATTCCTAAGTATTTTATTTTTTTGGTGGCTATTGTAAATGGGCAGGCTTTCTTGATTTCTCGTTCTGCATGTTCACTATTGGAGAAAAGAAATGCTACTGATTTTTGTGTGTTGATTTTGTATCCTGCTACTGTGCTGAAATCATTTATCAATTCCAGCAGTTTTTTTGTAGAGGTTTTAGGCTGTTCGATATATAGGATCATGTCATCTGCAAACAGGGACAGTTTGACTTCAACTTTTCCAATCTGGATGCCCTTTATTTCCTTCTCTTCTCTGATTGCTCTGGCTAGTACTTCCAACACTATGTTGAATAGGAGTGGTGAGAGTGGGCATCCTTGTCTAGTTCCTGTTCTTAAAGGAAAGGCTTTCAGCTTTTCCCCATTCAGGATGATATTGGCTGTGGGTTTGGCATATATGGCTTTAATTATGTTGAGATACTTTCCCTCTATACCTAACTTATAGAGGGTCTTTGTCATGAATGAGTGCTAAACTTTATCAAATGCTTTTTCAGCATCTATAGAGATGATCATATGGTTCTTGTGTTTGAGTTTATTAATATGGTGTATCACATTTATTGATTTGCGTATGTTGAACCAACCTTGCATCCCTGGGATGAATCCCACTTGATCGTGATGAATAATTTTTCGTATGTGTTGCTGTATTCTGTTTGCTAGTATTTTAGTGAGGATTTTTGCATCTATATTCATCAAGGATATCGGCCTGTAGTTTTCTTTTTTGGTTATATCTTTACCTGGTTTTGGTATCAGGATGATGTTTGCTTCATAGAATGAGTTTGGGAGATTTGCGTCCATTTCAATCTTTTGGAATAGTTTGTAAAGAATCGGTGTCAATTCCTCTTTGAATGTTTGGTAAAATTCTGCTGTGAATCCATCTGGTCCTGGGCTTTTCTTTGTTGGGAGCCTTCTGATAACAGCTTCAATCTCCTTTATTGTTATTGGTCTGTTCAAATTTTCTACGTCTTCACGGTTCAGTTTTGGGAGCTTGTGTGTGTCCAGAAATTTATCCATTTCCTCCAGATTTTCAAATTTGTTGGCGTATAGTTGTTTATAGTAGTCTCAAATGATTCCTTGTATTTCAGATGAATCAGTTGTAATATCGCCTTTTTCATTTCTAATTTTTGTTATTTGAGTCTTCTCTCTTCTTTTTTTTGTTAGCCATGCTAATGGTTTGTCAATTTTATTTATCTTTTCAAAAAACCAACTTTTTGATTCGTTGATCTTTTGAATTGTTTTTTGGTTTTCAATTTCATTCAGTTCTGCTCTGATCTTAATGATTTCTTTCCGTCTGCTAACTTTAGGTTTGGATTGTTCTTGTTTTTCTAGTTCTTTAAGGTGAAGTGTTAGTTTGTTCACTTGCCATCTTTCTATTCTTCTGAAGTGAGCATTTAATGCAATAAATTTTCCCCTCAATACTGCTTTTGCAGTATCCCACAGGTTTTGGTAT
Organism: Cynocephalus volans; assembly: GCF_027409185.1. Classification (NCBI taxonomy): domain Eukaryota; kingdom Metazoa; phylum Chordata; class Mammalia; order Dermoptera; family Cynocephalidae; genus Cynocephalus; species Cynocephalus volans. The sequence continues at coordinate 232,550,525 of NC_084461.1, forward strand.
GATGTATCATTGTTTTCATTAGTTTCAATAAATTTTTTGATTTCCTGCTTGATTTCTTCTTGGACCCATATGTCATTAAGTAGAATGCTGTTTAATTTCCATGTGTGTGTATAGTTTCCAGAGGTTCGTTTGTTGTTAATTTCTAGTTTTAATCCATTGTGGTCTGAGAAGATACATGGGATAATTCCAATTTTTTTGAATTTATTGAGACTTGATTTGTGACCTAATATGTGATCTATCCTGGAGAATGATCCATGTGCTGATGAGAAAAATGAATGTTCTGAGGTTGTTGGGTGGAATGTTCTGTAGATATCTGCCAATTCCAATTGGTCTAGAGTCTTGTTTAGATCTTGTGTTTCTCTACTGATTCTTTGCCTAGATGATCTGTCTAATATTGACAGTGGGGTGTGCAGGTCCCCTGCTATTATGGTATTAGTGTCTATTTCCTTCTTTAGGTCTAATAGAGTTTGTTTTATAAATCTGGCTGCTCCAACATTGGGTGCATACATATTTATGATTGTTATGTCTTCTTGATGGATCAGTCCTTTTATCATTAAGTAGTGTCCCTCATTGTCTCTTTTTATGGTTTTTAGTTTAAAGTCTATTTTGTCAGATATAAGAATAGCCACTCCAGCTCGTTTTTCTTTTCTGTTTGCATGGTAAATCTTTTTCCATCCTTTCACTCTTAGTCTGTGTGAATCTTTATGGGTGAGGTGGGTCTCTTGTAGGCAGCATATAGTTGGGTCCTGCTTTTTGATCCAGTCAGCCAGTCTGTGTCTTTTAATTGGGGAATTTAAGCCTTTTACATTAAGAGTTGTTATTGAAAGGTGTTGATTTATTCCTAACATTTTATTGGTTGTTTGGTTGTCTTAAGTGTCTTTTGTTCCTTGCTTTCTGATTTACTGTTTGTTTTCTGTGTTTGTTGGTTCCTTAGGTTGTAGATAGTGTTTTTGTTAGCTTGTTTTCTCTTCATGAATGCCATTTTTATTATACTAGCGGGTTTAGATTTTTCTTGGGTTTTTATGGCAGTGGTAGTTATTTTTCAGGAACCAAACCCAGTACTCCCTTGAGGATTTCTTGTAAGGGTGGTCTTGTGGTAGTGAACTCCCGCAGTTTTTGTTTGTCTGAGAAATATACTATTTGCCCCTCATTTCGGAAGGATAGCCTTGCAGGGGAGAGTATTCTTGGCTGGCAATCTTTGTCTTTTAGTATTTTGAAAATATCATCCCATTCCTTTCTAGCTTTTAGGGTTTGTGATGAAAAGTCTGATGTTAACCTGATTGGGGCTCCCTTATAGGTGATTTGACGCTTCTCTCTTGCAGCTTTTAAGATTCTCTCTTTATCTCTGAGTTTTGCCAATTTGACTATGACATGTCTTGGAGAGGGTCTTTTTGGGTTGAATACATTTGGAGATCGTTGAGCTTCCTGGATCTGAAGATCTGTGATTTTTCCTATACCTGGGAAGTTTTCTGCCACTATTTTGTTGAATATGTTTTCAATGGAATCTCCATTTTCCTCCCCTTCTGGAATACCCATGACTCGGATATTTGATCGCTTTTGGTTGTCTGATATCTCTCTCAGATTTTCTTCAATGTCCTTGATTCTTTTTTCTTTCTTTTTGTCTGCTTGTGTTATTTCAAACAGCCCATCTTCAAGTTCAGAGGTTCTCTCTTCAACTTCAACAAGCCTGCTGGTTAAACTCTCCGTTGTGTTTTTTATTTCGTTGAATAACTTCTTTAGTTCAGCAAGTTCTGCTACATTTTTTTTCAGGTCATTGATTTCCTTGTACATTTCCTCTTTCAGATCCTGTATACTTTTCCTCATTTCATCATGATGTCTAGCTGAGTTTTCTTGTATCTCATTCAGTTTCCTTAGAATTATCACTCGAAATTCCTTGTCAGTCATTTCAAGGGCTTCTTGTTCTATAGGATCTAGAGTTTGAGATTTATTAACTTTTGGTGGTGTACTTTCTTGATTTTTTGTATTTCTGGTATCTTTTTTTTGGTGTTTATTCATTGTGGCCGGGGGTTTCACAGTCCACCGTTTTGAGACTAATGACTAACTAGGGTGTTGCTGTGGTTGCCAATTTGGTATGGCTCCCTCCGTGACTGCTCAGTTGGCCTCTAGTGCCTTGTGTGTGTGGTTGCCTCGGGTCTTGGGCTTCTCCGGGGAGCCACCTTTCTGGTCAGCTTGGACTCTGCTGGGCTGGTGGATCACGTACCACAGGGTGTGTGATCTCTGTTGAGCTTTCACTTCCTGTGCAGGACTTCTCCCTGTTCTGTGTGCTCTGGCCCAGGCTGTTAGATGTTGCAATAGCGACCCCACCGGGTGTGTGGTATTTTTCGAGTCTCCGACTCCCTGGCCGCACGTCTCCCCACTTGTGCGCACTGTGCTGGGCTGGGGCGTGTCTTCTGCACCCCTCGTCTATCAGCTGCGCCTTCAAGACCCTGCTCGGCACCGCCTCGCCCAGGAAGTCTACCAGGTTTCTGCTGGGCACAGATGACCGGTCTCTCTGGGTGCCTTTGTAGCACTATGTAGATCTTTCTCGGGTCTTGTTCACCTTTGTATCCCCCCAGTATAAACCGAGTCTAGCGCCCACCTGCAGCCTGGTCTCCAGCAGGTTCAAGTGGACCTGGGAACTCTCCTACCACACTATTCCCAACCAGAAATTCATTAGGCTTTTTTCCAAACTGGTGGCCGCAGAGATGGTATCTGCCTCCCAGTAACAGGGAGTTTACCTGGGGCCGGAGTCCAGGGTATGGTGGAGTGACAGTCGGCCCGCCCGTACTTCCTTGCCCTCCCGACACTGGCCCAGGACGCCCTCCGCCACCAGCCCTGCCAGAGAACCACCGAGGGAGTGGGAGCGAAGGCCGGTCCGCAGGCTCCGGAAAGCCTGGCGCCAGGCCAGCAAGTGGGAGGGCTCAGTGATGGCCGAGCAGGGCGGAGCTGCCCGCACCTGGGAAAATGGAGGCAGCACCTGGCGGTGAGTGGCCTGGTGGTGCAGGCGGGAGCCGCGTGGGCATCCACCCCCCGAACAGAGCTGTGCCAGGGGACACTCACAGTGCTGTGCCAGGTCAGGTGCTCGCTCTCTGTCTCTGGTTTGCCACCTTTCCCAGTTCTCGGCCGCTGCCTCCTCAGGCTGTTCAGTCGCGGCGCAGCTCGGGCGCTCCCAGGAATCTTCTTTAATGCCGGCCTGAAACCTTGAATCCTGAATAGGGCCGCTGGCCGCCTTCAGCGCGGCCCCGGCCTCCGGGATCCTGGCTGCATCCACAGCAGCCCTGGCACCGTGTTCCCTGTTTCAAGACTCGCTTTTGCAGCTAAGAAACAGTTCTTTTCCTGCTCCACACTTCAAAGCTGTTGCCTGTAAATGAGGCAGCCTCTCCTGCGGGGGGCAAAGTGGCGGTCACCCCCCACGACCGGTCAGCAGCAGCAGTCCTCCCTTAAGAGATGGCGAGAGGAAGGTCCACAAGTTTCCCGGCTGCCTGAGGCCCAGTGGCCGCCTTTTCCACCTCAGCTATTCTGCGCCAGCCGCCGCAGCCGCCGCCATCTTGAAAAACTAAAGTATGAGGTTTAAATTGAGGCTCTTATTTTTACTTAGGGATGTACAATTGCCCCAGTGATATTTATTAAAATCAACATTGTTTCAGCTACTTTTTTAATTAAAGGAATAATATTTATTGAACACAAAGAACTGACATATTTCTATAGAGGAATCAAATGAGTCATCATATATGCAGGTGACATTCTTCTAGATGAATTGGGAGATGCTTCTATTGATGGTTGAGAAAGAAAGTAACAGAAAGACAGCAGGACAGACATTTCTCTTTGACTTGCTCACTTTTCAGGACTGGTATATAACACCTTGCTTTCTGTGAGGGGATTTGCCTTATATTCTCTGTTGTGTCTCAGATTAACTGCTATGAGGAGTCTCTTCCAGGGAGTGGAGCTTGGTGGTAAATATTTTGCTGTGTTGGCCTAGCTCCTCATTATCTTTTGTAATCACTGCAGATTTGGTGTGCCCTGTTGCTTGCTTGGTTGTGGAGGAGGGGAGGGTCTGGCCCAAAGCTCCTATCTCCTGTTGTGGCTGTTTTTGAGCTTTGTCTCTATAATTTTAGAATAAGCTTATCTATGCAATAAATAGGCTAAGATTTTGTAAGTAATTATGTCAAACTCACAGATTAGTTTAGGTAGAATTAACATTTTTACTATGTTGAGTCATCCAAAGCATGAAATTGGTACGTGATAAGGTTTGGGTATTTTGTCCCCACCAAAACTCATGTTGAAATCTGATGCCCACTGTGGCAGATTTGGGTCATGGGGTGAATCCCTCGTGAATAGATTAATAACCTCCCTGCGGGGAGTGTAGTGAGTGAGTTCTCACTTATCAGTTCCTGCAAGACCTGGTTGTTTAAAAGGACCCGAACACCTCTCCGGCGTCTCTTGCTCTTGTTTCCTCTCACCGTGTAAACTTACACCAGCTAGCTGCGCTGTCACATTCTGCCACTAGAAGCAGCCCGAGGCCCAGCACCAGACAGAGCTGCCCCAGAACCATGATCCACACAAACCTCTTTTCTTTATAAATTACGCAGTTTCGGGTATTCTATTATAGAAACACAAAAAAAGACTAATACAGTATGTCTCTCCAAGATTTAGGTCTTTGATTTCTTTCATCAACATTTTATAATTTTCATCATACAGAACGTGGACATGTTTTGCTAGACTTATATCTAACATATCATTTCCTTTGGAAAAACTATAAATGGTATTGTGGTTTTTATTTCTGTTTCCACTTGTTCATTGTCAGTATCTAAAAATGAAATTGACTTTTACATGTCGATTTTGTATTCTAGGACCTTCACTCACTTCTTAGGTCTAAGTAGTTTTCTTTTTTGTAGATTCTTTGGTGTTTTCTACACAGATAATCATCATGTCTGCCAGGAGAGAACATTTTATTTTTTCCTTTCAAATCTGCATGCATTTATTTTTTTTCTGCCTTATCATATAGTGTCTAGAACGTCCAGTGCTATGTCCAAAAAAGCAGTGAGAGAAGATCTTAGAGGAATGTATTCAGTCTTTCACCATTAAGTATGTCAGTCAGGGGTTTTTGTAGACGCTCTTTGTGAGGTTGAGTAAATTCCTCTCTATTACAGTATAATAAAAATTTTTAATTATAAATGAGTGGAGAATTTTGTGATATGCCTTTTCTGCTTTAATTGATATGATTATATAACTTTTCTAGTTTGACCTGTTGTAATGGCAGACTGCTTGATGTATTTTTGAATATAGAAACAGTTTTGCATACCTGGAACAAATTATTCAGTATGGTCATAGTGTGTTATTGTTTTATACATTATTGAAATAAATTTGCTAGAATTTGTTAAGGTTTTTGTGTCTAAGTTCATGAGAGATTGTCACTTGTTTTTTTTTATGCTGACTCTGGTTTTGATATTAAGGTAATACTGGCCTCATAAAATAAATTGGGAAGTGTAATATCTTCTTCTATGTTTCAGATTATGTAAAATTGGTTTTAATACTTTCCATAAGTGTTTGGTAAAATTATCACTGGAAACATCTGAGCATAAAGATATCCTTTTCTGGAGCTTTTTAATTAAAAATTCAATTTCTTTAATAGTTATGGAAGTATTCACGTTATGTTATCTTTGCTGACTTTTGATACCATGTTTTTTTCAAGTTATTTAATTCTTCTTTGTTGAATTTTAAAATGCAATTTTGCATGTAGTTTTTCTTTATTATCCTTTTAATGAGTGCAGGATCTATTTGATATTCCCTGATCATTTCTCATATTGATGAATTGTACCTTATTTTTTTTTTTTTACACTTGTTGACCTTTCTAGACTTTGTGTGAAGCCCTGTCAGATGCAAGCAGGCAGACAGTGTGTACTGAGATTATGTGAATCAAGTCTTGAATTAAACTGGGTTTCAATCTTCGGTGAGGACTCTTCTGTGTAGTTCTCCCAGTATCATATTTGAATGGAGACATATAAACTGGGTTCACAATAAATGATGACACCTCAGCAAAAATTCCACCATTAGTGATAGCCAGCAGGGGGAAAAAAAAAAAAGATTTAGACCTCCCCAAGAAAATCAGATATTATATTTTTCAGGTAGAAATACCACAACTATGTATTAAGTGTTTAATATACAAAAGACGGAATCACAAATACAGACTATAAAAAAATAACCAGCTAATTAAAAGAAAAAATAATTCACTCTCATGGAAACATTGAGAAAACTTGGAGGAAATAAAATATTCTTTATTTTTATTCCATTTTGTCTCCTGTTTTGCATTTTTTTTTTTTGACAAAAATAAATGTATTTTTCCCCAGTATAACAAAATCCTAAGGGAAGTAGCCAGAGCTGGTTGGATGTAGCCTTCACACTGATCAGGAGGGAACTCTGCTTACCTTGAAGGAGGCGGACCTGTAGTCACTTGTGCTGTTTACCTTGTGTCTAAGATGTTGCTATCTTGGCCGCATTCCAGTAGCAAAGAGGAAAAAGGAATAAAGGATCTTTCCTAGATTCTTCTATTCCTAAAGGCAAGGGATGCTGAGAAATGTAGTTTTTCTTCCACAAAGGCATTAAGGCATCTCAACGGGGAGAAAGGAAGTCTTTCTCAGAAACGATGCTGAAACAACAGGATAAATAAACTTTGACGTCTTCCTTGTATCATAGACAAAAATGACTTTGTGAATTGTAGATTTAAATAGTCAATCTGAACTATAAAGTTTATGAAAGCAAGAGAAGAGAATTTCTTCAAAATCATTGTTTGTCAAAAGCTTCATGGATAAGACAAAAAAAATCACTTAAAAAGACTCAAAAAGATAAATAAATTGGACTTAATTCAAATTAAAAATCCCTGCTCATCAAAATATACTGTTAAGAAAATAAATAGGTAAAATGTAGATGGGGAGAATATATTTGAAATGTATGTTTGTGTGGCCAAAAAGAATAAAACAAAACAAAACTAAAACCGGTGGACTGATTTGTGGAGACCATGAATGCACCTACACCTAAGTGGAATGGGGGTACAGAATAAATTTGGATTTATGGGTCAGTCAATACTGGAACAATGAATGAATTATTCAGGGATAAACTGTATTCACAGACGAGAAGTCAGATATCTGGATCCCTATTTTTCCTGAAATAAAAGTTATTGTTTGAAAAAAAAAAAGTTGCTGTTTGCCTTTGCCCCATTCTTCTCATTCTCGTTGAGTTACTACTACTACCTCAAGTTAGAGAGAAAGTTAGTGCACATGCTCCACCTATCATTTAAAACTAAATGTCTCAGTTTATTCTTTCTGTGGATTCATAGAGTCCTATTAAACTGACATGCTATTTTTCATCTAATCTGTTTTTAACAGACATTTAGATAGTGGTCAGGCTTTATCTGTTCCAAGCAATGTTTCCATGAACTCACTCTATGATGTTTATGCTTTGTGCAACAACGTAAGTAGAAAAAAATCCACGCAAAAAAGAAAATTCGTACAAACAAAATTGCAGAATCAAGTGGATTTGCCTTCACCTGTTGGAATTGCAAATCACCCTCTTTTTTTTTTTTAACAATATCACCAAAAACTTGTATTATCAATGTATGATGCTGACCAATCTGGATTCTCATTGAAATATTTGAATTTAAAAAAATATGATTTATTTTTATTTCCCTTATTTGTGAACTGCATTATATAAACTGTACTGGATATTTATTTCCCCAGCTCCCTCCCTGAGGGGATGGATTGCACTGGCTGAATTTCTTTGTCATAGACTAAAGCTACTGTCGGGTACTTTCTCTCTCTCTAGGTTTCAGATACTGCACCCTCCTCTTGCCCCTAACAGCCCTAGAGGTGGTAAATTCAAGCTATTTCTAGGATACCTTTACTGTTTCCCATATTGCTGCCACATCTTTGTAAATGTCTGTCTATATAAATTACACAGAATAAGGATTTCTTTCCTTTTCTACAAAGTTGGTCACATATTTGAAGAATACACAGTTAATCTCTTTATCAGATGTTTTGATTAAATTATGTCCTCCAAAAGACATGCTGAAATCCTAACCTCTGGTACTTGTGAATGTCACTTAATTAGGAAATAAGGTCTTTGCTGATATAATCAAGTTAAGATGAGGTCATTTGAATGGGCTGGTGTCTTTATATTATAAGAAGAGGAAAGTGTCGTCTGAAGACAGAGGCACCCTGGGAGAAAACCAAATGATTACAGAGGCAGAAATTGGAGTGGTGCACCTGAAAGATGAGGAATGCCAAGGATCGATGGACACCACCAGAAGTGGGTAGAGGCAAGAAAGGATTCTACCCAGAGACTTAGAGAGAGTATGGCCCTGCTGATACTCTGATTTCAGACATGAGCCTTTAGAACTGTGAGAAAATGAACTTCTGTGTTACAAGTCATTCAGTGTGTGATATTTTGTTACTGCAGCCAGAAGAAACTAATACAGGGTTAGAGGGCACAGGATAGCACAACAGGAACCTTTGCCATGTGCTGGCATCATACACAAATTACTACAATATTGGCTTGGGAAGAAGTGAATATGGTTTGGAAGTTTTGGGGGGATCAAGAAACTGTGGCACATGGGCACAGTGATAACTATAGCATTTCTAAAAAGATGTGCAATCCTATAGGAGAAGCTGTTGGCTGCGACTGTTACATCTAGAACAGAAATGGAAACTGCTTTTTGGAAGTTTTGAAGAATTCAAAACTTGCTAGAACATATGCCCATAAGCCCTGAGCTTGATAGTATGGTTTGCTGAGTAGCAGTGTCAAGCCTTCAGTTTGGTCCGACTCTTCTTCTAAGATAAGAAGAACAGTAAGGAAAGAGTGGGGCTCTCAGATATAAGAAGGGATATTTGATCTGTTAGATCAGCCTAGACTTCTCTATCAATAGTCATCTGTAGGGTTGGAACTTGAGTGATGCAAGTCAGACAACTAGTGTGCAAAATTTAAGTAGGCACTTACTCTCGGGTGCCGATCCTGCCCTTGTCTGATACTGAGAATGAATGAAGGCTTCCTTAAATTTTAGCAAATTTTAGCAAAGTGTCACGTTCCCCACACCCATTGCAGTGCTTATTTAGGGAGAAAATATCCAAGGTGGCCATGGTGGCAAAGGTGGTATCTGTACATGGGCTATGTGCTTAGATTTCCCCTTATAAAGGTTGATTTCATACAATATTTCTCTTTCTGCACCTGGCTTATTTCACATTAACATAATGTTCTCCAAGTTCATCCATGTTTCTCTGAATGATAGTATTTCATTCTTTTTTATGGCTAAGTAGTATTTCATTGTGTATATATACCATGTTCTCTTTATCCAATCATCTATAAATGGACATTTAGGTTGGTTCCATATCTTGGCTATTGTGAATATAGTTGTGATAAACATGGGAGTGCAGGAATCCCTTCAACATGGTGCTTTCCATTCCTTTGGGTATTGCCTTGGATTGAATTGTGTCCTCCAAAGTCCATGTATTAGAAACTTAACCCTCACTGTGACAGTGTTAAGAATATGGAAAATCCTATTATGGCAATGAAAGATGGGGCATTGGAGAGGAGATAGATTAAATTGTGAGGACCATGCCCGAATAAATGGATTAATCCATTGATGATCTAATGGTGGTCATGGTCATGGTACTGAGGCCCTTAAAAGGAGAAGGAGTGAGGGGTTAGCTTTCTTCCTCCTGCCTTTCTCACAGTGTGATACCCCGCATTACCACCAAAGGAGACCCTCAACAGATGTGTTCCCTGGACTTTGGACTTCTCAGCCTCTGAAACTGTGAGCAGTATATTTCATTTTCTTACAAATTATCCAGCTTCAGGTGTTTTGCTATAAGCAACAGAAGCAGACTAATACCAGTTTATACACAGTAGTGAGATTGCTGGGTCATATGGTAGTTCTATCCATAATTGTTTGAGAAAACTCCATGCTGTTTTCCAAAATGGCTGTACTAATTTACAATCCCACCAACCATATGTAAGTGTTCCCCTTTCTCTGCATCCTCACCAGCATTTGTTATTTTCTGTCTTTTTGATAATAGCCAATCTAACTGGAGTGAAATGATATTTCATATGGCTTTGATTTGCATTTTCCTGATGATTAGTGATGTTAAGCATTTTTTCATATACTTGTTAACCATCTGTATGTCTTTTTTTTTTTTTTTTTTTTTTTTTTTGAGAAATGTCTATTCAGCTCCCTTGCCCATTTTTTAAATTGGGTTATTTGGTTTTTTTTACCATTAAGTTGTTTGAGTTCCTTATATGTTCTGGATATTAGTCCCTTGTCAGATGCATAGTTTACAAATATTTTCTTCCATTTTGTTGGCAATCTCTTTACTCTGTTGATTGTTTCCTTTGCTATGCAGAAGCTTTTTAGTTTGATTAAATTCCCTTTGTTTTTACTTTTGTTGCTATGCTTTTGAGGTCTTATTCATAAAGTCTTCACCTAGTCTTATGTCCTAGAGCATTTCCCCTGTGTTTTCTCCCAGAAGTTATATGGGTTCGGGTCTTACATTTAAGTCTTTCAGACATTTTGAGTTGATTTTTGTATATGGTGAGAGATAGGGATCTAGTTTCATTCTTCCACACATGAATATCTAGTTTTCCCAGCACCATTTATTGAACAGGCTGTTCTGTCCCCAATGTATCCTTTTAGCACCTTGTCAAAGATCAGTTGGCTGTGTGTACATGGGTTTATTTTTGAGTTTTCTATTCTGTTCCATTGGTCCAGATGTCTGTTTTTATACCAGTACTAAGTTGTTTGGTTACTATATCTTTGCAGTGTAATTTAAAGTCATGTAGTATAATGCCTCCCACTTTACCATTTTTGCTCAGGGTTGCTTTAGCTATTTAAGGACTGTTTTTTCTATTTCTGTGAAGAATGTCATTGGTATTTTTATAGGGATTGCATTGAATCTGTAGATTGCATTGAATAGTATAGACATTCTCACAATAGAGGCGGGAAAGGGGAGGCAGGAATAGTGAGAGTCTGGTTAATGAACACAAAATTACAGCTAGATAGGAAAAATAAGTCCTGTTGGTGTACAGTCAACCCAGGAATCTATAATTAACAATGACTTACTGTTTGCTACCAAATAACTAGAACAGAGGAAATCAAAACACAAATAAATGATTAAGTTTTGCAGTGATGAATATACTAATTACCTTGAATAGGTCATCACACATTGTATACATGTGTTGAAATATAACTCTGTACCCCATTATTATGTACAATCAATATGTTTCAATAAAAAAATTTTTAAAAAATAAAGGATGATTTTATGACTAAAACTTCTAAAGGCCCAATCTACTGTGTGTCACTCCCATCTCACATGGCAACATTTCCTAGGGGAATTAGCTGGCAGGTTGATGACATTAAACCCCTTCCACCTTGAAGGTGACAGTGAGGTTTCCTCACTGGGACAGATTTATTCTAGGTATATACATGCTTTTCCTTACTGCAGCACTTCTACCAGTACCCCTATCTCAGATTTCGAGAATGCTCTTCCATTACCATGGTATTTTAAACAATATTGCCTCTGCAACATGCATGGATAGGCTCTTATACACTGAATTAACTAGCATTACCACGTACCCATTTCAAAGAAGCAGCTGGACTGATACAGCTCAGTTATAGCTGTAGGTGGGAGGTAAAACCTGAAACGTTGAGATCTTTTCCTGAAGAATGAAGTATATACCTTAAATCAGCACCCAATATTTGTAGCCAACTTCTGTACAGTTAGGATACCCAGGTTCATTAACCAAATAGAGGTGGTTATTACACTAAACAACCCACTGAAGGATTTTTTAATTATTTTACAATTAACCTTTAAATCAAGGGATTTGGAAGTCTGCATGTGCTCAAGAGAAGATACTCCCATTAGGAAGAATGGCTATGGTTGTAATAGGAAGCTGAAAGGGCTCCGTGGGCATTTACGGTTCTTCACGTTGCTGAATCAATAGGCCTGAAAAGGTAATTGCTCTAGGTACGGGGATGATTATCCCTGATTACAAATGTGATCACTGGGTGCACAAAGGATTCAGCACGGAGCTCAGGGGATCTACATATTTCCTTACCCCAAAATACGGATCAATAGTAAAGTACAGCAATTGAATGATTACACGTCCACCAAAGATACAGATGTAGCAGCAACAAAGTTTGGGTAAAGAATTCCATCTGGCCGAAGTGCTGTTCAAAGTAGGAGTCATCGAGGAGGGGAGCTGCAGTCTTCACCCTAGGCCTCAGGACCAGCCACAGAAGGGACACGGAGGAGCTGTGCCACACCATGTACGTCTTCCTTGTTTTATCATGAGTATTTATGTTCAGAGCACTGGAAGGCACTAACATTTTAGGTTTCAAGCAGTGGTATGACAGAATAGATAATACACCATGATAATATGGTAACTGATGCATCCTTATGTATTCCTTGTTTGAACGATGCAAATTTTTATTCTACTCAAAAAAATAAAAAAATTAATGAATACTGAGGGGAAAATTGAAGAATATCACTAGATTTTCAGTGTTTTCTACAAATGCACTTTCCACTAATATTTACCTCATTGCAAGCCCTGAGACATTTACTTTTATGCACAACTCTACAAATTCCTTTGAGTTTATCTTCTGTCTGACTTGGCCAGTGGGAGGCACTGGCTGTATATCACTGGGCTGGAGAAGAGAGAGACTGCGGTACAGACGGTTTCTGGCTTGTACTTCGAGTGCACACACAGCCATTCCATGTTTCACTTTCAGTACAGAGCACTGTAATCTATTCAGAAAATTACATGAGAGATTTAACACTTTTTGATAAAATAGGCTTTGTATTAGAACCCAACTGCAGGCACGTTTAAAGTAGGCTAGGCTTAGCTATGTTGTTCAGTAAATTAGGTGTATTGAATACATTTTCAACTTAAAATATTTTCAGTTAATCATGAGTTGATCAGAGGGTTGCCTCATCGTTAAGTTGAGGAACACCTGTATTTAATCCATTACTCCAGCCACACGAGATGCCACAGATCGGTTTCATCTCTCCACTCAGTGTGTTGACTCTTGCTTCCCTGTGAGACCACCGGAAAAAAAGCCTGTGTGAGTGAAGCTAAAAGTGTCACTCTTGGGCTGGTCCGTTAGCTCAGACGGTTAAAGCATGGTACTGATAACACTGAGGTCCAGGGTTCAATTCCTGTACTGGCCAGCTGCCAAATTTATATGTAAATTTATATATATATATATATATATATATATATATATATATATATAAAATCACATATACTTCAGGAAGGCTGAACATCACCTCGCAAAGCTGTAGAGTCCCATAAGGAAATCAGGGAAGTATATTACTTTTGGCTTTTGGGTTTTAGGGCATGGGTTAAATCGCTTTCAGGTGGATCTGACAGGGTCTGTCGGGCAATGTGCTTTCCACACTTCTGCGAACATCAGCTTCTAGCACTTGTTAGAACACAGACCACAGGGAGACACACAGATTTGGGTGAGGCCTAAAATTTGCATTTCTAATACATTGCCCTGCTCAGAGGCCCAGACTTTGGGAACCGCAGTCTGGGGCATCCAAAATGTCTGGGGTTTTTTTGCCAATTTTCTCAAGCTGGGAGGCAGCTCAGGTGTTTTAGCATCTCAGTGTAAGCAGGGATACCCCTGCAAGTCTGACTGACAAGGCTCTACAAGCCACATGGAGGCACAATTTTTTTTTCTCCGAAGGAGAGTTAGTCGTGCCGTGATTTTAGAGTCAAAAGGAAAGGTGTGGGCTTTAATTCTGGTCACTTCATTTAGTAACTATGTAAAATTTTGCGGATTGTTTAACTTCTATATTATGTTAATTAGTGATAATTAAACCTACTTTGTATGGCTTTTGTAAAGAGAAAATGAAATCACACTTGTAAACATCTTAGTTGATTGCTTGGTACCATAAATACCCAAGAAATGTTTTTATTGTTAATATATGACCTCTTATTTCACAGTTATCTCATTTGTACAATGTAGATAGATAAGGGGTTTTTGTGAAGTCTGAATCACATAAGTAAGGTTCAACGTACATTGTACAGAACAGAAATGAAATAAATGTATTACCCATCTGTCTCCCATGAAGGCCCCCAGTATCTTAGAAGAATCTTTCTTTAATCTAGAGCTGCCTGAACATAATTGCTAAAAGTCTTCCTTTCTTTATTCTTATTCCTGAAATATGTTCAACTCAGCCAAAATATAAAAATGGTGTTTAGAAGAGAGGAACAAGATTAGTTTAGGCGAGCATAGAAATTACAGTCCCAGTCGCACCTTTTTTCATAATTCTTTATATAGAGTAAGGAATCATTAACTTTCCCTAACCAGATTTCTAAATGTGTGATCGAAAAGATTGATTGATTTCTAGTGTTTGTCCACAATGAAGATGGCAACCTCATTGTCCATGCCTTCTTCTGGAAGCTAATGTCTGAATATTTTGCAGAGATAACAAAAAGAAACTGCTGTCACTTTCCCTTTATGACCATTTTCAATATCACTAACATATGTCAAGTATGACTCTCAATTGTGTTTGGTAGTTACCATCCCAATCACTAATGGGATTTAATTATTATGAGAAGAAATATGATGAGAGATTGTGAATTTTGTACATTAGAAAAATTCAGAATGTTGTGGTTTCTCTTTTCAGGTACAAAAGGTTATGAGAAGGAGGAAAGACCTTTTAAGCAGAGGAAGCAGCAAGTTCTGGTCCATGAGGCTGGGAGAGGTGTGGGGTGCTTGGAAATGGAAGATCCTCAGTAGGGGCTCCGTAAAAATCCACGTAATGAATTCTGAAAAGGACAGACAGCACGTACGAATGGCAGGAATTGAGTCTGTGCAGAGAGGAACAGATTTAAACATGACTCTCCCAAATGCCAGGCTACCTATAGTTTAAACTCCATCTTATGGGCAGAAATAATTGGAGGAATAAGCACGATTGGATTTGGGTTTCAGAAGCTGGAGTTGGCAGTTATCTGAAGTCTGTTTTGGAGTAGAGTAACACTGGATCAGGTAGGTGAATACTGCAAAATTTTTCAAGCCAAAGTTAAGGGTATTTTTTAATTTTTTAATTTTATTTTTTTAAAAAGTTTTTATTGAGATATAATGCATATACCATAAAACTCACCAGTTTAAAGTATACAATTCAATGATTTTTAGTATACTCATAGAGTTGTGTAGTTTTTTAGAATTAGATGTGATCTCACTAACAAAAAATACAAAATAATCATATTAATCAAGACAGAAAAATATTTTTCTCTTATGTTGACCAAATCCCTAGTTTGTCAGTAGAAGGACAAAATGACCCTTCCCATTGTCATGGCCACAGGCTTTGTCCCTTTTACCGTTCCACCTTACCCGACTGCCTTTCCCAAAGTATTCTATGTGCTGTGCCATGATGTCAGCTATAGTTCTTGCTGTTTAGTTATATTTTAACCAGCAAGAAGAGTAAAAGAAAGGAAAACAACACACTCCCCTCAAAGGCTGTTTCCTATGTGATCACACAACTCCCTGAGGAGCCAGAATTTTATCCCATGGCCACAGGCAGTTACAAAAAGGGTAGGAATGTAAAGATTTTATTCTAGAAGTCATCAGTCTAGCTAAGGTTGATGAGTCAAGTATTTTGGAGGGCAACACACATTCTCTACCCTAAGGCTTGAACTGAAGAAAAACGGCAATGATAGTAAAGGAGGCAACATATCTGATGATTGTTTTGAAGAAACGGTTAACAAGATGGTCAATTGAATGTCAAATGTGAGTGTGAGGAATTAATGGGAAAATGAATGAGAATTTTGTTTATGATTCTCCACGCCTGATTGTGTGATGAGAAGTGAGACTAACTGAGCTGAGTTTAAAATGAAGACTGCAATGGGGGAAGTTTATTTTATACTTTGTACAAAAATATAGTAATATATAGTCGCCATGCAGACATCCAACAGAATAAAAAAGTAAAACAATTTGAAATGGCGATTAGGAAGAAGATGAGCAAGTAGGCATGGTGTTTATTCAAAGTAGAAGGCTCAGAGGAAAGTTTTTACTAACTCCCGCTCAATACAATAGAATATGTTATGAGAGCTAATTTATTTCTTAGCATTTTTACCCTGCCTTTTCCCACCTACACAGATACAATGCATCCCAGTGATTCCTTGACACACTTAGAGTTTCACTCATTGTGATTGCTAACAAGAGCAATGATCATTTGGGGCATATCTCTTTATTTTGCTGTTATCATCTGTGAACAATTTTATGTCTTATTGTAAAATGTAGACTAATCTTTCTCGTTCTGAATGTTACCTTTGCTTAGTGGAAATTATTAACTTTTAAATAAAATCTCCTACTTGTAACTCAGGTAGAATTTTTATTCAATTTACAAACAACCTCATTTGACCCCCATCCTACTCCTTTTTATATTGCAAATACAGCATTTTGTTTAATTCTTTGACTGTGTGCACATGTGTGTTTTTCTTTATGGAATCCACTATAAAATAGCGAAATAGCCCTGACTCTTTTAGAAGGCTGTCACAATAAGATAAATAAGGATTAAGTGCACCAATTGAAGAAGATATTATGGACTTCATTTACAACAGAACCGTCACAATTATGCTTGTGATTTCATGTTTGTTTATTTTTTTAATCCGCTTTTGAAGTAACAGGTGTGAGGATGCCCAATTAGTCCTTTAAGTCAGAAAACAAGAAAACAAATGAGTTTTGGTATATGGAACCTCATGTTTTCTTAAATTATACATTACCCTAAATTCCAGTGGTGGCTTTTCTCTGTGTTGTGTTCTTTTCCAGTAAATTGACCGTGTGTAATTTTACATGGCATCCAACATTTTTAATTTTAAAGATATAGGAGGTAAGGAAAAAATGAGATATTCTTGTTAATTTTTCTATGCTTCACAATACTTAACCCACAGAATGTATTTTGATTCTGTGTGGTTGCAAACACAAGAAAATTTAGAATGTGTGGGAGGAAAGATTATAGCACAGAGAGATTGAAAGGAACTTAGAATATAAACCCTGATTAAATTAAAAGTCATGGAAAGATATTTCAGCAAACAGAAATTGGAAGGAAGATGTGAAATCTCTCTTCGACAAGTACAGTGTTGTATGACCAATTATCACATATTTCTAAAGATAGAAAAGGTTAGCATTTGATAAGTCTGGAAAACATTTTGACAAATTTTACTGAGTTGGTCTATGCATAACTATGGACCTCAAACTTTACTGTGCATCAGAATGATCCTGTTAAAGGGCTTGTTAACATATAGATTGCTGTGGCCTACACCCAAAATTTCTGCTTAAGCAAGTCTGGTATGGGGCCTGAGAATCTGCATTCCTCACAAGTCCCTAGGTGCTGCTGCCAGTCCAGGAACCACTTTGAGTAGCATTAAATGAGCCACACATAAAATGAACAAAATGTAAGCAACGGTCCCTGAAAGATGGGTGTTTACTTTGGTTCTATAAATACCAATTTAAGGCAGTCCATTATATTTGATGCTGCATTAGCCTTCCTGTTAAATTTTGTAATAAAATATCTTTTCTCAATAAGTTTTTAAATTTTCTAAGAAAGAGAGCCTCTGGAGATTTTTTTAAAGAACTGGAATCATTTAATTTATACCATCTAGTCTGCGATTAAGGTAAAATAAATTAGTGACATTATCATCCCTAAATAATATGTTGGATTGTAAGAATCTCAAACAGTGTTTTAATTTTTATATATAAATAAATGTTGGATGTTTAAAGAAATATTTAGTTTATCTTATTGGATGAATTTAGATTTTTTAAAATAATTTTTTGGCAAAACCATAATGCCTAAATGCAAATATCTTCTTTCTGCTTCTTATGATAATGGTTTTCACTCTTTATTATGAGAAAGCGTTGTTTGTCATAGTGGAATCAGAATTGCAGAGCATATATTGAACTCGGAAGAAGAGAGCAGAACTGTGGTTACTAGAAGTATGAAAGGGGGAAGAGGATAAGGGTTAGCGAGAAATTGGTTAATGGATACAAGGAATCATGTTTTATAATGATGAACATGCTAATTATCCTAATTTGACCATCACACGTTGTACACAGGTATTTATATTCAACTCTGTACCACACAAACATGTTTAATCAATTATTTTTCAATTAAAAATACTTAGGCAAAAGAATTGCAAAGGCATTACAGAAAGTCTTGCATTTCAGAGAAAGGAGCCTGTCCTATTAAGGCTGAAACATCACAGGCCATTCCTGCCATAGATATTACATTGAATTCTGGAACAACACTTTCTGAAAGATATTTAAACTTTTAAGAAAGATAGGGATAAGTGACTGTGCTAATTTTCTCTCATCCTTAACTCCCAGTACATTAAAATAAGTAAAAATAAAATAGCAAACACCTAGATAGATACTAGGATAAGCCTGCATTTACATACTTCAAAGTATACTTGCTTGCTACCATATAGTTTAAATCAAGTTAGAAGAGAACTTGAGATACTGATATTAAATTTTCATTGGTTGAATAGAGCCTTGTTGGGTATATTGAATTACAATATTATAAAATTCCCCATTAGGGTAGTTTATATAAATAGTCTTTTTTAAAAATTAGGACAAAAAATAATGAATTTAATATCATGGACTGAAGTTGGGTTTGAATAATAGTAAGGAGAGGTAACCAACTTAGAGTCCATTTTCTTACCAATCTTTTAAGTACAGCAGTACTGGGAAAGGACGCTTTCAGTCATCCAAACAAAATATTTAATGAGCACCTCCGATAGTCTACCATTTTTCTAAGCTTTGGAGATAAAGCATAGAGCAAAAACTTCAAGGAAGTGCCTTTACAGAAAGCATGTTCTAGTGAGTTCTGGGAAGGGTAGTGAAGCAGACATGTCTAAAAATGAAAATATCACAAGGCCTGCCTATAACCAAAATTGGGTGACAGGATAGAAAGTGTTATTTTAGATAGAATGCTATTGATATGTCACTAGCTGGTGAGACCTGAGCCAGGGAGAAAGCATTCCAGACAGAGGGAACAGCTAGTGCAGTGGTCTCAAGGCTTGAGGTCTTTACACTCATAAACAAGTCCAGCATATCTGGACCATCATTTGCAATACAAGCAGGGTGGGCGATGGAGTTGTGGTGAATTACAGGCACCAAGTAACATGTGGCAGTATAGGCCATGACAAGACATTTGGATTTTATTGAAAATAAAATGGAATTCTACTATATCTTTCTTTTAAACAGAAATATATGGTGAGATTTATGTTGTTACAAAAAAAATAATCACTGTAGGAGGAGCAAGAGAAGAATCATGCAGCCAGGTAAGGAAATTGCTTGGATAATCTATAAAGTGTAATTATCATAATATAAAAGAAAAAAGAAGAAATATAAAATATTTAAAAATGAAAAATCCTCAAAATAAAGTAGTATTAGCTGATTTTAATGAGCCAAAATTAAATTTAGGTAATATTTTAGTAATTATCATTATAACTATAATGATTATGTTCATTGTTTCCCATGAATATCTCCCATTTGACTTTTGGAGTAGAAACAAATTGCAGATTAGTAGAAGAGCATTATGACTTTGTGTAAATGAATTCTTATTATAACTGATCTCTGTGTAAGCAATGGTCAATGCACGATAATACAGTTATACAGATGTTGACATAATCTTCTAGATTTTCACAAGTAATTAATGACTTTTTTATAATAGGTAAAATAAACTTTGACCAATTTAGCTACATTTTTCCCACTATGTGGAATTAATTACTTAAGCACTCACTAACTGATTAATGATCAATAAGCTAATCTTAGTTTAAACCCATCTGTAACATTTAATGATCCTTAGCCATATTTCACTGAAACTCCAAAATGAAATAAAGACCTCATTTATGAAGTTGACTTAGGCCTTGTCTATTCTAAACTCTCCAATGAAAAATAGTGGTGACACACAGTGTTCTCCCAGTGTATCTTAGAACCAGAAATAAAAGTGCTTTCTAAACAAGAATGAGTTATGGGATTTAATTCTGGCTCTGGCAATGATTCATTGGATAACCTTGGGAAAGTTACTTCAACACTCTCTCGTGGTTTCCTACTTGTAAATGGGGATATTAACCATTGACTACTGAACTCCTAGGCCTGACTTATGGGATAGTAGTTGCTTACTAAGAATTTTAAGTATAATTGCAAACTTCATGGTAAGCTAGACATTTTGTTATAAACACAAATAAACAAACTGAAATATTCAGGATAAAAGAAAACATTTTAACAAGATTTTATGTGCTAGATACTAGGTTACATGCAAGATAGACAGCATGATGAATACAGACAGTTGATCTTAAGAGTATCATTTCCAAGCCAAAGAGATAACTTTCCTTGGAATGTAAATCTATAAACATCATGTGTATTATCAAGAGTGACTGACCACTAGAATATAAGAATCATGTGAGAGGCAACCTCATTTGTTTTATTCAGTATTTTTGACTCATCACTTGGAACAGTGTCCAGTACTTTGGTTATTCGATATTCATTTATCAAGTAAATATTTATTGAATTTTCACAATGGACCAGGCATGTTTCCAGAACTCGGGATATCAGTATGGACAAGATAACACCCCTGACCTCAAACACTTTATGTTGTAGTGAGGGAAACAAGCAGTAACAAATAAACAAAATATATGGTATAATATCAAGTAGTGATAAGTTCTCTAAAGAAGTATAATGCACAGGATGTGATAGAGTGTTGAAGGCTATTTAATTACTTTGACTAGGGAAGACTTTTCTGAATAGTCACAGTTAAAGAGTGGCCTGAAAAAATATGAGTGACTGAAACATGACAATATATTGGGGAATGCACACTAGCAAGTGCAAAGGCCTTGAGGCAGTAAAGGCCTTGGTATATTTGAGGAATAACAAATTGTAGTTTATGCTAAAAGTGAATTTTGTGAAAGTGCAATGCAAAAATGTTGCAGAATTTTGAGCAAGGAAGTGACATAATCTGAATAAGCATATAAGAGATC
Source organism: Cynocephalus volans (assembly GCF_027409185.1). Lineage (NCBI taxonomy): Eukaryota > Metazoa > Chordata > Mammalia > Dermoptera > Cynocephalidae > Cynocephalus > Cynocephalus volans. The sequence goes on from NC_084461.1 coordinate 232,571,555, forward strand.
ACTTTGACTTCTCTATAGAAAACAGACTTTAGGTGAGAAATAATGAGACGGTTAAACATTTTAAAATGACAGTGACCCAGGCAAGGGGCCCTTACAGTTCATGTGAAAGCCATTGAGGTAATAAAAGTGCTCAGGTTTATTATTTTTATTTGATACATAAATTGAAGTTAGAGCTAGGAGGATTTACTAGGAATTTGACATGAGCTACCCTAGAGGATGAGGAGACAGATAGATGTCTAGCTTTATGTCCTGAGCAACTGGGTAGATGGGTTGCTGCTGGGAGGATCAGAATAGAATGGAGAAATAAAAGATCAATTAATGAAATATAACGAATGAAAAGCCTTTGAAAAATCCAAGTGGTGATTTGAAATTTATGAGTCTGGGGTGCTTTGGCGAGATTAGGGCTAGAGATGTAATTTTCATAATCATTGTTATATAGCTGATATTTAAATTAACAGGATAGGATGAGGTCACTACAAAGAATTTAGAGAAAAAGAGAAAAATAAAAAGCAGGGAAATTCCACAAAGGAGACTGAGAGTGGCCAATACTGTAGGAAGAAATCAGCTGGGAAATTATTCCCTGAAGCCCAGTGTTGCCAGTACTCTAAGAAAACAGTGCTGGTGTGGTCCAGACATAGGAGAAATATTGGCTATTCACATTTATTGCTTGTATATTAGTCTGTTTCTGCTGCTTATAACAAAATAGCTGAAACTGGGTAATTTACAAAGAAAATTTATTTCTTACAGTTTAGGAGACTCTGAAGTCCTAAGTCCAAGGAACCCATTTGGTGAGGGCCTCATTCTTGGGAACTCTACAGCAATGCCAGGTATCATATGACAAAATGGCAGAAGCAGAGAGCAAGCTTCTCATGTGTTCTTCACTTAAAGCTGTCAGATCCATGCCCATGACCGCCATTTAACCATCAATAGATTAATCTACTCAGTAGTGCGTAGTCCTGGCAATCTAACCTCTTCAAGGCCCCACCTTTCAATTACCATCATAGGATTTAGCACCCTCTTAACACTGTCACTGGGGATTAAGTCTCAACCAGCTTTGAGGGGACATTCAATCCACAGCAGCTTGTTTTTCAGAAACCCTTTATAAACGGAAGTAGAAACATCAAAATAGACATAAAATTCCAAGAATGAAACAACGGCAGAGGAAACAAGAGCCACAAAATTTTAGGAGCTGGAAAGGAGAGAGATGAGAGGTAACCTACCATACCAGAAGGAGTACCCTGATGCACTAGAAAAACCCCAAATCCATGCAAGCAGAGAAGCAAACTAGAAGCAGACTGTTTTGCACTACAGAAGTCCAAAAGCTCAGGAATTATAGCCCATACGCACCTAGGAGAATATGGGTTGCTGGTGCAGAAAATGGGGAATTGATTAAAGGAAATTAGTTTCTAAATTGAGAAAGTACTGCACAGTAGTTAAGCAAATAAACAAAAAATATAAACATCAAACAATTATGATATTTCAGGACATTAGGGAGAAACAGATCATGTTAAGTTTCCGAAAGTAGGAAATTGAAAATCGGAAACACGTCAGAACTCTCAAGAAGTCATTGGAGCATGCTTTAGAAAATCTGAACTCAATGATTTTGTCTTTTTTGTTTTATTTAACTTTAAACAACATACATTTATTAACCTACATTTCTGGAGGTCAAAAGTATGAAAGCAGGCTTGCTGAGCAGAAGCCAAAGTATCAGCAGGACTATTTCTTTTTTCTTTTAAATCTTTTAGGTAATATTTTATTTATTTATTTTCATTGAGTCATAATTCATTGTATATATCTATGTGGTACAGAGCTGAATCCATGAGAAATTCAACCTAGAATTTCTTACTCGGAACTCCTACCTAGAATGCCGTCGAGACAAGAACGTGTAAGTGTTAACATTACTTGAGATCTGATCAAGGGAGAAGAATAACTTGAGTGACATAATATAAAGGGATCATTTATAAGGATTATTTTATTTGCAATTGTAGGAAGTGGTAAAGAAATTTAAGAAGGGCTGTTGTTTCTGTGTCTGGTGGTGTGCCTGAAGTTACGGTCTATCAGCAGGACTGGCGGTTAGGGAGAAAAGCTGGATATGAAGCATGAGGGAGTAGGAGAGAAATTGGAACCCTCACTGTCTCTCACTGCCTTCAAAAGTGATGCAGGTTATCTGCAAAAGATGCTGGTACCCAATACATCAAAGGTGTACGTGTACCTGGCCCAGGATTCCAAGAAGCTGAAGGAGAGATCAGGTAGAAGCTGGTGGAATCACAGGCCCAGCTGCTTCTTTGCAAGAACAGGGTGAACCAGGAGATGAACGACAGGGTGTGTGTGCTGCATGGCATCTGACACTCTGCACTGACTCAGAGAGTGGAATGGTTACTACTTTACCACCACTTGAAAATCTCATACAAAGTTCTCTTGTGGCCGTATCTAACCATGAATATGAGAGATGGAGATTCTGGAAAACATATTTCTGGGTTAGCCAAGTTGTCCCACAAAAGACACAATGCATGCACTGTCAGACCTTTCAGACCTTAAAAAGTTGTCTCCCACTCATCCTCTTTCTGGAAACTTCTAGAGAATATACTCCCTTCAAGCAAGAGTGTAAACCAATATTAAATAGGATGTGGAATTCAGAACACAGAGGATCGATACATCAGAGAGGTGATGGGAATCCCCAGGAAGATGGTGGAGGGATGCTGGAGGACAACATTGCTTCTAGAGCATCTAATCCAGATTGGAGCAAAGGATCTGGGAGGGAAATATCCAGAAAAAAGATATTAGAAATTGTAAAGCTTCACGTTATGGATGGAATTGTGTGTCCCCCAAAGTCCATTTACTAGAAACTTAGCCCTCATTGTGACAGTTCAGAGAGGGGAAATCCTGTTATGGTAAATGAAAGGTGGGGCCTTGAAGAGATAATTAGATTGTGAGGACCATCCCCTAGTAAACAGATTAATCCATTGATGGTTTAATGGTGGTTATGGGTGTGGTTCTGAGGGCTTTAAAAGGTCAAAGTAAGCTGCCATCCATCATGTGATACCCTGCCTTGCTGTGAAGAGTCACTACCCGTCAAGGCTCTCACCAGATGTGTTCCCTGAACTTTGGACTTCCCAGCCTCTGAAGCTGTAAGCAGTAAATACTGTTTCTTTCTAAATTACCCAGTATCAGGTATTCTGCTATAGCAGCACATAAATGGGACTAATACAGTTCCCAATATGTTTTAATCATGCTGAAGGGAGATTTAATAATCTGGTAGAAATTCTAGGAATAAGTTAATAATAGATACATAGAAAACTGATCAAACAAGAGAAAAAAAGAAAAAGATACAATATAATGGACACCAAAAAAAAAATGCAAAGTGACCCAAGTGTGGTTAATTTTTAAATTCCAGGCTAATATTAGCAAATATCAACCAAGCGAAAATTATGATCTTATTGGGAAAATAGTGAAAGGGGAATTGTGCTTGTGTGTGTGTGACATGGATAAGCAAGAAATAGAAAAAGATCTTGTTATTTAGAAACATGAAGTCAAACAGTAGAAGAAACAGCTAAAAGGATTGAAAGTGATCAGAGCGAGGCAGTGGATTGCTGCTTTTGATGAAAAAGTTTGTTGAAAATATTGAGCTTTAAAATAACATACTTAAGATTTTGAAAAAATTGGGGGAAAATTGGATCAGAGGAAATGTGACAAATGCTGCTGAGAGATTGCCCCTTGGTACTGGCAATATGGAAGTCTCAAAGCTGAGCACTGTGAGTGTGATGTTGTGAAAATATGTATTCCGTTTTCATTTCTGTCTTGTGGCATACAACTCCTAAAATCCTTAGAATCTCCAAAGTGACAGGAGTGTCTTTTTATATGCCAATGAGTTGGCTGATGGCTGGCAGCCCCAAGGGGGCTGGTTACCAGGGAAACCAACTTTGTGATTTGAGGGAGGAGAGAGAAGCTGAAGGTTAAGTTGATTACCACTGGCCAATCATTTAATCAATCATGCTTACAGTAATGAAACCTCTGTAAAAACCCAATAGGCCTAGGATTGCAGAGATTCCAAATAACTGAACAAATGGAGATTCCTGGGGGGTGGCGTGCTCAGGGAGGGCATGGAAGCTCTGTGTCTGCTCCCCCACACCTTGCCCTGTGCATCTCTTCATCTGCATACCTTACAATATCCTTTATAATAAACGGGTATGGATGTAAATAAGGGTTTTCCTGAGTTCTGTGAGCTGCTCAGCAAATCAACCATATCTGAGAAAGGGGTTGCTGGGATCCTAATTTATAGCCTGTTGGTCAGGGGTTCGAGGATCTTGAACTTGCGATTGGCATCTGAAGTGGAGGCAGTCTTGAGGACTGAGCCCTTAGCCAGTGGGATCTGATGCTATCCCAGGTAGATAGTGTCAGAATAGATTTGAAGTAGAGGACACCCAGCTGCTACCCACTGCAGGACTGATTGCTTGGTGTGAAGGGGACCCCCCCACACACACACACATTGGACCATAAAAGTCTTCTGTGTTGTTGCTGAGTAAGAGTAGAGGAAAAGCACTTGAGATTGTTTATGTAGATATATATATATTCTCGGAGTGAGAGAAGTAGTTTCTTCAGAAAGGCATAAAAATACACCAGACTTGTTTGGGTGCAGGGGCCACAAGAGAAAGTGAAGAGAGTAGGTGCTCCTTTTGGGGAGTTTTTATATTAAAAAGAGCAGAGACATAGGGACAATCTCTGGTGAGAAGTGTTTTGTTTTATTTTTATTTGTAAAATTATTTGATTGAGAAGGAGATATTACAACATGTTTATTCACTGGTGGGGACAAACCTGAAAAGAGGGAAAGGGGAAGATACAGGTAATTGTTAGAACCAGTTCCTTGGATTGACAAGACAGGAGGAGAGAGGGTTGCATTCACCGTGGGGTGGAAGTGTTGGCACTTCTTTCGTACCCTGGTCTAATCTGTCAGAATCTTCCACCTAAAGTATTGCAATAACCTCAGAACGTAGCACTTATACTTCTTTCCTTGTTGACCACAGTCTTATCACAATGCAGCAGCCAGGGCGATCAGTGTAAAATGTGAATTTGGGTTGCATCAGTCTTCTGCCTTCAGCTCCACAGTAGCTGCACTTCTCACTTAGGCTAACTCTGAAACTCTTAAAATTGCTTACACGTCTGATCAATTCTCCTCTCATTTGTGATCAGTTCTCCTCTCATTCACTCAGCAGCAGGTTCGCTAGTCTTCTTGTGGAATTTTGAACTTGCCAGGACACACCCTTGATACTCATCCCCGTGCTGGCTCTTTCCTTGTCCTCTACCCCTGTGTCCCTGTGGGTCACTCCCTTATCTCCTTCAGGCCTTTTGCTGAGAAAAGGACTTTTCCCAGTGAGCCTTTGTAGAATTATTTTATTTATTTCTGCAGTCCTGCTGCCACCCAGCCCACCCCCAATTCCATATCTCTATCCTGTAGACTCGTATTATCCTTTGAGAGTTGAACCTAAACTCTACAGTTTCTTTTAAAACTTAGGGGCATACATTTTAGGTGAGATTGGTCAGCGTGTCTGTGTGTTTTTCCCAGCTACATTCAGGAATGGAGAGACAAAAATGGATTCAACCAGGATTGGGGCTTGCCAGAAAATAAATAAGGATATGGGAATGGCAAAGTAGTAAGGCTGAAAACAGCGAGGTGATTATAATGGTGCACTGTCTAACCTGAACCGGGCTTGAGGGTTAGAATTAGATAGCAAAGGTGTGGTAGGGTAAATGGAAGTTCTGGTGAAAACTGTTATTCCTGGAGATTGAATAAAAAGAAGAGAATGTGGAAGGAGACTGGGATGGTTTGAACTGGAGGTGCCGTATTAATTGATAATGGTGAGTTGCAGGGTTTGACACCACAGCTGAAACTGGAGTAGAGAACTTGAGTATTAGAAGTGTGGAGGCTAAGACAGAATGGTCAGGGAACTGGATGAATTATGTGTATCATATTAAAACAACCAAAGAGATAACAGGAGGTAGTGGGGGCTCCATGAGAGAGTAAACCAGATATGAAATAGGGCATGGAATGAAAATAGCCACGTACCAAGGAGACTGCAGGAGAAAAAGTGTCTTCGGGAGCAGACAGGTTGGGAGAGAACACAAAAGCAAAGCAGTGTTCAGAGTCTGAGGATATTGGGAAGCCTTGCTAATAAACAGACCCATTTCCAGCAACAACTGTAAGAGGTTTGAGTCAGGAGGGAGTGGACAGAGTTGAGACAGATTAGAGCCACATGGGCCCAAGATCCCAGTTATCCTGGAAGCTGACATAGGAGTCTTGCACGTCTCAGAGTCTGAGAGCTCTGGAAATGTGAGTTACAATGAGATTCGTCTTGAGAGCTTTTTAGGGGAAGACGGATGCTCAGTTCTAGCCGTAGCTTTCTCTTGGCCCTGGAATTTTTAGGCAGTTTGAAGTGATGAGAAAAGGGTCTGTTGGGAGAAGCTGCATGTTGGGCTGGGAAGGAGGAGCAATAAGGAATTCTTGTAGAAGCCACATTCGGTTCTACCAATAGGCAGGAGAGTTTTTTGTTCCATCGCATTCTTTCTGGAGAACAAAATCTAATAACAGCTTACATGGAGAGAAGTGAAAAGAGAAAATAAAGAGTGGGAGAAAAAGGAAATAAAATACATTTAAAATCACAAAATATTATCCAGCCACAGTGGCTGGCAAATATTCACAAGATTCACTCCGTTGGTAAGATACAATGGCCACTCTTTAAACCCAGCTCTTCTGACTCCCATCTGGTTGGATTATTAGCATCTTTCTGGCTAAACAGATTCTTGGAGTACTCAAAGTCATCTCATTAAGTGACATGTGAGAGGGTTAAATAAACATCAGTTGGAAAATGTAAAATATTTCAAGGCTTCTTTAGAAGAGACATCTATAAACACTGAAATTATCTTGAAATGACTTACAGGTATTATTTTCAAAGAGCATGATGATTATTTATGTAGCAACATTCTGGCAGAAAGCCACACACCACCTGTTTTCGTCTTCCTACAAATGGGAAAAATTCTGGAGTCACTTTGCAATTAACCACTTTGATCTACTTCTGGCAATGCATTCTTCATCATCTTCATATTATAATACAAGTAGCACCTCTGAATTGAAGGCATTGAACTAGAGAAAAGAACATAAACACACACAGAGGCACCCGTAGCAAATTAGAGCAAACCAGCAGCAAACTGTAAGAGGCTGCTTCAGAGTATTGAGATTCAACTCGACTTCGTTCAGTTCGACTCAATTTCTTTCATACAGCAGGGTAACCCATACTTGCTTTGGTCTTAATTTCTAACCAATGTTAAGTGGTTCTGCTCATCACTGGCCAATGCCACTGATGAATAACACAAGCATGAGCTGGTGAGTAAACGTGCTTAATAACCATATGTAGTATGTCTGTGAACTAAGAGGAAAATAAAATTTGGAAAGGAAGAAAATCAGAAATTAACCATTCTGTTAAAACAAGGGTAGATGCAAAAGTGAAGTTGGTATAAAAATCTCCCCTGTTGAATAAAATCAGGTCTGTTTGGATAAGATAATTGCAGCAAGGGAACATGGTACTTATTATTTCTATAATACCATTTTTTAAATGCAATTTTGCAATAAGCAGATAATATAAGAAAATGACATCTAAAAGTTAGCCTTTCCACTTCACTTTGCTGTTACGAAGACTAAAAAGAATAAATGGGGGCATGATGTTTAAATTATGGCCATTGAATACATTATTTTATACATATGTACATTTCATGTATATGGTATAAAGTGCTAGTATATTATAATTATATATATGGTATAAAGTACTATATATACTAAATATATACATTATATTATATACTATATGATATTGTACAAGCAAACAACAAAAAAGAGAAAACTCATCACAAAAGACATGTACCAATGTGTCCAAAATTGATGAATTCACTTACAAATAAAAGCATCCTTTGTTGGCCTTGAACCCTATCAAGACCTGAGAGAATTTGAATAATGACATTGCTTCTCATAAGCTCCTGAAACTGTAATGGAAGACCCCTTTGTGATCAGACGGGAATTGTATAGAAATGTCTTGTGAGGGTTTTGAAAACCTGAATAACAGCAGGAGCTTCCTGAGATATGTTTATGGTTTTGTTAGTGAAAAGTGTTCAAGTTTTGGGAGCTGTTATGGTTTTCTGTGAAATAAAAAGTTCTGTGTAATATTCTGTTTTCTCATAAACAAAGCATCTAATTATGAAAGTCTAAACCTCCTTTACTGCTCCAACAAAAACATGTAATAAAAAATAAAACCTATTTAGAAGACTTTTAATAGAAGAAATAGTTAGATAAATAAGATAAAATGAATATTTCTAGAGTTAAGGAAAGACTTGCATCTGCAGAGTTAAAACATGGTAAACAGAAAAGAAAATCTAGATATATTATGATGAAATACCAGAACTTAAAGATTAAAAAATAAGCAGAGACAGGGCAAAAATTTCATTGAACAGGATAAAGATCGAACTGGCATCAGATGTTTCCCTCATTGACGACAGTGGTGGTTAAAATATGATAGATTCCAAACTCTTCAAAATTCATAACCAGCCTCAACAGCATTTAAGTACAAGAGCAAACAAAAATGTTTTTGGTTTTTCAAGAAAACAAAACAAAACAAAAGGAACAAAACAAAAGGTCTATGCTCAGCCTTGATTTTCCAAATAAAGGATAGCACGAGACAAGGACTTAGGAGATAGTGGCTTATGTGGGAAGTGTTGCCAAGGAGCAGGAGTAGGGGACTGGAAGGGGGACAGGGAAGGAAAGAAAGACAATCTAGGGATGCATTTTAATTTTTTTATTGATTTATTACTTATTTCAATGACATAGTTACTGAAATTATTGCAAGTTATTTTAACTGCACAGTTCAGTATATTTTAAAATATGTCTACACCCATATAACTGATGCCCACTTAAGAATCATTTCCAGCATCCCATAAGTTTCCCTTGTGGCTCTAATTCTATGTATACTCTAGCATTTTGTTTCATTGATGATAAGGTTTGCTAATGACCTGGGATGTCACACACACTAACTTATACATAGAAAATTATAGAAACTGTCAAAGATTCTATATTTCATAGAGGTTAAATATTCTTTAGGTGGGAAGATCACCTTGATCCTGTAGAGAGGAGGTTTCAGGCTTCACCAGAGTTGGTCTCTTTAGTTTTGCTCTTAGTCCTAGGGTTTGGCTTTTCTCAGTTTTTGCTGAAAACCGGAGGTTTTTAACAAGCCCTTGTAACTTGGTTGGATTTGAACTCCAAGCTCTTCCTTCCCGTGCTGGGCAGTTTCTGCAATCTCTGTATGCTCTTCAGCCTCCCAGCCGCTGCTTTCCATTGGATTTCTGGAGTTGCAAATCTGGGGTCCCTTTCTGTGACTCACTCCCTTTGGAAATTTAACCCTCACCCCCCCTCACTTCCAGCCACTCTTGCATTCCTGACCCCTGACCTCTTTCTCCTCAGTCTAGTAAGATTGCCAGTTTCTGCATGGACTTTACCTTTCTGAGCACAGAGGAGAAAATCCAGGTATATGTGGAACATGCCACGTGAAGTTTCTCTTCTCTGACCTCTAGCCTTTGGTCTGCTTTGATTGTTCTCCAAAAATTAAAAACTACTATTTGAGTTTTTAATTTTTTTCTTCATAATTTGTTCAGCTTTTATACTTCTTATCAGCATAAGGGTTTGTCCAAAGCCCTCTATTTCTAATCAGTCAACAAGTCTGATATATTTTGCTCACTAAATATCTTCTAACGGTCTCTGAAATCTCTCCCTCCCCGCCTTCTCTGCTGTCACTTTCCTCATCGAAGCTTCCATCAACTGTGCATTTCTCCTAGAACTCCTGCCTTCTTTCTCTTTTTGCCTCACACACTCTCACTTTCATCCTACTGTTTTTTACATCACACTTAGAGTGTGTCCTTTCAAGTTGAATTCTGATTTAACTCCTTTCTCCATGTCTTCAGCTAATTCAACAATCAAATTGGAAATTATTTCTGTCTGTGGTGTAAATTGTGATCAATTTTATTAGTTGTCTTAGTTTTAGTAAATATGACATTAAATGGCCTGGAAATTTGAGACTTTTCTGGAATAAATAATGCAGGTAAGATCAGATTGGGGAAAGTAGTCACCAGGCAGATTTAACCCAGCCAGAGAGGTCTTCCTGTATAGGGATTGGGTAAATATTCCAATGAAGTAAAACCAAAGAACTCTCAGCTGGAAGTAGCAGCAGTTGAGAGGAGAGATGGGAAGCAACTGGGGAAAACAAAGGGCTTGTGAAACCATGCCCAGTATGCCCCAGTAGGCATCTAGGGATAAGAATGGTGTATGAAGACAAACATTGCTGCAATAATCTCCTGATGGTGATCCTCACTGAACCTCTAGAGAAGAGTTGCAGAGATCAGCTAGTTTGGGTTCCTTCAACAAAGACTGAGGGGGGAAAAAAGTATTTTGCCAAAGTGTACAGCTCTGCATGGTTTCTTCCCGAGAAGCTTGTGTGACAGACACAGCTTAATTCTCATAATTACCAGGGTTGCAAAAATGTACGGCCCAGGAGACAGCTGCTGGTGAGAGATAATTATTAACCTGTTTTGGAAATAGCATTCTCTGGTCCCCATGAACTTAATGACACAGTGCTACCAGCAGGCAAAATGTTGAACTGCCTTTACTTGTTATCACATTAACAAAACATAATTCCTGAAGGCCGACCGCACCTCCTAACCTAGTATATTTAAAACCTTGGAATATATATGTTATTTTTATACCCATTTTCTTGAAAAACACAAATGTTTGGAAGGATTTATCAGATGTAACTGTAAAAGAAAGTCATTTAAAAGTAAGTAGCAGAGAAGTACACCACTCGCATATAGTATTGAAAGATTATTTTTTTAAAAGTTGTATTTATTTAACCAACAATTTCCATCAAGTATTTGGTATTTCCTTTAACTTACAGTAAGTACGACATATTTTAATGTCTTGTTTTTCAAACCAAAGAACTTGCCGATTCTCCAGAATATATTCATAGATAGCACTGCATTTAATTCAAAACTTTGTGAACAGTTCATCACTTGAACAGCAAAGTGCTTTTTAAAATATATTTTATTTTGTTAGAGTATTTTATGTTTTGATTCACCGTAAAATTGAGCAGAAAGTGCAGAGATTTCAACATTCTCCCAGCTCCCATGTGTGGCGCAACCTCCCCCACTATCAACATCCCACATCAGACTGATGTATTTGTCACAATTAATGAAACTATATTGATGCATCATTATCATCTAAAGACCGTAGTTAAATTAGGATTCACTCTCGCTGTTGTACCTTCTATGAGTTTGGACAGGTATATAATGACATGTATCCACCGTTATAAAATCATACAGAGTAGTTTCGCTTCCTTAAATCTACGCTGGGATAGTCTTTCTATCCGTCTCTGCCCACCCCTGCCCAGGCCCTGGCACCACTGGTCCTTGTACTGCCTCAATAGTTTTGCCTTTTCCTGCATGTCATATAGTTGAAATGAGACAGCCTTTTCAGACTGGCTTATTTTACTTATTAACATACATTTAAAGTCTCTCCATATCTTTTCTTACTTGATGGCTAATTTATTTAGCACAAAAATAATATTTCATTTCCTGGACCACAGTTTACTTTTGATTCATTCCCGAAGGGTATCTTGGTTGCTTCAAATTTTGGTAATTATGGGTCAAGCTGCTATACACAACCATGTGCGTGTTTTTGTGTGGACGTAAGCTTTCAACTCTTGTGGGTAAATACCAAGGAGCGTGATTGTTGGATTTTACGGTAAGAGTCTGTTTAGTTTTGGAAGAAACTTCAAATCTTTCTTACAAAGTGGCTGTACCATTTTTCATTTCCACCAGCAATGAATGGGAGACCCTGTTGCTCCACATCCTTGCCAGCATTTGCCATTGTGAGTGTGTTCGGTGTGAAGAGTTTTCTGGGGTGTGGCTGTGCCCTAGTTTGTTTCACTATTCACCTGTTGAAGAATATGTAAGTTCTTTGTAGTTTTAACTCCTATAAACAGATGTAGGTTTACATGTGCATGTAAATTTCCATTTCTCTGGGATAAATGTTCAAGTATTTAATTCTCATAATATGTGATAATTACCTGCTTAGTTTTACAACAAACTACCCAACTGTTTTTATTTTGTTGTTGTTGTTATTATTGTTATTTTTCCCCCCAAACTGTTTTCCAAAGTGGTTGTAGCATTTTACATTCCCAACTGTAATCTCTGAGTGATTCTGTTTCTGTGCATTCTGACCAGAATTTGGTGTCGTTTTTTATTTTTTTGCCATTGTGATCTGATCTGTGTGTAATGATATCTAAGTGTGGCTTTAATGATACTGAACAGTTTTCCATGTGCTTACACCAACATCACTCTGCTTCAATTATTCTAGCTTAATAACAGGCATTGACTTCTGGTAATGCAAGTCAACAATTTTGCTCTTCTTGAGAAAGCATTGACTATTTTTGTGTAAATGTTAGAATAAGTGTTTTGGTTTTATTAAAAAAAAACTGGCTGGATAATTGACTGGGTTTGTATTTATTCTATAGATCAAATTTGAGAGAAGTGAGAATTTTACAGGATTGAGTCCTCCACTTCATGAATATGCTATATCTCCCTATTTATGGAGACATTCTTTAATTTTCTCAATAATGTTTAGTAGCTTTCAGCACAGATGATTTGCATATCTTTCTTTCATAAAATTTACTCTTTAATATTTTACCATTTGCTGCTATCTTAAATAGTAGCTTTATTTAAATTATATTCTCTCTTTTCTCTCTTTGTTGCTGAGACAAAGATGTCAATTAGTTTTGTTAATTATAGTCATGTATCCAGAGATATTGCCAAGTTCATTTACTAACTTCATACTTATAAGTAGATTCTTTCAGATTTTCTATATAAACAATTTTTCATCAGCAAATAATGATGATCTCATGTATTTATTATTTACCTTTCAATCTTTATATTTATTTCTTTTATTAAAAGCTTTTACTATTCTTATTGATTTCCTGAAAGATTGCAATAAACATCCTTGACTTGTTGCAATCTAAAATAAGTTATTATTTTCCCATTTCCTGACAATGAAATGACCTTAAGACTTCATAATTCCATTTACACCTTTACCATGGCTATCATGCATTGTAATGAATATATTTTATATATGAATATATTTCAATCTCATAAACTAATTGTTATTATCATTGCCTGTAATTATTATGTTTATCTAATATTTACCATATGTTTTGATATTTTTTGGGGGGGATTTTTGTGTTTTCTTTTGAATTATTTTTGGGGGGGAAGATGTTTTTTCAGGAGATTTTTTTTTAAAATTTCAGTACATTAAACATGTTATTCCACTGTCTTTTGCTTCCTTTTTTGTTGTTGAAAGAGTAACATCAATTTTATTCAATTTTCTATTTCTCCTTGGTTTTCAATAGTTTGTATGAATACACCTAAGTGTGACTTTTTTCTGTAGTCATCTTGCTTGGAGTTCATAGAACTTCTTGAATTTGTATCTGTTTTTCATCAACTTTAGAAAATGTTTGGCCATTAAATCTTCAAATATTCCTTCTATCACATTGAATCTCTCTTCTCTTTTTGGAGAGTTTTTTATTATATCCCGTATGTGTTACACTCATTTCTAGATTATTTTATCTTAGACTCTTAGTGACTCAGTATGAAAATTTGTATTGATCTATCTTGCAGTTTTCTAATAACGCATGATGTTTAATAACCTATCCCTCAAGTTCTTAATCATAGTTATTGATGCTTTTCAGTATCAAAAGTCCTATTTTTATCTTTTTTATAGATTTCAGTTTTTTATTAACACTTTGCATCTTTATCTATTTACTTATGCTGTATTTTGTTGAATATATTAATTATAACAAATTTAAAAGCCTTGCCTACTCCAAAATTTTGATCATCTGTGGTTCTGTTTCCAATGTCTATTTTGATCATAAATTTTTGCAATTTGACCATTATAGTGTCTTTTTAAACTTAATGTTAAACACTGGACACTAAAGTTTTACACTAAAATTATGTTTTCTTCTTCAGAGAGAGCTTATTCTCCCCTTTGACAGGCATATAAAACACAAGTTAATCATTTTAATCGACTCAGAGACTGAGATGCTATGATGCTGAGGTTTAGGAAAGTTTGTCTGGACTCAGTTTACCTGTTGCTTGCTTTTGATCCTGGGTTTTAAGGTTTTCCAGTCAAGAGACTAAGACAATGCCCAGGGCCCTGCCTCCTGGGAAGTTTCTAAATGTGAACCTTTGTCTCTATTATTACAAGATTCTTGAAAACCTACTCAGTGAATTAGACAGTTATGCTATTGAATCATGCAAGATTTTTTGAAAATGAGGTCAGATTAGTAGAATTTTCATTATCAGTTCCAAATAGTAATAGCAGTAAGTTTTTAGTGCACAAAAATATAACTTTTTAAATAAAATGGACAGCATCATTGTCCCAATGGTGCTAGACACATTGGTCTCCTTGTCCCTTTCCCATCCTAATTTTGAACGGTATTATATTTAATAGTTTTATATTGTCATTAATGCACAGCACACATGCTCTTTCTGGTAACCATGCTCCTGACAGCTACTTAAAACTACTTCAATATTTAAATATACTAAATGTTTCAATATAGTTCATGTTTCATTTAAAACCTGCTGTGCAGGATATTTAAAGTTTAAATGTGTTTAATAAGATGTAATAAAAAGGACAAGGAACCTTTATGTATTGGTAGTAAAAAGCATAGTCAGTTGTGAAGTGCACATAGGTTTATATAAGTCTCAAGTGCATTTTGTTAGAAGCCATGTAAAGAGGGAAAGTGTTTGATGTCGTAGGCACACACATTTGAGATATTTTAAGTTCGGTGGTAAAAACACCTCTGGTCAGCAAAGTAAGAAAGAAGCAGTCGCAGAATATTTTTATTCTGCACCAATCAGGATCCAGTCGGAAATAGAACTCAAACCAGTTATATTAATTTAGCACTTAATGAAAAGCATTATTTATACTTTATGAAGTATGGAAAATATATAAAATAAAATAAATAAGACTTCGGAAGTAACAGAGAGGTAGTACTGCAGAAAGTTGTCATGACTAAGGCTGTGGAAGAGGTTAGGGTTACTAAAACCTAGAAGTTTAGAGGAGGGACCCCAGAAGATGAGACCTATGTGTGTGAGGAAGGATGTGACTCTGGTAATGCTGGTACCTCAGGAGCTCAGGGCTCCTAACACAGATCTCTAAAGGGGGTGCCCAATCTGACTGTGCCTCAGGACCTTGGGGGACAGCACCTTACTGAATGGCGATCCAGACCTCTGAGCAGAGGGACAAGGACAGGGTGGTATTTGTATTAATATTTCAATGGGATATGATCAAACTGATTCTGAAATTACTAGAAAATAAAAAACAAAGTTGAAAACTAGCATCCACTGTGGCCATATTTGAAACTTTAATCTTTCAACAGCAGTGGCTGTTTCCTTTGCTCTCAAGTAGTTCCTTCTATGGAGGGGAATCCAATTTTTTTTCTTCTAAAGGTTCTGAATCTTTGATGACCCCGACTTTGACCACTACTCAGTTTTCTATTAGAGTTTTCCATTAAAAATGCTGTCAGATTCACCAGAAAATTCTCGGGGTTCCAGATACATAATTCTCAAAATGATCACTGACTTAAATATAAAATGCAAAACTATAGCATTTTTATTTTTTAAATTAATTAATTAATTAATTAATTAATTAATTGACCTGTAAGGGGATCGCAACCCTCGGCACGGTGTGGTCAGCACCACGCCATCCCTATATAGGATTTGAACCTGCGTCCTCGGTGCTAACAGCGCCACACTCTCCCAAGTGAGCCACGGGGCCAGCCCAAAACTATAGCATTTTTAGAAAATAATATGTGAAGAATTTTAGGATCTAGTGCTAGGCAAAGAGTTATGAGACTTGACATTGAAACAAGATCTATAAAAATACTGATACATTGGACTTTATCAAAATTAAACACTTTTGCTCTGCAAAATGTCTTTTTTAAATGATGAAAAGACAAATTATAGATTGGGAGAAAATTTTTGTAAATCACACACGTGACAAAAGTCTAATATCTAGATTATATATATAAAGAACTCTCAGAACTCAACTGTAAAAACAAAACAACACACAGCACAACTCAAAAACAAAAATGAAATAGCCTAATTACAAAATTGGCAAAGGACTTGAACAGACATTTCCCCAAAGATGATATACAACTGGCTAAGAAACACGTGAAAAGATCCTTAACATCACTAATTACAAGGGAATTGCAAATCAAAGCCACAATGTGATATCACCTCACATGTATTAGAATGGCTACGATTAAAAAAAAAATAGTTGGTGAGAATGTGTGAAATTGTTACACTTCTGCACTGTTGGTGAGATTTCAAAATGGTACAACTTCTGTGGAAAACAACATGCTGGTTCCTCAAAAAGTTAAAAATACAACTATCAAATGATTTAGCAATCTCACTTCTGGGTATATATTCAGAAGAATGGAAAGCAGGATTTCTAAAAGATATTTGCAAACTCACGCTTGTAGCAGCATTATTCACAATAGCCAAAGGATGAAAGCAACCCAAATTTTTGTTGCCAGATGAATGAATAAATGAAATGTAGTATATCTATACAATGAAATATTATTCAGACTTAAAAAGGAAAGAAGTGCTGTCACATGCTATGACATGGATGAAAGTTGAAGAAATTATGCTGAGTGAAATAAGACAGTCACAGAAAGACAAATATTGCATAAAATGACCTATACAAGTTGTCTAAAATAATCATATTCATAAAAACTGAGAGTAAAATGGTGATTACTAGGTGCTGCGGGAGGGGGAAAGGGGGAATTATTTAATGAGTATAGAGTTTCTGTTTTCAAGATAAAAATGTTCTGGGAATGTGTTGCACATTAATGTGAATATACTTACCATTACTGAACTTTGCATTATGGCAAGCTAATAAATGTTATATTATGTGTTTTTTTTTTTTACCACAATTAAAAATAAAAATAAAACAAAAACAAACTGCAATAAAATCGTACTTAAAAAATGGGCAAACGACAGGAACATCATTTCACCAAAGAGGACATACAGATGGAAAATTTTTAAAAGTCCATGAAAAGATGTTTGAGGTTATTAGCAATTTAAAAATTACAAATTAAAATCACAATGAGTTATCACCCACACCTACAAGAATGCGAAGAAATGACAACACCAAATGATGGTGAGAATGCAAAGAAACTAGACCTCTCATACAGTTTTGATGGGGATGTAAAATGATACAGACACTCTGGAAAACAGTTTCACAGTTCTTATAAAACGACACATGCCATTATTATACAACCTAGGAATTCAACTCTATATTTCTTTTGGTTATATGTCATAAACTTTTAAATAAATGTTTATAGCAGCTTTATTCATAATAGCTAAAAATTGGTAACAGCCCATATGTCCGTCAACTAATAAACAATCAAATGAATTGTAATATGCTCACACTGTGGAATACTTACACATCAATATAAAGAAATGAAGTATTGATATGGGTAGCAAGTTGAATGAATCTTTTAGTAATCATGCTGAGTAAAGAAAGCAAATCCCGAAAGGTTATTTATTATGTGATGTCATTTATATAACACTTTGAAATGACAAAATTTTAGAAATCAAGAAAGAATAGTGGTTGCCATGGGTGGAGAATAAAGTGGGTGGGATGGGGGCAGAAGGGAGTTGGGTACAGTTATAAAAAGGTGACATGAGGGATCCGTGTGGCAATGCAGCTGTATAGTATCTTGACTGTGGTGATGAATACATAAACCTACATGAGTGATAAAATTATATCCATGGACATACACACACAATAAATAATATAATGATAAATAAATAAATGAATAAACTAAAACTGGGAAACTGGGTAAGACTGGCTTATTATATAAATGTGAGTATCCTGTTCGTGATGTTGCACTATATTTTTGAAAAATGTTACCACCAAGATAACTGGGTAAAGGGTACACTGCAATTTCTGTGTAGTTGTTCATATATCACACGCGAAACTACAATTATATCAATACACTTTCAATTTAAAAAATCAAATCAGCGTTCTTCCATTTTACCTCTCAAACAACTCAGTCTTAAATCGAGGAGGTGGGTGAGATCAAGGTAGATGTCTGCAGCTGAGACTGGGAGAGAACAGTGGCCCAGAGCAAGATGCTGGAGTTGGGCCAGAGTGCAAAGCGTGCCCTCGGTAGGCAGTGCAGTAAAACGTCAGCCAAGGAGCGCGACGAGGAGGGAGCACACACGGGAGCATGCGGTGTGCTCTGTCCCAGCCCAAGGAAGGAAGGAGAGTGTTCACATGAAGGCCGGACCGGTGGCTGGTGTCAGAGCACAAGCACAGGGAGGAGACTGTCCATGTGGGGAGTGGCCGAGCACAGCCACAGAGGCATATAAGAGAAAGGTTACATAGTGGAGAATTTAACAAAAAAGTGACTAGGGTAAGAGCAGCTTTGTTTTTCAACTATCATAAAAACAAGCTACAAATACAACAAAAAGAAACTACAGAAAGGGAAAAAAGTAAATTATGCCCTAAGAGGTAGAATTAGAATTAAAGTTGTCACTGGAAACTCATGGTTTTCAATGTGTTTGTAGATAAGGAACTAAATATAGGTGAAAATGACTCTGTGAGAATCTGCAAGCAGATACACTCCAATAACAATGTGCACACATAGCATCCAGATCTTGTTTTCTTTTTTTATTATTATGAATATTCATGAGATACAAAGCTAATTGTCACCCCTCATGCCCATGATGTAAGGGCCAGATTCCTATTGGCAGCATGTCCATTACCAGAAATTACTTTTGTACCCCATGTCCCCCACCGATATATCCCCCAACCGCCCTCCCCCCCCTTTCATGCCCACTCCACTTTGTAGCCTTAGGAATGTCCCCTCCCTCTGTAAGTCCAACGCACCACTGTGGTCTTTCTTTCCTTCCTTCTTTCTCTCTTAGCTCCCACATGAGTGAATACATGTGGTATTTATCCCTCTGTGATTTTCTTATTTCACTCAACATAAGTTTCTCCAGGCTCATCCATGTTGTTGCAAATGGGAGTATTTCATTCTTTTTTATGACGGAGTAGTATTCCATACTGTATACATACCACAGTGTCCTTATCCAATCATCCATTGATGGACGTTTAGGTTGGTTCCATATCTTGGCTATTGGAAACAGAGCTGTGATGAACACGGGAGTGCAGGTATCCCTTCGACATGATGATTTCCATTCCTCTGGGTATATACCCAGAAGAGGGACTGCTGGATTGTATGGAAGATCTATCTGTAGTTGTTGGAGAAACCTCCATAGTGTTTTCCATAGTGCTTGTACTAATTGACAGTCCCACCAACAGTGTAGGAGTGTTCCCTTCTTTCCACACCCTCACCAGCATTTTTTATTCACTGTCTTTTTGATTATAGCCAGTCTAACAGGGGTGAGACAGTATTTCAATGTAGTCTTAATTTGCATTTCCCTGATGGCTAGTGATGTTGAGCATTTTTTCATTTATCTGTTGGCCATTTGTATGTCTTCCTCTGAAAAATGTCTATTCAGCTCCTTTTCCCATGTTTTAATTGGGGTATTTGTTTTTTTTACTGTATAATTGCTTGAGTTCTATGTATATTCTGAATATTAATCCCTTGTCACATGCATAGTTAGCAAAAATTTTCTCCCATTCTGTAGGCTGTCATTGCACTCTGTTGATTGTTTCCTTTGCTGTGCAGAATCTTTTTAATTTGATACAGTCCAATTTGTTTATTTTTTCTTTTGCTGCTTGTGCTTTTGGGCTCATGTTTCTAAAGCCTGTGCCCAGACCTAATTGCTGAAGTGTTTCACCTATATTTTCCCTTAGTAACTTGACAGTTTCAAGTCTTATACTTAAGTCTTTAATCCATTTTGAGTTGGTTCTAGTGTATGGTGAGAGATGTGTATCTAGTTTCATTCTTCTGCATATGGATATCCGGTTTTCCCAGCACCACTTATTGAAGATGCAGTCTTTTCCCTAATGTAGATTTTTGTTGCCTTTGTCCAGTATCAATGGCTGTAAGCCTGAGGGGTGATTTCAGGGTTCTCAATTCTACTCCAATGGTCTAAACACTAGTACCATGCTGTTTTAGTTACAAAAGCTTTGTAGTATAATTTGAAGTCAGGTAGTGGTATGCCTCCGGATTTATTTTTTAATATTTTTTATTTTTTGTCTCAGGATTGCTTTAGCTATTTGGGGTCTTTTGTTTTTCCATATGAAAGGTAAGATTGTTTTTTCCATTTCTGTGGAGAATGTCATTGGTATTTTGATGGAGATTGCATTGAATCTGTAGACTGCTTTGGGTAGTATAGACATTTTCACAATGTTAATTCTTCCAATCCAAGAACATGGAATATCTTTCCATATTTTTGTGTCTTCTTTAGTTTCTTTCAGAACTGGTTTGTAGTTCTCATTGTAGAGATCTTTCACCTCCTTGGTTAAATTGATCCCAAGGTATCTTATTTTTTTCGTGACAATTGTAAATGGGCTTACTTTCATTATTTCTCTTTCTGTTAATTCATTACTTGAGTATATAAGTGCTACTGATTTGGGGGCATTTATTTTGTATCCTTCAATGTTACTGAAGTTATTAACGAGCTCTAGGAGTTTTTTGATAGAGTCTTTAGGTTTTTCTGTGTACAGTATCATGTCATCTGCAAATAGAGAAAGTTTGACTTCATCTTTTCCAGTATGGATTCCCTTTATTTCTTTCTCTTTCCTGATTGCTCTGGCTATTACCTCTAGTACTATGTTAAATAGAAGTGGTGAGAGTGGGCATCCCTGTCTTGTTCCTGTTCTTAAGGGAAACGCCTTCAGTTTTTCCCCATTCAGAATGATACTGGTGGTGGGCTTGTCAAAGATGGCTTTTACTGTGTTGAGATATTTTCCTTCTATACCTTATTTGATAAGAGTCTTTATCACAAAGGGATGTTGAATTTTGTCCAATGATTTTTCAGCATCTATTGAGATAATCATATGGTCTTTGTCCTTGAGTTTTTGATGTGATGTATCACATTTTTTGACTGGGTATTGGTGGGGAATGTTGAACCATCCTTGCATCTCTGGGATGAATCCCACTTTTTTGATATGTTGCTATATTCTGATTGCTAATATTTTGTTGAGGATTTTTGCCTCTAGGTTCATCAAGGATATTGGACTGTAATTTTCTTTTTTGTTGTATCTTTATCTGGTTTTGATATCAGAGTTATGTTGGCCTCATAGAATGAGTTTGGGAGAGTAGCATCTGTTTCAATTGTTTGAAATAGTTTGAGGAGAATTGGTATTAACTCTTCTTTAAAAGATTGGTAGAATTCAGCTGTAAAACCATCCAGACCCAGACGTTTCTTTGTTGGAAGGTTGCTAATTACCACTTCAGTCTCCTTGCTTGTTATTGGTCTGTTCAGGTTTTCTGTCTCTTCTTGGTTTAGTCTTGGTAGTTTGTATGTGTCTAGAAACTTATCCATATCATCCAGATTTTCATATTTTTGTCAAACAGGTGTTTATAATATTCTCTAATGATTCTTTGTATTTCTGTGGTATCGGTTGTAATGTCTCACTTTTCATTTCTGATTTTTGTTATTTGGGTCTTCTCTCTTTTTTGTTAACTTAGCTAGGTGTGTCTATTTCATTTATCTTCTCAAAAAAACAACTTTTTGTTTTGTTGATCTTTTCTATTGTTTTTTGGGTCTCTATTTCATTTAGTTCAGCTCTGATCTTAATTATTTCTTTCCATCTACTACCTTTAGGTTTGGATTGTTGTTGTTTTTCAAGTTCTTTGAGGAATGGTGTTAGGTCATTTATTTGAAGTCTTTCCATTCTTTTGATATAAGCATTAATTGCAATAAATTTGCCTCTTAGTGCAGCTTTTGCAGTATCCCACAGGTTTTGGTATGTTGTATCTTTATTTTCATTGGTTTTTAGAAATTTTTTGATTTACTGTTTAATTTCTTCTTAGACTCATATGTCATTCAGGAGCCTATTATTTAATTTCCATGTATTTGTATAACTTCCAGAGTTTTGCTTATTGTTTATTCCCAATTTTAGTCCATTTTGGTATGAAAAGATAGATAGGATGATATCAGATTTTTTAAATTTGCAAATACTAGATTTGTGACCTAATATGTGTTCTATGGTGGAGAATGTACTATGAGCTGATGAGAAGAAAGTGCATTCTTTACTTGTTGGGTGAAATGTTCTGTATGTATCTGCCAAGTCCAGTTGGTCTAAGGTGTAGATTAAATCCTGTGTCTCTTTGTTGACTTGTTGCCTGGAAGACCTGTCCCATACTGAAAGAGGGGTGTTCAGATCACCCACTATTAATGTATTAAGTCATATTTCTTTCTTTAGGTCTAAGAGTGTTTGCTTTACATATCTGGGTGCTCCAGTATTTGGTTCATCCATATTTATGATTATTATGTCTTCTTGATAGATCCCTTTATCATTATATAGTGGCCTTCTTTTTCTCTTTTTATGTTTTTTGGTTTAAAGTCTATTTTTTTGATATAAGAATAGCTACTCCTGCTCATTTTTGGTTTCCATTTGAATGTTATATCTTTTTCTGTCTCTTCAGTTTTAGTCTATGTGTGTCTCCACAGGTGAGGTGGGTCTCTTCAAGACTACATACTTGGGTGTATCTTTTTAATTCAATCAGTCAGTCTGTGTCATTTGAATGGGTAGTTTAGTCCATTCACATTTAGAGTAGTTATGGACAAGTGTTGCTTAATTCCTGTCATTTAATTGCTTCTTGTTGAGATGGTTTAAACATGTTTAGATCATTATTTCCCCTTTTATTTCTCTTCTTCAATGTTCATTGGGAATTTAAGGTGGCATGATTTAGCTCTTTCTCTTTCTTGCTGGCATTTTTGTTTTAATGGTGGGTTTTGCTCTTTCTCATGTATTTGTAATAGTGGTCACCAATATTCAGATTCCAGATAAATGACTCCCTTAAGAATATCTTGCAAGGCTGGTCATGTGATGGAGAACCCCCAAAACTTTTGTTTGTCAGGGAAATACACTATTTCACCTTCATTTCTGAAGGAGAGCTTTGCTGGGTAAAGAATTCTTCATTGGCAATTTTTTTCTTTAAGTATTTTTAATATATCATTCCACTTTCTTCTGGCCAATAGGGTTTTTGTTGAGAAGTCTGCTGTTAGTTTGATGGTGGTTCCCTTATAAGAGACCTGATGCTTTTCTCTTGCTGCTTGTAGAATTCTCTCTTTGTCTTTGAGCTTTGTAAATTTAACTATAATGTGCCTTGGAGAGGATCTTTTTCAATAGAATCTGTTTGGGGACCTTTGAGATTCCTGGATCTGAAGGTTTGTATCTCACCCTACACCTGCGAAGTTTTCTGTTACTGTTTCCTTGAACAGGTTTTCAGTACCTATTTCTTTCTCCTACCCTTCAGGAACACCCACAATTTGGATGGTAGAGCGCTTGAGGTTGTCTGATATCTCTCTTAGATTTTCCTCATTCTTTTTAATTCTTTCTTTTTTTGTCTGCCTGTGTTATATCAAAAAGACTATCTTCAAGGTCTAAAATTCTTTCTTCTGCTTGCTCTACCCTGCTGTTCTAGCTCTCAGTTGTGTTTTTTATTTCATTGAATGAATCTTTCATTTCTAGAAGTTCTGCAACACTCTTTTTTTTAAATTTAATTTTATTTTATCAATATACAATGTGGTTGATTATTGTGGTCCATTAACAAAGCCTCCCTCCCTTCACCCCCTCCCTCAACAACCCCTTATCTATTCACTTGTTGTAACAACTTCGAGGAATTGTGATTCTTGTGTCTTCTTCCCTCCCCCACTCAGTTTATTTGTGTATTTATTTATTTATTTTTAGCTCCCACAAATAAGTGAGAGCATGTGATATTTCTCTTTCTGTGCCTGAGTCATTTCACTTAAAATAATTTTATCTAGGTCCATCCATTTTGTTGCAAATGGCAGTATTTCATTCTTTTTTATAGCAGAGTAGTATTCCATTGTGTAGATATACCACATTTTCCATATCCACTCATCTGGTGATGGACATTTGCACTGGTTCCAACTCTTAGATATTCCAAAGAGTGCTGCAATGAACACTGGGGAACAGATATACCTTTGACTTAATGATTTCCATTCCTCTGGGTATATTCCAAGCAATAGGATCCCTAGCTCATATGGTAGATCTATCTGCAATTGTTTGAGGAACCTCCATACCATTTTCCATAGAGGCTGCACCATTTTGCAGTCCCACCAACAATGTATGAGAGTTTCTTTTTTCTGTGCAACCTCACCAGCATTTATCATTCACAGTCTTTTGTATATTAGCCATCCTAACTGGAGTGAGACGGTATCTCAGTGTGGTTTTGATTTGCATTTCCCGAATGCTGAGTGATGTTGAGCATTTTTTCATGTGTCTGTTGGCCATTTGTACATCTTCCTTTGAGAAATGCCTTTTTGGCTCCTTTGCCCATTTTTTAATTGGGTTACTTGTTTTTTGTTGTTGTTGTTTTAATGGTGTTTCAGTTTCTTGTGTATTCTGGATATTTGTCCTTTTTCAGATGTATATTTTGCAAATATTTTCTCCCACTCTGTTGGTTGTCTTTTAACTCTGTTAATTGTTTCTTTTGCTGTATGTACAGAAGCTTTTTAGTTTGATATAATCCCATTTGTTTATTTTTCCTTTGGTTGCCTGTGCTTTTGGTGTCGTATTTGTTAAGTCTGTGTCCAGTCGCACTTCCTGGAGTATTTCTCCTATGTTTTTTTAAAGATGTTTTATTGTTTCAGGTTATATTAATTTCTTTAATCCATTTTGAATTGATTTTGGTATATGGTGAGAGGTATGGGTCCAGTTTAATTCTCCTGAATATGGATATACAGTTATTTTAGCACCATTTGGTGAAGAGGCAGTCTCTTCCCCAGTGTATAGGCTTGGTGTCTTTGTCAAAGATCAGATGGTTGTAGGTGTGTGGGTTGATTTCTGGATTCTCTATTCTATTCCACTGATCAATGTGTCTGTTTCTATGCCAGTACCATGCTGTTTTGGTTATTAAAGCTTTGTAGTATCATTTCAAGTCAGGTGGTGTTATGCCTCCAGCTTTTTTTTTTTTTTTTTTTTTGCTCAGAATTTCTTTGGCTATGCATGGTCTTCTGTTGTTCCATGTAAATTTATGGATAGATTTTTCCATTTCTGAAAAAAAAATCATTGGAATTCTGATGGGGATTGCATTGAATTTGTATATTACTTTGGCTAGTGTGGACATTTTCACAATGTTGATTCTTCCAGTGCAAGAGCCTGGGATATCTTTCCATCTTCTTGTGTCCTCTTTAATTTCTCTCAGCAGTGGTTTGTAGTTCTCATTATAGAGATTTTTCACCTCCTTGGTTAACTGTATTCCTAAGTATTTTGGGGTTTTTTGATGGCTATTGTAAATGGGCAAGCTTTCTTGATTTCTCTTTCTGCATGTTCACTATTGGAGAATAGAAATGCTATTGATTTTTTGTGTGTTGATTTTTTATCCTACAACTTTGCTGAAATCATTTACCAACTCCAAGAGTTGTTTTGTAGAGGCTTTAAGCTGTCTGATATATAGGATCATGTCATCTGCAAACAGGGACC
The DNA here is from genome assembly GCF_027409185.1 of Cynocephalus volans. Classification (NCBI taxonomy): domain Eukaryota; kingdom Metazoa; phylum Chordata; class Mammalia; order Dermoptera; family Cynocephalidae; genus Cynocephalus; species Cynocephalus volans. The sequence continues at coordinate 232,597,293 of NC_084461.1, forward strand.
GTTTGACTTCCTTCTTATTATTAATATGGTGTATCACATTTATTTCCTCTCTTCTCTGATTGCTCTGGCTAATACTTCCAATACTATGTTTAGTAAGAGTGGTGAGTAGGCATCCTTGTCTTGTTCCTGTTCTTAAGGGAAAAGCTTTTAGCTTTTCCCTATTCAGGATGATATTGGCAGTGAGTTTATCATATATGGCTTTAATTATGTTGAGATACTTTCCATCTATACCTAAATTGTAGAGTCTTTATCATGAATGAGTGTTATATTGTCAAATGCTTATTCAGCATCTATAGAAATAATCATATGGTCCTTGTGTTTGATTTTATTGATATGGTGTATCACATTTATTGATTTGTGTATGTTGAACCAACATCCATCACTGGGATAAATCCCACTTGATCATGGTGTGTAATTTTGTGTATGTGCTGCTGTATTCTGTTAGCTAATATTTTATTGAGGATTTTTGCATCTATATTCATCAAGAATATTGCCTGCAGTTTTATTTTGTTGTATCTTTATCTGGTATGTTGTTTTCTTCATAAGGATGAGTTTGGGAGAATTGCCTCTGTTTCTGTCTTTTGGAATAGTTTGTAGAGAATTGGTGTCAAATCCTCTTTGAATGTTTGGTAGAATTCTGCTGTGAACCCATCTGGTACTGGGCTTTTTTTTGTTGGGAGCCTTCTGATAGCAGCTTCAATCTCTTTTATTGTTATTGGTTTGTTCAGATTATCTACATCATCTTGGCTCAGTTTTGGTAGTTTGTGTGTGTCCAGAAATTTATCCATTTCCTCCAGATTTTCAAATTTGTTGGCATATAGTTGATCATAGTAGTCCCTAATGACTTCTTGTATTTTTGAGGTATCAGTTGTAATATCACCTTTTTCATTTCTGAGTTTTGTTATTTGGGTCTTTTCTCTTTTATTTTTAGTTAGCCTTGGGAATGGTTTGTCAATTTTATTTATCTTTTAAAAAAACCAACTTTTTGATTCATTGGTGTTTTGTATAATTTTTTAGGTTTCAATTTCATTAAGTTCTGCTCTGCTCTTAAGGATTTCTTTCCATCGGCTAACTTTGGGTTTGGTTGTTTCTTGTTTTCCTAGTTCTTTAAGGTGAAGTATAAGGTTGTTTACTTGCCATCTTTCCATTCTTCTGTAGTAAGCATTTAATGTGATAAATTTCTCCCTTAGTACTGCTTTTGCAGTATCCCACAGGTTTTGGTATGATGTATCATTGTTTTCATTAGTTTCAATAATTTTTTTGATTTTCTGTTTGATTTCTTCTTGGACCCATATGTCATTAAGTAGAATGCTGTTTAATTTCCATGTGTTTGTATAGTTTCCAGAATTTCATTTGTTATTGATTTCTACTTTTAATCCATTGTGATCTGAAAAAAAGCATGGGATAATTCCAATTTTTTTGAATTTGTTGATATTTGATTTGTGACCTAGCATGTGATCTATACTGTGCTGATGAGAAGAATGAATATTCTGAGGTTGTTGGATGGAATGCTCTGTAGATATCTGCCAATTCCAATTGGTCTAGTATATTGTTTAGATCTTGAGTTTCTCTGCTGATTCTTTGCCTAGATGATCTTTCCAATATTGATAGTGGGGTGTTCAGGTCCCCTGCTATTATGGTCTCAGTGTCTATCTCCTTCATTAGGTCTAATAGAGCTTACTTTATAAGTCTTGCTTCTCTGACATTGGGTGCATATATATATGATTGTTATGTCTTCTTGATGGATGAAGCCTTTTATCATTATGTAGTGGCCCTCTTTATCTCTTTTTATGGTTTTTAGTTTAAAGTCTGTTTTGTAGATATAAGAATAGCTACTCCAGCTCATTTTTCATTTCTATTTGCATGGTAAATCTTTTTCATCCTTTCACTCTTAGTCTATGTGTGTCTTTATAGGTGAGGTGAGTCTCTTGAAGGCAAGAGACTCACCTCACCTTTATAGGTGGGTCCTCCTTTTTAATCCAGTCAGTCAGTGTCTTTTGAGTGGGGAATTTAATCCTTTTACATTAAGAGTTGTTATTGAAAAATGTTGATTTACTCCTAGCATTTTACTGATTTTTGTTTTTATATCTTTTGTTCCTTTCTTTCTTACTTACTGTTTGTATTCTGTATTTGTAGTTTTTTGGGTTGTAGATAAACTTTTATTTTTCTCTTCCTTGTTAGCATTTTTATTTTACTAGTGGGTTTTGATTTTTCTTGAGTTTTTATGTTGCTGTTAGTTATTTTTCAGGTACCAAACTCAGTACTCCCTTGATAATTTCTTGTAAGGGTGGTCGTGTGGCAGTGAACTCCCACAGTTTTTGTTTGTCTAAGAAATATACTACTTGCCCTTCATTTCAGAAGGATAGCCTTGAGGGGTAAAGTATTCTTGGCTGACAATCTCTGTCTTTTAGTATTTTGAATATATCACCCCATTTCTTTCTGGCTTTTAAGGTTTGTGGTAAAAAGTCTTATGTTAGTCTGGATTGGGTCTCCCTTATATGTGACTTGACACTTGTCTCTTGCAACTTTTAAGATTCTCACTTTATCTTTAAGTTTTGCCAATTTGACTATAACATGTCTTGGAGAAGACCTTTTTGGGTTGAATATATTTGGGGATCTTTGAGCTTCCTGAATCTGAAGATCTGTCTTTTCCTATACCTAGGAAATTTTTTGCAACTATTTCGTTGAATATATTTTCAATGCAATCTCCTTTTCTTCCCCTTCTGATACCTTCGGATATTTGATCATTTAAGGTTGTCTGATATCTCCCTTAGATTTTCTTCAATGTTTTTAATTCTTTTTTCTTTCTTTCCTTTTTTTTTTTTGTCTGCCTTTCTTATCTCAAACATCCCATCTTCAAGGTCAGAAATTCTCTCTTCTGCTTTTGCAAGCCTGCTGTTTAAACTCTCTGTTGTGTTTTTTATTTGGTTGAATGAATTCTTCAGCTCAGCAAGCTCTGCTACATTATTTTTCAGGGCATTGATTTCCTTGTACATTTCTTCTTTCAGGTCCTGTATTCTTTTCCTTGTTTCATCATGTTGTCTAGCTGAGTTTTCTTGTATCTCATTAAGTTTCCTTAGAATTATCACTTGAAATTCCTTGACTGACATTTCAAGGGCTTCTTGTTCTATAGGATGTAGAGCTTGAGAGTTATTATTACCCATTGGTGGTGTACTTTTTTGATTTTTCACTCTGGTGTCTTTCTTTCCTTTGGTGTTTAGTCATTGTGGCAAGAGATTTCATGGTCCACTGGTTCGACACTATTGTCTGGGTAGGATCCTGCTGGGACTGCCAATTTGGCATGGCTGCCTCAGTGCCTGTGGGCAGAAGTTTCGGGCCTCTCTGGTCGGTGCCTACCCCTCCAGGCTGGGGGGGTCTGGCGGGGACCAGGCCTACCTGCTTGGTTGCACTGGCACCTCAGGGTGTGTGGTTGCTGAGGGTCTTGGGCCTCTCCTGCGGTACCTCTCTGGTCAGCCCACTCTCACGGGCTGGGGATGAGGTCCAGTGGTGGTGTGGCCTTCTTGCTCTGTCACACTGTCATCTTGGGGAACATGGTAGCCACGGGTCTTGGGCCTCTCTGGGGGGCACCTCTCTGGTCAGCACCCACTTGCCTCGGCAGGGATGGGGTCCAGTGGTGGCCTGGCCTACCTCCTAGGTCATGCTCATGCCTCAGGATGTGTGGTAGCCATGGGTCTCGGGCCTCTCCAGTGGGGGTATGCCTCTTTGCTACACTCTTTTTTAAGCTATTAATCTCTTCGTAGATTTCCTCCTTCATATTCTGGATATTTTTCTTTTTTTCATTGTGTTCTCTAATTGAATCTTCCTTTATTTCTTTAAGTTTTCTTAAGATCATTGCTTGAAATTCTTTTTCAGACATTTCAAGGATTCCGTGTTACATGGAGTCTGACTTTGGAGCACTACTGTATTCTTTTGGTGGTGTAATTTCTTCTTCTTTGTTTGTACTTCTGGTATTTTTTTGTTGATGTTTGATCATTTGGTAGAGGGTTTGTTTATTCCATTACCCTGAGGTTGGCTGTGGAGTGGCGCTGGTTGCTACTGTGGGGGTGAATTATCTTTGCTTGACAGTATGTGTGGTGTTGGTGATGTTAAACCTCTTTGGTTTCTGTTACAGGAGCTGTTGTTGTTAATGAGCCCCTAGCACCATGTGGTTCTGCTGGGCTCACCTTTGCAGGTCAGAACCTGCGGGCTGGTGCTACCCTTCAGGCCCAAGAAGAGGGGAGGGGCCTCCCCTAGCTGTGCGGTTTTGCTGCTGGGCTCACCTTGGTGTGGGTTGGGATGCACCCAGATTCTTGTTTTCTAAATACCTTTCATTATTAAAACGATCCAGGTCTCTGGAGTAATGTCTGATTCCAAGACAAGGGAAAGGAAACTACAAGATGTGCTTAGAACATCTTTTGTGCCAGAAAGTAAGAATGTAGTCAATAAATGCAGATATTTCAAAAAGGCGCAGACACCACTTTAAATAACCTCCCACTGAACAGATCATAAAAAATATGTATATCAAAATAAAGATAGTAATGAATTATAGCCTATTGAATAAAATAATATCTATGAGTTGATCCATACATAAGTAAATAAATAAATACATTACAAGTTTGATAAGGAACAGAATATAAACATAGTTTAAAGTGTCTCCTCATAATATTATAAATTGCAAAGTTTGAAAGCATAACTTCTACAGTGGAGAATCCTGGCAGATCTAAGTGGAAATCATGAGTAATGGGACACAATTCAAACCTTCTGTCACCACACAAGATATAGTGAGAGGAGCCCTACATCATGCCTGTGGAACTTCTGCCAAATATATAGAACCTGAGTTTCATCATAAGACAATCCATAATTAGAAATCAAGAGTTGGAACCAAAATAAATGTCCTGAACAATGACTGGATCAAGAAAATGTGGTATATATACACAATGGAATACTACTCAGCCACGAAAACAAATGAAATTCTGCCATTTGCAGCAGCATGGATAAGCTTGTAGAAAACTGCAGTAAGTAGGATAAGCCAGGCACAGAGGGAAAAATACCCCATGTTCTCATTCCTATGTGGAAGCTAAAAAGGTTGATCTCCTAGAAGTAAAGAGTAGAGTAAGATTAGTAGAGACTGGTGGGGGGAAGAGGGTGCGAGGACAGGGACAGGGTGGTCAGTGGGTATAAGGCTGTAGAGAGATAGGAAGAATGACACCTAGTGTTCCACAGAAACACAGGGGGACGACAGTCAACAGTAGAGTACTGTGCATCTTTAAACAGCTAGTCAAGAGGATGCTTAAAGTTCCTAACACAAAGTGACAGACATTTGGGGTGACGAGTACCCTAAGCACCCTGACATGAGTACTGCACACAGTATGAATGCACCCAAGTATCATATTGTCTCCATAAACAGATAATAGTATCATGGGTCAATTAAGAAAAATAAATTTTAAGAAGAGAGAGAGAGAGAAAAAGAAAGACGGAGAGAGTAGAATAGTGGTTACCAGAGTAAGGGAATGGGAGAGGACATGGAGCTGGGGAAAGGCTGGTAGACAGGTACAAAGTGAGAAAGTCTTAGTTACTTTGGAAGAATAACGTTTGGCGCTCCAGGGTGACAAGAGCTGATAATATTGTATTGTATATTTCAAAATAGCCAGAAAAGAGGATCTTCAATGTTATAATCACAAAGAAATGGTAAATGTCTAGGTGATAGATATGCTAATTATTCTCGTGGGGTGTCATTATGCATATAATGTATGCATGTATCGAAACAACAAACTGTACCCCATAAACACATTCAATGAAATAAATTAATTAATTAAAAACAAAAAAAAATTGAGAGACAATCTAAAAAACAAGTTGCCTGTAATCTCCAAAAGTATTAAGATATGGACACTTAAGGAAAGACTGAGTTCTTCCGGACTGAAGAGAAGTGAAGAGACATATCAACTAAATAGAATGGGTGATTTTGAATTATAATGAAATAATTGCTATAAATGAATTAATGCAAAAGAGTGAAACTTGAGAGGGGATGATGACGATAATGTGCATTAATGTTAATTTCATGACATCAATTAAGTATTTTGGTTATGCGGGAGGATGCTCTTGTTGGTGAAGCATAGTAAAGTATCTAGGGATGAATCAGGTCATTGGCTCCTACTGGAATAGTTCAGAGGAAAATAGTTCTTTGCACTGGAATTAAAACTTTTATGTCAGATTTTGATTATTTCAAAAAATTATACAGGAAAATACAACAATTAATATCCAAGGTAACAAAAACCATGAGTGAGATCACTGAAGTGTTGTCCTGAGTTTGTAAGTAAGAGACAATGCATGTTCAAGGAATTTGTAGATGATGTAGAAAGATTAGACCTCCTGTAACATGATTAATTAATGTAAGTAAATAAAAAAAGTTTATGCATCCACCATCCCTTACTTACTCTGCCTGAGACACTGATGCTTGTAAGAAAACTCTAGGTTTGGAAGAAAAGTGAAGTTTTTCCTGGGTAGGTGCTTTTGTGAGCTGATTTGAGTCACTGGCAATCATGATAGCCTGTAGCCTCCGTGGAGACTGCTACCACCTTGATGGGTAAGAGATCCCCAAAATCTTACTCAAGGACAGGGATTCAACAGAGGTAATGTATACAGATGCTAACGCTGGCAATAGGTGAGACTGAATGAATATTTGACGTCATAACATCATCCTGCCTTTGCTGGGTTGATCAACTTTTCCTCATAAAATTCAAGGTAGTAAAAATATAAATATTTGCAATAATCTATTATAAGCTTTCCTATTAGTCTGGTAACTTACACTTTCATTTTAACATATATGAATTTGTGTATATATTTTCTCAATATGCAGAGACACTCAGGATCCAGGCCATCTACCCATATACAAAACAAACAGAAAACTCTTCCCCATTTTGATTTCCCTTCTCCTGCACATTTCTCAATAGGAAATTAATATCTTTTCTTATTCTCCTAAGGATATTAATCATTGCTTTTATAAATCTGTGTGTTCCACTGAATCTGTTTCCTTGTATGTTATTATGATTAATGATGTATTTTAACTTATTTCTAACATTGTAATTTTTGCTTTGTGTTTGCCCACTTGTGATGAAATAATCATTCTTTCTCTGTAGGTTCTTTGTCAAAAATTATTGAGCCAACTAAAATCAATGTTTTTTTCTCACTACTGATTTTGTGCCTCATGTATTTGTACTCTTGAACACTTTTATTTTGCAAATAAGTTTTTTTTTCTTTCTAACTACACATAACAGAGAGGGTCTTCTAGATGCAAAAATAGTTTTTAAATGTCCTAAAAATATTTTTGATTGATCCTTAATTTCAGTTCTAGCTTAGCTTTGCAAAATGCTAGATCCAAAATAATTTTACTTTAGAACTTCGAATGTTTCTTCCAGTATCTTCTAGGTTTTTTCTCATTTTCTAAATACTGTAATAAGAGGCCTAATGCCAAAGTAATCTTAATTTCTTTCTAAATTTTTTTGATTGAAGAGTTTCATTGATTTCTGAGCTAGATGAATGAAATTATTTAACACTGTAAAAAGCTTGGTGAGATTTTAGAATTCCAAAGGTAAGGAGAAAATTCTAAGATCTCCAAAACAGAAAAAAATTACAAAGTTTTTCATTTAATAGAGAATTTTTCTTCTATTACTTTTTGATAATTTCTCTCTTCTATATTCAGTAGTCCCTCACTACCTGTGAGGGATTGGTTCCAGGAAATGCCACAGAAACCAAAATCTGCAGATGCTCAAGTCCCTGACATAAAATGGTCTAGTACCTGCACAGGTGATTTATAATACCTAACAGGGAGTGTCCATTGTGGTGGGCTTCAGGGAGGAGGGGTCCAGGTTCCACCACCCAATGGGGACTTTGCCTCACTGGCAGTGCTCGGGATCTTCTCTTAGTATACCTAGTTTCCTGAGGTAACTTTGCTGCACTCTTTGTCACACCGTGTTCTGCTCTAGTGGTGGGATGCATAGAGAGAATGCCAGGACACCCAGGAAGTCTGGAAATGTTACTGATAGAGGTGTGGAAGTCTCCAAACATAACTGTGGGACTTCCAGGAAGATGTCAAACTAGAGGTGCCAGGGGCATATTCCTCCCACAGAAGAAGGTCTAAGTGGGCCCACCACCACTGTCATAACAATTGCCAGAGCCATTGTTTAGTCCCAGAACCATTGCTCATTGCAGAGCAGCTCTCCACAGAGCAGCAGTTCTGTGGGTTGCCCCTCACTGCAGCCACAGACTCTTCAGACATGAGGAAGGCAGTTGCAACTACTGCCACCATTGCCGCCATTGTTAGTTAACCCCAATGCAGCTAAGGACACTGCAGACATGAGGAAGACAGCTGCAGCCAGTGGTGCTGCCACCAACATGAGATAACACCACCATTGCTGCGAACACCACAGACACAGGGAGATACTTGCAGCAGCTGGCACTGCTGCCACCACTGTGCCCCGCTGCCATTGCAGATGCCATAGCTGCATGGGCCACGATGGTAAATGCTGCAGCCAAGTGGATGGCAGCTGGCTGCTGCAACTGCCACTCCTGCAGTCACTGCCATCACTGGTGCCCCCAGGCATCCACCTTCATTGTGCAAGCTGTTTCCCCCTACTGGAGCTGCCACTGCCATGTGGGCAGCCCACCAAAGCCACCTCCACAACCATCACTGCCTCAAGGGTCGGTGGCTACCACAGTAGCAACTTCAGCAGCCACTGCTACTGTGTAGGCAGATCACCAACCACTTGACTGCACTGCCACAATAGGGTCACTAATACAGTCCAGGGAAGAAGAGTAATAGAAGAAGGAACTGCTCTGCAAGGGGACTAGACATCAATGTAGAGATACTAGAAATATGAAAAAACAAGAAAATATGAGTCCACCAAAGGAATACAATAACTAGCAAATACCAGACCCATAGAACAGGAAACCCTTGAAATGTCTAAAAATGAATTCTGAGTAAAAAACTTAAGGAAACTCAATGAGATACAAGAAGACACAGAAAGAAAACACAATGAACTGAGCAGAACTATCCAGAATATGAAGGAAGAAATTCACAAAGAGATTAAAAAAGAATGTACTAGAACTCATGAAACAGAAGGAGCCATTTGACAAAATAAAAAACACAACTGAGAGCTTAAGCAGCAGCTAGAGTAAGAAGAACAAAGAATTTCTGATTTTGCAAAAATGTCACTTTGAAATAACTCAGGCAGACAGAAAAAAATAAAAAATAATTATAAAAAATGAAGAAAATATAAGAAAGATAGCAGACAACCTCCAGTGCACAAACATCTGAATCATGGATATTCCTGAAGGGGAAGAGATAGGAAAAGGCTTTGAGAACATATTCAACAAAATAATAGCAGAAAAATTTCCAGGTATGGGGAGAGTCATGTGCCTTCAAATTCAGGAAGCTCAAAAATCCCCAAACAGTTTGAATCTGAAAAGATCTTCTCTGAGGCACATTATACTAAAGTGGCAAAACTCAAAAACAGGTAGAGAATCCTAAAAATAGCAAGAGAAAACCATCAACTCACCTATAAGGGAGTCCCCATCAGACTAACAGCAGACTTCTCAACAGAAACTCTACAGTCCAGAAAAGAATGGGATAATATATTCAAAATACTAAAAGAAAAAAAACTGCCAGCCAAGAATACTATACCTGGCAAGGGTTTCCTTCAGAAATAAAGAAGAAATGGTGTATTTCCCAGACAAACAAAAACTACAAATTTCTCCACCACATGTCCAACCCTACAAGAAATCCTCAAAGGAGCCCTGCATCTGGAACCACCAAAATGATAATCACTACCATGAATACACAAGAAAGAACAAAATGCACAAAAAAATGCAAGTGAGAAAGAGAAAGAAGAAAGTGTGACTTATGACCTCCCCAAACCAACAAACACTGAAGACAAACAATAAAAAGGAAAGAAAGAAACAAAAGACATTTAAAGCATCCAAACGAAAATTGATAAAATGCCAGAAGTAATACCTTTCAGTAACAACCTTAAATATAAATGGATTAAATTCCCCACTCAGAAGACATAGATTGGCTGACTGGATAAAAATGTTAGACCATACTACATGCTGTCTAAAAGAGACTCGCTCACCTGTCAAGACACAGACTAAGAGTGATGGTACATAAATACCACACAAATGAAAATAAATAATGAGCAGGACTAGCTATTCTTATATCAGATAAAATAAACTTTAAACCAAAAACTACAAAAAGAGACAAAAAAAGGCCATGATATTATGATAAGGGACTCTATCAAGCAAGAAGACATAAGAATCATAAACATGTATACACCCAACATTGGAGCACCCAGGTATATAAAGCAAACACTGCTATACCCATGGAAAGAGATAAAACCAATACAGTAATAGTCGGGGTCCTAAACAGCCCTCTCTTGACACTGGACAGATCATCCAGGCAACAAAACAACAGAGAAGCACAGGATTTAAACCACACTTTAGACCAACCGGACTCAGCAAATACCTAGAGTACATTTTATCCAACCACCACAGGATATACATACTTCTCATCTGCACATGGATCATTCTCTGGGATACACCATCTGTAAGGTACCAAATCAAGTCCCAACAAATTTTTAAAAACTGAAATCATTTCAAATATATTCTCAGACTGCAATGGTTTAAAACTAGAAATCAGTAACAAGCAAAACCTGGAAACTCTACAAACATAAAAATTAAACACTGTGCTCCACAATGACATAAGGATCCAAGAAGAAATTAAAGAGGAAATCAAAATTTCTTAAATCTAATGAAAATAAAGACACATTATAATACCAAAAGCTGTGGGATGCTGCAAAAGCAGTACTAAGAGGGAAGTTTATTGCAATAAACACTTACATCAAAGAATAGAAAGATTTCCTGGGGTCCAGAGGTGTGGAGCTGGGGGAAGCTGAACCCAGATGCAATCAGGTAAATAGCACACCAAAAACACCATTTTCATGCAGGCAGCCCAGCACAGACACTGCAATTGCCATGCCTGCTTCAAAAGCAGCTAGTCCCTGTAGCAGCAGTCACAGCCACCATGCACATGGCATGCCAGACTCTCAACTGCATTGACACAAGGAGAAGCACCAGTGGAGACCAAAACAAACAAACAAACAAAAACAAACAAACAAAAAAACCCCGAAACAACAACAACAAAAAGAAGAGGTCCTCCCTTTCCACAAAGCACACTACGGAGTAATAGAAGAAGCATCTCATTTACGATAATAGGGGAGGACTTGATCACACCTGTTTCAGGACTGGACAGATCATCTGGGCAACAAACCAACAGAGGAACAGTTAATCTATCAGATGGAGAGAACAAATCTATGGTTATTAGAGGGGGGAGGGGGAAAGGGGAGGGAAGAAACTGTACACAGGGCATAAAGAATAAGTATGATTTGTAACAATGAATATACTAATAAAATATATATATAGAAAGATTTCAAATAAACAATGCTACACCTCAAAAAACTAGGAAAACAAGAAAAATCTAATCCCAAAATTAGTAAATGGAAAAAAATAATGAAGATCAGAGCGGGACTCAATGAAATAGAAACCCCAAAAATGATTCAAAAGATCACTGAAACAAAAAGTTGTTTTTTTGGAAAGATTAAGTAGACAAACCGTTAGGTAGACTAACTACAAAATGAAGAGAAAAGACCCAAATAACAAAAATTAGATATGAAAAATGAGACATTACAAACAATGCTACAGAAATACAAAGAATCATTACAGACTATTACAAACAACTATTTCAAACAAATTTGAAAACCTGGAGGAAATGGGTAAATTTATGGACAAATACAAACTGCCAAGTCTGAATCAAGAAGAAACAGAAACCTGAACAGACCAATAACAAGCAATAAGATTGAAGCAGTAATCAGGAGTATCACAACAAAGAAAAGTCCAGAACCAGATGGCTTTACTGCTGAATTCTACCAAACATTTACAGAGGACTTACTACCAATTATCTTCAAATTATTACAAAAAATTGAAACATACACCATTTGTCCAAATTCATTCTATGAGGCCGGCATCACCCTGATACCAAAACCAGACAAAGATATAACATTAATAATAATAATAATAATAATAATAATAATAATAAACTATAGGCCAATATCTTTGATATAGACATAAAAATTCTTAATAAAATATTAGCCAATAAAATATAGCATCATCAAAAAATTATAAACCATAATCAAGTTGGATTCATCCCAGGGATGCAATTATGGTTCAATGTATGCAAGTTGAAAAATGTGATATATCACATTAACAGAATCAAGGACAAAATCCATATAATTATCTCAATAGATGTAGAAAAAACACTTGACAAAATTCAACATTGCTTCAAGATAAAGACTCTTATAAAATTAGGTATAGAATGAAAGTATCTCAACACAATAAAAGCCATATATGATATACCCACCTCCATATCATCCTAAACAGGGAAAAGATTTTAGCTTTTTTTAAGAATGGAAAAAAGACAAGGCTGCCCACTCTCAATACTACTATTTAATGTAGTATTGGAAATACTAACCAGAGCAATAAGGCAAGAGAAAGAAATAAAGAGCGTCCAGATTGGAAAAGATAAATTCAAATTATCCCTGTTTGCAGATGACATGATCCTATATGTAGAAAAACCTAAAGACGACAAACAAACAAAAAAAACCTCTCAGGGTTGATAAATGATCTCAGTAAAGTAGTAAGATACAAAATCAACATGCAAAAATCAGTAGTGTTTTTATACTCCAACAATGAACTAGCAGAAATAGAAATAAATAAATCTAGCCCATATCCAATAGTCACAAAAAAAAATAAAATAAATAGGAATAAATTAACCAAGGGGGTAAAAGATCTGTACAATGAGAACTACAAATCACTGTTGAAAGAAATTAAAGAGGAAACAGAAAGATGCAAAGACATTCAACACTCATGGATTTGAAGGATTAACATTGTGAAAATGTCTGTACTACCCAGAGTAATCTACGGATTTAATGTGATCCCCATCAAAATACCAATGATATTCTTCACAGAAATAGAAAAAAATAATCCTAACATTCATATGGAACAAAAAAGACCCCAACAGCCAAAGCAATCCTGAGCAAATAAAATTAAGTTAAATAAGGCTGTAGGCATAATGCTACCTGACTTCAAATTATACTACAAAACTGTAGTAACAAAAACAGCATGGTACTGGCATAAAAGCAGACACTCAGACCAATGGAACAGAAGAGAAAAACAAGAAATTAATCCACAAACTTACAGCCCACTGATCTTCAACAAAGGCACCCAAAACATACATTGGGGAAAGGACTGCCTCTTCAATAAATGGGGCTGGGAAAACTGGAAATCCATATGCAGAAGAATGAAACTAGACCTGTACCTCTCAACATATACCAAAGTCAATTCAAAATGGATTAGACTTAAATATAAGATCTGAAACTATAACACTCCTAATAGAAAACATAGGGGAAACACTCCAGGATGTAAGACTGGGCAGAGACTTTATGAATATGACCCCAAAACACAGGCAACAAAAGGAAAAATAAGGAATTGGGATTATACCAAACTAAAAAGCTTATACACAACAAAAGAAACAATTAACAGAGTGAAAAGGCAACCTACAGAATGGGAGAAAATATTCACCGACTATGTATGTGACAAAGGATTAATACCCAGACATGCAACTTAACAATAATAATAAAAAAAGATTAAAAAATGGACAATGGATCTCAATAGACATTTTTCAAAGGACGGTATACAGGTGGCCAACAGACACATGAAAAAAATGCTTGACATCCTCAGTATCAAGGAAATGCACATCAAAACCACACTGAGATATCATCTCACCTCAGTTAGACTGGCTATTATCAAAAAGACAGAGAATAACAAATGCTGGCTGGGTCGTGAAGAAAGCGGAAGACTCCTACACCATTGGCGGGACTGTAAATTGGTGCAGCCATTATGGAAAATGGTATGGAGGTTCCTGAAACAACTACAGATAGAATTACCTTACCGTCCAGCAATTTCACTGCTGGGTATACACCTGAAGGAATGGAAATCATCATTCTGAAGAGATACCTGCACTCCCATGTTTATCATGGCTTTACTCACAATACCTAAGAGCTGGAACAATGTAAATGTCCATTTACAGATGACTGGATAAGGAAAATGTGGTATATACACACAACGGAATAATATTTTGCCATAAAAAAATGAAATTCTGCCCTTTGCAGCAACATGGTGAACATGTTAGGTGAAGTAAGCCAGGCACAGAAAGAGAAATGCCATATGTTCTCACTCATAGGTGAGAACTAAAATATATATATATATATATATATATATATATATATATATATATATATATATATATATATATAAAGATATAAAGGAAGGAAGAAAGATACAGCGATTGCAATAATACATTGAACTTTCAAGAGAAGAGAGAACTGAGTTACCACAGGTGAGAAGGAGGAGTAGTAAGAGAGAAATTGAAGAGCCATGAAAAACTATTACGTTGTATAATGTTGAATATACTAATTTTTCTGATTTGAGCATCACATATTGTGCACAGGTATTGATATTCAACTGTGTATAATCAATTTTGTTACAATAAAACACAGATATGTGCAATAAATTATGTTACAACAAAAACAAATACCGAATACAATGTAAACACTCTGTAAATAGTTATATCGAATTGTTTAGGAATTAATGACAAGAAAAAAGTCTGTACGTGTTCAGTACAGACACAATTTTTCTTCAAATATTTTCAGTTTGAGCTTGGGTGAGTCCACCGACGTGGAGCCCATGCATATGGGCATTGACTACATGGTCCTCCTGTTCCTCACCCTTGTTAGATAAATGCCAGCCTTCATCGTCCTTCGTGTCCCTTCATTTTTATCACTTTCCATTTTTGACAGCTTAGTTTGTACTTCCAGCTCTCTGACTTCCTCTACAACTGAGTGCATTACAATATTTATCTAATGTGATGGTTTTAGAATATGTAATAATCACATTTTAATTTGCAAGTTTTTACATATATGTATTTTTCTGTTTTCATATAAACATATTCTTCTTTTATGGTTATGATTTTCTTTCTTTTTCCATGACTATATCAGTCATCCCTGTTTAAAATCCTCCTTTTGTGCATATACTAATTCTTGTTCCTTGGTGTTATTAAGATTATGGCATATACTGCATTTTTCTTAATATTTTTATTTTCGAATAATTTTACATTTACAGAAAAGTTGCAAAAATGTTAAAAAGATTTCTCAGTTTCCTCCATACACTAATGTTAATGTCTGACATAGCTATAGCACAATTATCAATACCAGAAAGTTATCAAGTTATCACAATATTGATACAAAGTTATTAATCACAGACTTTATTCAAATTTCAGTAATTTTCTTATTAATAGCCTTTTCCTTTTTTAGGATCCAGCCTTGTACAGCACATTGCATTTAGTTGTCTTGTCTCCCTAATCTCCTCCAACTGAAGCAGTTCCTTAGTCTTTCTTTGCCTTTCAGGACCTTAATCATTTTGAGGAGTTATTTTGTAGACTGTCTCTCAATTTCAATTTGTCTGAAGTTTTCTTGTAATTACATTAAAGTGGTTCATTTTGGCAGTATATCAACAAAAGTATGATGGTCCCTTTTTAGGGCAACATACTAGGGTGCACATAATATCTGTGTTCTCATTGATGGTGGTATACAATTTGATCACTTGTTTAAGGTGGTCACAGCTCTACAAAGTTGTGACTTTTTCCTTTATGATTAATAAGTATCTTGTGGAGAAATTCTTTGAGACTTTGTAAATATCTTGTATCATATTTTTGCCCACTAAGTTTAGTATTCATTTACAAATTTTGCTTGGAGTAATTATTACGATGGCATTTGTCTGATAGTTATTTTCTATTTTCATCACTACTTCTATATCTATTGCTTAGAGTTCCACTACAAAAGAGAGCTATCTATATATTTATTTTTAAATTTTTATTTATTTTATTATATCACCGAATTGGTTTTGTATTGCTGTGAAACAAATCTATATCACACAGTTGCCAGAGATCAGGAGAATTGGTCCAATTGGTCTGGGCTACCTTCTCTTCCAAAGCATGATTGCAGGATAATCCACTTCCCAGATCATCCCACTTGCTGATAGAATTCATTTATTTGCATGTATGACTCAGGCTCTTAGCTTCTTTTTTTGCTGTTGGCTGGAAGCCATCCTTAGGTTTTAGAGACTACTGGATATCTCTGTATGTTAGTTCAAAGAGATCTCCTTCATTTTTCAAACACCTGCATTATACTCTGACATATGAACTAACCATATTTTATTAAATTGCTCTCCTATCTATGAACAGTTAGGTTACTTCCACTGTTTTGCAACTGTGAACAGTGCTGAAATGAATACTGCTGTAGATTGTATGACCTCTAACCTCAATGAGGGATGCTAGAGAAGCTGCTTCCAGCACCAGCACTCCAGCTGCTTTGGCTGCTCCAGCTGTGGCTAAATTGGCCCCAGGTATGGTGGAACCCACGGCTTTGAAAAATACAAGCCAGAAGCCTTGACAACATCCATATGGTGTTAGGCCTGCCGGCTCACGAAAGTCAGAGCTGTGAAGGGTTGGGAGCCTCTGTCCTGATTTCAAAGGATGTTCGGAAAAGCTTGGGGACCCAGGGAGAGATCTGTCACAGGGGCGGAGTCACTGCATAGAGCCTTCACTAGAGCAATGCCAAGCAGAAACGTATGGTAGGAGTTACAGCAGAGAAACCACATCAGTGCCATGCCTAGTAGAGACAAAGGAGCAGGACCACCATGAAGACCCCAGAATTGTACAGCTACCAGCATGCAACACCAGACTGAGAGAGCTAAAGCCTCACCTAAGACAAGGAAAACCATAGGAGTGGAGCTGCCTGAGGACTTGGGGACCCAACGCCCGCAACAGCATGCAGAAGACGTCAAACATAAAGTCAAGGTACCTGATTCACCAGTTTTGAGATTTAATGCCTGCCCTGCTGGGTTTTGGGTTTGTTTGGTACCTGTTACTCTTTCTTTTGGCCTATTCCTCCCTTTTTGAATGGGAATATGTACCTTATGCTTGCCCCAGCATTGTGTCTTGGCAGTAGCTAACTTGTTTTTGATTTCACGGATGGGACACTGAACTTTGGTCTTTTGAGTTGAAACAAATTAAAACCTCAAGGATGAAATGAATGTATTTGTGGGTGAAAAGGACGTAAATTTAGGAGGTTGGGGCAGAATTCTGTAGATTGAATGCCGCCCCCCACCCACAACCTCATTGAGGCTTAATCCCCACTTAACTGTTGAGGGCGGGAAATCCTATTATGTTAGTTGAAAGGTGGGGCCTTGAAGAGGTGATTAGATTATAGGTCCATGCCATAGTGAATGGATTAATAATGGTGGTCAGAGGTGTGGTTCTGAGGGCTTTAAAAGGAAGGCACCCAAAGAGTTTTTCTCTCTCCGCTCCACCATTTTTTGCCATGTGATGCCCCTGGGTCACTGTCACCACCACCGAGACACTCAGATGTGTTCCCTGGACTTTGGACTTCCCAGCCTCAGAAACCATAAGCAAAAAATTTTGTTTTCTTACAAATTACCAAGTTCCATATATTTTGTTATAAGCAACCAAAACAGACTAATACAAATAATGTACATGCATGTTTCTTATTATTGGAGGTCTGGTTCCAGAGAAGATTCCTAGAATTGGATATCAAGGCTCAAAAGAAAGGAATATATATAGTTTTGTTAGGTATTTCCAAATTCTTCTCCAGGAGTGTTCTATAAATTCACATTCCCACCAGGATTCTATAGAAGTTTGCTTTCTTACAGCTGTGGCAGTAGAATATAATAACATACATTTTAAAAGTTTTGTCAATTTGATAAATGAGACATGATATCAGTATTTTAATTAGCATCACTAAGTGTAAGAGTTTGGAAATTTTTTATATGTTTCCTAAAAATTTCATATAATTTTTACATATTTCATATACTCTTCTGGGAAATTTTCTTATGTTTTTTTCTCATAAGTATTTGGACTTCTGTTTCTAAATTTAAGGTTTGTTGTTTTTTTTATTAACACAAGAATATTAAGGATATTTTCCTTTGTCTGTAGAATATTTTATTCCAGTTTGTCAATTGTTTCTTACTTGTTCATGGAGTTTTTAAAAGAAAAAAATGCCATGCATTTTAAGAATTTTCGTGTATTTAAAATTATCAGTCTTTTTAAAAATTGCCCTTGAATTTTGAGTTACAGTTAGAAAGCCTTTCCCTATACCAATTAAAGAGTAATTAACCCATGTTTACTTCTAAAACTTGTATGATTGGGTGTTTTATATTTAGATTCTTGATTCAGTTGGAGATTATTCTTGTCAACAGCATGAAGTATGAATCTAATTTTTATTTTTTCAAATGTGTACACCCTTGTCCCCATACTTTTCTATTTAAAAAGTCTATCTTTACTACAGTGATTTAAGATACCACCCTATTTATATTCTAAATTTTATATGCACATGAGTGTTTCTATTTTTTCTACTCTATTTAAATAATATGCATTTCCATTTAAAAACCAGTATTGCACATTTTTAATTATAGAGGCTCTATAGTACATTTTAATATCTTGTAAAATTAGTCTGCGCTTAGTTTTAAAGGTTTTTTGGATATACTTACATGTTTGTTTTTCCAAAAAAACTATAGCAGTTATCTAATCCCATAACCATTCTTTTTGGAAATTTTTAATGATACTGTGTAAAATTTATAAATTAATTTAGGGAGAAGTTACATCTTAATAATATTGAATCACCCTATCCAAGAACAGAGTGTCTTTCTATTTGTTCAAGTATAATTTTATATATTTTTGTTTTTCTTAAACTTTTTGTCATAGGTTTTTATGCATTTTTAAGTTGATTGTTAAGTATCTAATGTTCTTTGTTGCTATTGTAAATGGTGTTCTTCTCTAATTATTTTGTGTTTGCATGAATGCCATTTTAACAGATATATTAGTTAATTCATATGACATACAATTTGTCCATGTAAAGAGCACAATTAAATGTTTTTTTGTATATTCACAGACATGTGCAACTACCACCACAGTCAATTTTGAAACATTTTTATCACCTCAACAATAAACCCCACATTTTTTTGCTACCATCCCCTAACCCTCAGATCCCCCATGCAGTCCTAAGCAACCGTTAATCTACTTTCTATTCCTATAAATTTTCTTATTATGGAAATGAATGGAATCATATAATATGTGATCTTTTGTAAATGTATATTTTCACTGAGCATAATCCTTTTAAGGTTTATTCATGTTATAGCATGTATCAGTACTTCATTCCTTTTATAGCCAAATAACATTCCATTGTATGTATATACCACATTTTGTTTACCTATTTGTTTTGGGTTGAACATTTGCATTGTTTTCACCTTTTGACTATTATGAATTACACTGCCGTAAATATTTGTGCATGAGTTTTTGTGTGGACATATATTTCCAGTTCTCTTGGCCATTTGCGTGTCTTTGAAAATATTCTAAGATATTTTGCTCATTTTTAATTAGGTTATTTACATTTTTATTGCTGGGTTGTAGGAGTTCTTTATAATTTCTAGAAAAAAGTTATTTAACAGATATATGGTTGAAAATATAATCTCCTATTCTGTGAGTTGTCTTTTCACTTTTATTTTTAAATATGGAGCACTTTACAAATTTGTGTGGCACCTTTGTGCAGGGGCCATGCTAATTTTCTCTGCGTTGTTCCAATTTTAGTATATGTGCTGCCGAAATGAGCACTTCTCTTTACCGTCTTGATAGTGTCCTTAGAAACCCAAAAGTTTGATGAAGTTCAGTTTATCTTCTCTCATTGTTTGAGCATTTTGTGTTATATCTGAGAATCCTTTGCTAAATCCATAGCTACACCTATGCTTTCTTCTGAGTGCTACAGTTTTATCTCTCATAGTTAGGTATTTAATTAATTTTGAGTTAGTTTTTGTATATGATATAAGGTAAGGGTCCAACTTTTTTTTTTACATGTGGGTATGCAGTTGTCCCAAGCACTATTTTCTTTATGGTTTTGACTTACATTTATACAAATATGCTTACATTTATGCATACATATATAATATGTTTTTTATATATACTATAGATAGATACACAGATATAGATATTGATATAGATATCGATATTGATATAGATATATCCTGTTGCTTCTGTTTCTCTGTGAAACCTGACTAAAACACCTTCTAAGTTTTTGTAGTGTTTTTATCATGAAAGGGTAAAGATGATGGATTCTGTGAAACTTCTTTTCTTTTTTTGCATCTATTCAGGTGATCGTGCAATTTTTGTTTTTTATTCTGCTGATATGATGTATTACATTCATTGATTTTTTGTGTGTTATACCAACATTGCATCCCTAGGATAAATCCCAGTTGTTCATGGCATGTAACCCACTTTATATGTTGCTGGATTTGGTTTGCTGGTGTTTTAGTTAGTTTAGTTTTCTATTTTTGCTTGTTTATTAGGACTTTTGTATCCTTATTTATAAGATATATTGCCTGTAGTTTTCTTTTCTTGTGATGTCTTTGGCTTTGGTGTCAGGTTAATATTAGCCTCATAGAGTGAGTTGAGAAGTCTTCTCTTCTATATTTGTGGAAGAGTTTGTAAAGATTTGGTATTAATTTCTCTTTAAATGTTTGATTGAATTAAACAGTGAAGCTATCGGCTCTGGGTTTTATTTTTAGATAGTCTTTTGATTACTGATTCAATCTTCTCATTTGTTATAGTTCTATTCAGGTTATCTACCTGAGTCAGTTTTGGTAGAGTGTATCTTTTAAGAATCTATCCATTTCATCTAAGTCATCTAATTTGTTGGTGTACATTTTTTCAAAGAATTCCTTTACGATCCTTTTCATTTCTATAAAGTCTGCAGTAATGTCCACTCTTTCATTTCTGATTCTATAAATGTGAATCTTCTCTTGTGATTTTCGTTGTTGTTCATATAACTAGGCTTACTAATTTGGTTGATCTTTTCCAAAAATCAGCTTTAAGTTGTATTTATTTTTTCTATTCTCTACTTCCTTAATATCTACTCTAATCCTTATTAACTTTCTTCATTCTGTTTGCTTTAGGCTTAATTTGCCTTTTTTATCCCCATTACCTAAGGTAGAAGTTTAACTTGTTGGTTGAAGACATATTTTGTCATTCTTAACCCAAGTGTTTGCAGCTATAAATCTTTTTTGTTTGTTTTCCATATGTATATGTCTATTTTGTTTCTCTATCCTTTACTGCTTTTGTTTTTTCATTAAGTAAATATTTTGTAGTAGCATTTTATCTTATTACTAAAATTTTCACTGTACTTTTTTAGTTATTTTTTGAGTGGTTCCTGTAAGGTATTCTACATACATCTTAACATATTAAAATGAGCTCCAGGTTAGGGGGAGGGGTCAAGATGGCAGAGTGGTGGGTTCCTGGTGTCGCTCTCTCCCACAGAGTGACCAATTTACAGCTTTTGAGGAGCAGCAATGGAGGACCTGAGGTCTGTGCTGCAACAGACAGGAGCTGCCCGCCATGGAACCCCAGTTCAGGTAGCTCCCCATTTCCTAAAGAGACTTTGGAGCTTTGGAGCCCACACCCCCAAGCCTGCTGGCCAGAGAAGGCAGGGGGGCCAGGGTGGGACTTCTGGTGCAGGCCATCTGTCTCCATGAGTGACCTGGGAGGCACAGTTTCCCAAACCCCGAGCCAGACAGACCAGTGAAGGCTGACAGGGCAGGACTTTTGGCCCATGTCGTCCTGTCTCTGTGAGCAATCTGAGAGGCTCTGGGATCCTAAGCCCCAAGTCAGACAAGCTGGGGAATGCAGGCAGGGCAGGACTTCTGGAACAGGCTGGCCATCTCCATGAGTGACCAGAGAGGCACGAGCTTCCAAGACCCAAGCCTGACAAGCTAGTGAAGGCAGGTGGGGTGGGACTTCTGGCCCAGGCTAGTTTCTGCTGTCCAGAAGCAGCAGACCCTTCAGGATCCAAGCCATATATTGGGGTAAAACAAGTGAAGTGTGATACCCCTGGCCACAATGACAAAACACCAAAGAAAAGAAACCAGAAATACGAAAAATCAAGAAAGTACATCGCCACCAAAGGAAATTAATAACTTACAAGTGCTAGATACTATAGAACAGGAAGTCTTTGAAATGATAAACAAGGAATTTAGAGTAACTATTCTAAGGAAATTAAATGAGATACAAGAAAACTCAGTGAAACAACACAATGAAATGAGAAAGAGACATATAGGATCTGAAAGAAGAAATGTACAAAGAAATCAATGCCTTGAAAAAAAATGTAGCTGAGCTTGTGGAGCTGAAGGATTCATTCAATGAAATAAAAAATACAACAAAGCATTTAAACAGCAGACTTGAACAAGTAGAAGAGAGAATTTCTGACCCTGAAGACAGGCTATTCGAATTATCACAGGCAGACCAGAAAAAAGAATCAAAAAAATTAAAGAAAATTTAAGAGAGGCAACTGACAACCTTAAGCGCTCAAATATCCAAATCATGGGTATTCCAGAAGGGGAGGAAAAGGGAAATGGCATTGAAAACATACTCAATGAGATAATAGCAGAAAACTTCCCAGGTATAGGGAAAGTCACAGATCCTCACATTCCAGAAGCCCAAGGATCACTAAAAACATTCAATCCAAAAAGTTCCTCTCCAAGACATGTGCTAGTCAAGCTAACAAAAATCAAAGACAAAGAGAGAATCTTAAAAGCTGCAAGAGAGAAGTGGCAAATCATTTATAAGGGAGCCCCAGTCAGACTAACATCAGACTTTTCATCAGAAACTCTAAAATCCAGAAAAGAATGGGATGATATATTCAAAAGACTAAAGGACAAAAATTGCCAGCCAAGAAAATTTACCCAGCAAGGCTATCCTTACAAAATGAAGGACAAATAGTATATATTTCTCAGACAAACAAAAACTGCAGGAGTTCAGTACCATACAACCAGCCCTACAAAAAATTCTCAAGGAAGTACTGGGTTTGATAGCACAAAAACAACCGTCACTGCCATGAATACACAAGAAAGGACAATACCTACCAGCAAAACAATAATGCTAACAATAGAGAGAAAAAATATTTTATCTATTCCCCCAAGAAACCAACAAATACAAAAGACAAACAGAAAATTTGAAAGAAAGGAATAAAGATACTTCAGACATCCTAAACAGATATCAATATAATGCTAGGAGTAAACCAACACCTTTCAATAATAACTCTGAATGCAAAGGGACTAAATTCCCCATTCAAAAGACACAGACTGACTGACCGGATAAAAAGATGGACCCAACAATATGCTGTTTTCAAGAGACTCACTTGACCTGTAAAGATGCACAATAGACTAAGACTGAAAGGATGGAAAAAGATATATCATGCAAGTGGAAATCAAAAACAAGCTGGAGTAGCTATTCTTATATCAGATAAAATAGACTTTAAAGCAAAACCATTAAAAGAGATAAAGATGGCCAATATATAATGATAAAAGGATCTATCCATCAAGAAGACATAACAATCATAAATATATATGCACCTAATATCAGAGCAGTCAGATTTACAAAGCAAACACTATTAGATCTAAAGTACGACACTAACACCATAATAGTGGGGGACCTGAACACCCCACTCTCATCATTGGACAGATCATCTTAGGCAAAAAATCAACAGAGAAACACAAGATCTAAACAATACTTTAGACCAATTGTATTTGGCTGATATCTACAGAACATTCCACCCAATAACCTCAGAATATTCATTCTTCTCATCAGCAGATGGATCATTCTGCAGGATAGATCACACGTTAGGTCACAAAGCAAGTCTTAACAAATTCAAAAAAATTGGAATTATTCCATGTATTTTTTATGATCACAATGGATTAAAATTAGCAATCAATAATAAACGAAACTCTGATAACTATACAAACTCATGGAAATTAAACAACATTCTACTTAATGATATGTGGGTTCAAGAAGAAATTAAAGAGGAAATCAAAAAATTTCTTGAAACTAATGAAAATAATGACACATCATACCAAAACCTGTGGGATACTGCAAAAGCAGTTTTAAGGGGGAAATTTATTGCATTAAATGCTTACTTCAGAAGAATGGAAAGATGGCAAATAAATAACCTAACACTTCACCTTATTGATCTAGAAAAACAAGAACAATCCAAACCTAAAGTTAGTAGATGGAAAGAAATAATTAAGATCAGAGCAGAACTAAATGAAATAGAAACACAAAAAACCATACAAAAGATCAATGGAACAAAAAGTTGGTTTTTTTGAAAAGATTAATAAAATCAACAAACTTTTAGCAAGACTAACTAAGAAAAGGAAAAGACCCAAATAACAAAAATTAGAAATAAAAAAGGTGAAATTACAACTAACACCTCAGAAATACAAGAAATCATTAGAGACTACTATACACAAATATTTTGAAACAACAAATTTGAAAATCTGAAGGAAATGGATAAATTTCTGGATGCATACAAGCTACCAAAACTGAGGCAAGAAGATATAGAAAATCTGACCAGACCAGTAAAAGAGATTGAAGCTGTTATCAGAAGGCTCCCAACAAAGGAAAGCCCAGGACTGGATGGGTTCACCGCAGAGTTCTACCAAATCTTCAAAGAGGAACTGATACCAATTCTCTACAAACTGTCCCAAAAGATTGAAACAGAGGCCATTCTCCCAAACTCATTCTATGAGGCAAATATCACCCTGATTCTAAAACCAAAGATACATCAAAAATAGAAAACTACACGCAATATCCTTGATGAATATAGATGCAAAAATCCTCAATAAAATACTAGCTAACAGAATACAGCAACACATAAAGAAAATTATACACCATGATCAGTGGGATTCATCCCTGTTTCAACATACACTAATCAATAAATGTGATACACCACATTAATAAAAGCAAAGACAAAAACCACATGATCATCTCTATTGACTGAAAAAGCATTTGACAAAATTCAACATCCTGTCATGATAAAGACTCTCTACAAGTTAGGCATAGACAGAAAGTATCTTAACATAATTAAAGCCATATACAATACGCCCACTGCCAATATCATCCTGAACACCAGCTTTTCCCTTAAAAACATGAGCTAGACAAGGATGCCCACTCTCACCACTCGTATTCAACATAGTGTTGGAAGTACTAGCCAGAGCAATCAGAGAAGAGAAGGAAATAAAGGGCATCTAGATTGGAAAGGATGAAGTCAAGCTGTCCCTGTTTGCAGATGATATGATCCTATATATGGAACAGCCTAAAGCTTCTATAAAAAAACTCTTGGAGTTGATAAACGATTTCAGCAAAGTTACAGGGTACCAAATCAACACACAAAAATCAGTAGCATTGATATACTACACCAGTGAACATGCAGAAATAGAAATCAGGAAAGCTAGCCCATTTACAGTAGCCACCACAAAAATAAAATATTTAGGAATAAAGCTGACCAAGGATGTGAAAAATCTCTGTGAAGAAAACTACAAACTTCTGTTGAAAGAAATTAAACAAGATACAAGAAGATGGAAAGATATCCCACACTCTTGGATTGGAAGATAATTAACACTGTGAAAATGTCCATATTACCCAAAGTGATCTACAAATTCAATGCAATCCCCATCAAAATTCCAATGACATTTTTCTCTGAGATGGAAAAAGCTATCCAGGCATTTATATGGAACAACAAAAGACCACACATAGCCAAAGCAATCCTGAGCAAAAAAAAAATAATAAAGCTGGTGGCATAACTCTACATGACTTTAAACTATATTACAAAGCTATAATAACCAAAACAGCATGGTACTGGCATAAAAACAGACACATGGATCAATGGAACAGAATAGAGAACCTAGACATTAACCCATATGCCTATAGCCATCTGATGTTTGACAAAGGCAGCAAGTCTACATACTGGGGAAGAGACTACCTTTTCAACAGAAGGTGCTGGGAAAACTGGAGAATCATATGTAGGAGAATGAAACTAGACCCATTTGTCACCATATACCAAAACCAACTCAAAATGGATTAAAGAATTAAATATACATCCTGAAACAATAAAACTCCTTAAAGAAAACATGCAGGAAACACTCCAGGAAGTAGGAGTGGGTACAGAATTCATGAATAGAACCCAAAAAGCACAGGCAACTAAAGGTAAAATAAACAAATGGGATTATATCAAATTAAAAAGCTTCTGCACAGGAAAAGAAACAATAACAGAGTAAAAAAAAACAACCAACAGAGTGGGAGAAAATATTTGCAAGATATACATCTGACAAAGGATTAATATCCAGAATATACAAGGAACTCAAACAACTTTACCACAAAAAAACAAATAACCCAATTAAAAAATGGGCAAAGGAGCTGAACAGACATTTCTCAAAGGAAGATACACAAATGTCCAACAGACACATGAAAAAATGCTCAATATCACTAAACATTCAGGAAATGCAAATCATAACCACACTGAGATACCATCTCACTCCAGTTAGGATGGCTAACATCCAAAAGACTGAGAACGATAAGTGCTGGAGAGGTTGCAGAAAAAAAGGAACTCTCATCCACTGTCGGTGGGGCTGCAAAACGGTGCAGCATTTTTGGAAGATGGTATGGAGGTTCGTGAGACAGTTACAGATAGATCTACCATATGACCCAGCGATTCCACTGCTGGGAATATACCCAGAGGAATGGAAATCATCTTAGTGAAGGGATACCTATATTCCAATGTTTATTGTAGCTCTATATACAATAGCCAAGAGTTGGAACCAACCCACATGTCCATCATCTGATGAGTGGATATGGAAACTGTGGTATATCTACACAACGGAGCACTATTCTGCTATAAAAAAGAACAAAATACTACCATTTGCAGCAACTTGGATGGACTTAGAGAAAATTGTATTAAGTGAAACAAGTCAGGCACAGAAAGAGAAATACCAGATGTTCTCACTTATTTGTGGGAGCTAAAAATTAATAAATAAATAAACACACAAGCAAACAAAGGGTGGGGGGAAGAAGACAGAATAACCACAAAAATTCCTTGAACTATTTAAGCCAAGTGCACAGATATGATGTAGGGGCGTGGGGGGATGGGGATGGGGTAGAGAGGAATGAGTAAAGGGGCATGAAAATCAAGTACAATGTATTTTGAGAAGTAGAATTAAGTCAAATTAAATTTTTAAAAAATGAACTTCAGATTTATGCTATCTTAATTCCGATAATATATAGGAACATTACTCCTATGTAGCTTTATTCCCTAATTCCCCTTTTGTGGTATTATTGTCCTACATATTACCTCTATTAATGTTACAAACCAAACAGTACATTATTATAGTTATTACTTCATTATCTGTCATTATTACTGTAGCCCATTATAGCTTTGCTCTGATCCACCTTCTTTTTACTATTATTTACAAATATATTACCTTTGATATATATTTACAAATATATATCACATTTTTATATGTTATAAGCCTGGCTTGTTTCACTTAGCATAACATTCTCCAATTCTATCCATGTTGTCAAAAAACACAAAATTTGTCTTTTTAAAGGTTGAATAGTATTCCATTGTTTTATACACCACATTTTCTTTATCCATCTATCTGTTCATGGACACTTAGCTTGATGTCATAACTTGGCTACTGTGAATAATGCTGCAATGAATATGGGAGTGCGGATATATCTTCCATATACTGAGTTCAAATCTTTTGGGTAAATGCCCAGAAGCATGATTGCTGGATAATATGATAATTCTATTTTTAGATTTTGAGGAACTTCTATGTAGGTTTCCATAATGGCTGTACTAATATACATTTCCAGCAACAGTACAAGTGTTCCCTTTTCTCCACATGCTGGCCAACACTTTATCTTTTAACCTTTTGATAATAGCCATTCTGACATGTATGAGAAGACATCTCATTGTGATTTTAATTTGCATTTTCTTAAGATTAGTGATGTTGAGCATTGTTTTCATATATCTGTTGGCCATTTGTATGTCTTTTGTGAAATGCCTATTAAGGTTCCTTGCCCATTTTAAAATCAGATTATTTGTTTTCCTTCTGTATAGTTGTTTGAGTTCTTTATATATTGTGCCTTTTGTATTTCTTTGTTGATATTATCTACTTGATGTGACATCGTAATCATATCTTCCTTTATATCTTTAATCAAACTTTCTTTTAGTTCTGTGAACATAATTATAGCAGCCACTCTGAAATCTTTTCCTGTTAAATCCAACATCTGGCTGCTCTCACAGGGAATTTCTGTTGCCTACTTTTATGTCACTGCATGGGTCATAACTTCTATGCCAGAAGCATTATCTTAAAGGGCAGATGGGAAGAAACAGAGAGGTTAGTTATGGAAATGTACTGAAAGCACAAGAAATTTAAACACGGAATAAACTTCAGCTGAAAAGCCACAGTCATTTATTTATAATGGTATTTTTATATCCTGACATCTTACACAATTCTTTTATTATTTGAGGTTTTTAAAATGTTTATGTAGGGTTTCTCAGGTATACTATTATACTCAGAGATAGTTTTACTCATTTTTTATCATTTTTGTGTCCAGTCTGTATTGTCTAATAGCATTGTCTAATACATGTAGTATAGTATTAAAGAGCAGCAAAGATAGTAGGCATCCTTGTATTGTTCCTGATGATGGTGGAAATGGCTCTAGTGTTTCCTTATTAAGTATGATACTGGGTTATGAAGACTGTATACATAGTTTATCTGATTTTAAGGTATACAATTTCTCATTGAATTGTGCAAAAGTTAGAGATGATGATGATGACAGTAGTATTTATGATGATTTACTGACAATTACTTTTTAATTAATTCTGTTGTGGTCAGTGTAATTTGAATGCATTGACATTTATTGAGATGTGTTTGATAGACTTTTTATGGTGCATCTTGGTAAACGTTCAGTGTGTGCTTGAAAATAATGTGTTTTCTGCTGTTGGGTGGAATATTTTATAAATACCAGTTTCTCTAGTTGGCCAGTCATGTAGTTCAGGTTTTCTATTGTCTCACTTATTTTTGTTCTAATTGTCTATGAAGTATTGAAACAGTTAGGAATGCTCACATTATAGATTACAATAGTGAATTTTTAAAATTTTCCTTTTCATTTAACAGTGTTTGCTTCATGCACATTTTGTCTTTAGATTCATAAAGATTTAGAATTATAATGGCTACTACTGAATTAAGTTTTTCATTGCTTAAAAAATGACTCATTTGTCCTGAGACTATTCTTGGTTTGCAGTATACTTTGTCTTGTATTAATATAGACACCTTCTTTAGTTTTAGCATGGTGCACGTGGTGTATTTTTTTTTTTTTTTGCATCCTTTTAATCTGCTTGTGTCTTTACATGGTCTTATACACAGCATCCAGTAATGTGTTGTTTTTATAATACAATCTGACAACATCTGCCTTTTAAATGAGGTGTTTAGAACAATAGCATTTAATGTGTTGTTAATATAGCTAGATTTAAATCCACCACATTGCTATTTGTTTTCTACTTTTCTGATCTGTCCTTGCTCTCTTTTTAAAAATTTTTTTCTGACAAATTCTGTTATCTCTATTTTCAAAATACGTGCATCGTATTAACACCATTGCCACTGCCACCACCCTAGATTCAAGCAGTGCCATCTTTCTCCTGTAACCTTTATTATCCTTTTAACATGTATTTCTACTTTCACACTTGCCTACCGAACCTTTGTCCTATTTACAATGATAGATCTCATCACATTACTTGCTTAGCCTAATCATCAGATGGCCTTTACATTACAATCAAATTGGAAGTGCTTATTTAGTCTAAAAGACCACACATGTTCTTGCCCTTGGCTGTCTGCACAACCTTATTTCCTACAAATATTCCTATTCATTCTGCTTCATCCACCCTTTCTTTCATCCTTTTCATCAAACACTACAAAAACGCAGATACTTCAGTTTCCAGTTTTTGCACTACTGTTCCTTCTGGCTTCCACAGATATTTTTCTTGCTTGCTCCCTTATTTTGTTTTTATATTTGCTCAAATACCCATTCTTCAGATAGGTTTTCCCTGATCATGCTATCCAAGACAACTTTCCCCAATTTACATTACATTCTTCAGCTTTATTTTAGTCTAAAAACCAAAATTTATCTTAAACTGATCTAGCATTGTATACTTATTTATTATTTGTCTCCCCTACTACAAAGCTAGCTTTTAAGGTCCTGGATTTTATCTGTTTTATCCATTGTGGTATCTCCTGGAAGTATGTCAGTGCTTGGCACATTAAAAAAATATTCATTAAATGAATAGATAAATAAATGCAGCCTTTCTCCATATAACTGGCAAGATAACCTCTTGCAGATCTATAGCGTAATGGTTCTAAATCAGGAATCCTAACATAAACGTGATGCCTGTTTCTTAACATTCCAAGACTTTGACTGATTGTTTTTGCATCAGGTATCCATTCCCTAAACTCATTACTCTGAATTATGATTGATGCATCTTGTATCAGTTATCCACCTCCTAATAAAAGGAGTGAGCATGTGTATTACATTGAGTGGAAAGTGGGGAACCTCACACTATGGGGCTTCTCCTGCAACACACACACATATAAAGTATCTACTGTACTTATATGTCCTATTTCTTCAGTGATTCATTTGTTTTCCTCAGGTGTTTTATTGAATAGATATTTATGTAAGAGCACTTCCCCTCAAACTCAGTGACTAGATACTCTTTATTTTCTCACTCTCAAGATGGAATCTGACAGAATACTTTTCTCAGATCTTCAGCTACAGGACTGTTCGCTATAAATTTCAATCACTCATTTAGTGATCCAGCAGCCTGGCATCTGAGCGGTCTCAGCAGGTGAACAATGTCTCAACATAGTTACTTATTTTACTTACGGAAGCCTGCACATGAAATAGAGGATTCCAGTAGCTAATTTTCTGTTTACTGTGGTTACTGACCACCCGCCTCTATGCCAAGCCTGGATATATTACAGAGCCTTTCTACAATCACTTGAATTTCTGTATAACATATCTCTGATTAATGTTGACCCTTCAAGGACAGCTGATTTTATTATCAGCTGATGCACATTTAAGTGAAATGTTCCGCAATGTGGAACTTCCCCCGTGAAAGCCAGTGTGGTGTGGTATTGAAGACATGCACGTGGCAGTCAGACTGTAACCATGCTTTCAGTTAAAATTTATTCCCGGTTTAAATTGCTTGTTTTTTCAGTAAAATTTCATAACTGGCCTCTCATTATGTTTCTTCCTATCTGCCTTCTAAGATAACACCTTGATGCAGAAGTCACTAGTTGGGTGCCTAAGGGTGTTTTTCAGGATCTTTGGGGTTATCTTGGCTCAGCATAAACTGGGGTGGGCTGGTTGAGCCTGTGCAAATGTCCCAAAACCCCGCCTCCAGATCCTGCCATTTCATGAACCTGCAGAGGCATACAGGTGGCTTGTGCCTGTGCAGATCCTTGCCCTACCCCTGACCGCTTCCCCATAAATAGAACATCTCTCCCACCTTGGGCAAGATGGATCTGAGATACAAAATTTCCCATTTCTCATGAGGCCATCTTGTGAATAGACCTTTTTTGCTCCTCTACTGCAAGGACACGTGCTTTGATGGTTGGCTTTCTATGGTGCACAGGCAGCTGAGCTCCAATCAGTTTGGCAACAAAGCTGGTAATTCCAGGTGGGATGATAGTCCTTTCTGGACACCCTGCCCGTTCATCGAGGCCTCACAGGATTGAAAGCCTGTGAACGCGTCCAGCAGCTGCCTGGACTAATTCTTTCAGAAACTAGTCCCAGGATTTCCTCCCAGCAGGCCACCACAGACCTCTGGTGCAGTTTGCCATTGCAGCAGAGAAAATGTTTTTAGCCTGGGAGCCGTCCCTTGATCGGCCTCCAAAAGGACATATTGGTGACTCCCCCCACCCCACCAAAGTCCATGTAAGTGAGAGAATGGGAAAAAACACAAGTTTTGGAGTCATCGTGCATCCGGCTTCTGAGTCAAGGAGCCCCAGAAAAGTTTCTTCTCCACCTCCTGACCATTTTACACTGTCCAGTACAAAAGGCTTTAGGTTCCCAGCAGGTGGGTGAGCCAAGGGACATTGGCTCATTGCCCATTTGTCAGTTTTTATCTTGATCAACCTGCCAGAATACTACCCTGAGCATTTTTAGGCCAGATTTCTCTTTTTAATCTTTGCTTTCTGACTTTTTAATTTTTCCAAACTGGGGGATATACAGCAAATTTGTTTGGAACCCTTTAATGTTGGGAGACCAGCAGGGGTTCCCTTTGGTCCACTCAGTGTTTGACAGTGTTGTATTAAGACCTTTGTTTTAACCCCATCCATTTCCATTTTATTTATCCCATTTTTTAATAACCACCTAAAGATTTCCACCCTGGTGGAATGAGTCCCATGATTCTTCCCTTTCTTTTTTCTCTCAGTGTCACACTTATTGTTTTCTTTATTTACTTTCTTACTGTTTAAAAATGTTCACCTTCTTGAGTTGCGTCCCTTGACTGTCCCCTGTGCCTTTCCCCATGCTCTTGTTAATTACCCTCACGTTTTTATTAGCATCTGTAAGACCCATGACGGGAAGCTGAGAGAGCAAACTTGATAGTGCTTCCCTGACTGTAGCTCAGTCAGTAAGTTTTGCAGCAGTAAGTGCCCGTGTTAAAGGGACCTCCTTAACCACAGCAATTACCATGACCTGGGTTATGGGCATATTCAGTGTGTGGACATCTCTGTCATCATAAAGCCTGTCACATATGGCTTGCAAATGAAGCACATTAGCTGCTTCATCTGGGGTGTTCCCCTTAGGATTTACAGGAGGATTTGGGCATACTCACCTCTCAGGGCAAACAGACCGTACAGTGGCTTTTATCCAGTTCACCAGGTGATCTCTTTCCTTGGGAATAACCTCCTGTGTGTTTAGATTATGTACCACCACCTGTGACTGTTCCATAGTAAGCCGTGAGTCTTTCATCAACTCAGACATACATCTGCACTATGCAGCATTTAAAACCAAAGATACTACCCCTAAATCGGTTAATCTCAGAATCCATTTAAGTAAAGACTCCTCAGGAAGCTCATGATACTGGTCTACAAAATGAAACAACTCCATCACACTGTACCCTCTGCTTTCCATAGTTACTTGGATTTGCCCTGCCCCCACATTGACTACCTTCTTGGGAACAAGAGGGTCTTAGAGGTATTTTTTGTTGTCCCTGTGTAATTTTTGCCTTGGAAGAAGTGGCTTTGAGGCTAGTGGCCGAAGCTCAGACTGACTGAAATCTGAGTTTGGTCTGGCGTCAAGGTAGACCAGAGCTCTCTTTTACTTTCATTTTAGCTATTACAGGTAATAATAACCAAGGGATTGAATATTTCACTTTTTTCTTATTAGTTTACATTTCCTCAACTCCCTGAGAGTTGGAACCATCTCTAAATTCCACTGGTAACTTTTAACTTTAGCGACTGATTGCAACACAGCTGCATAACATGGGTTACCAAGTGACCAACCAGGAGTCAAAAGTTCTTCACCCCCAACCCACATTCTTTCTCTTCCCAAACCACCTATTTCCATGAGCCAGGGCCACTCTAGCAAACCCCACTTCTCCGACACCAACCTGTAAGTGTGAAGCAAAACACTAACTGTTTGTGTTTTTTCCTCTATGCTCTTACTCAACAACAATCATCACAGAAGATTGACTTCTGTGTCCCAATGTGTGGGATTTTCTTCACACCCTCAAGCAAGAATTCTTCAGCAGACACCAGCTGGGAGACTTCCAGTTTAATTCTGGAAATAGCATTAGATCCAACAGGTAAAGGGCTCAGTCCCTAACACTGCCACCCACTACACTCCCAAATCCAGGCCTCTGGAACTTCTGACCAACCAGCTATAAATCAGGGGTCCCACAACACCTTCCTTAGGTTTGATTAATTCGCTTGAGCAGCTCACAGAACTCAGGGCAACACATACTTATTTTTACCTGTTTATTATAAAGGATATTACAAAGTATGGAGATGAAGAGATGCATAGGGTCGTGTATGGGAGAAGGGGAGCAGAGCTTCCATGCCCTCGCCAGGTGCACCACCCTCCAGGAACCTCCACGTGTTCACTGTCCAGAAGCTCCCCAAACCTTGTGCTCTTGGGTTTTTATGGAAGCTTCATCATGTAGGCACGATTGAAGCATGGACAACTATGTAGAAATGTGACTGGACAAAAACGGTACGATTTAACACTAACAGACTGTGTGGGGAAACCCAGCGAGGCCTGTTTGTTCGGGCTCCTCGTGACCTTTCTGTGCAGCATCCCTTCCTCCTGGATATGGGGCAGGGCCCCTCCTGTAATGGGGGTCATCTGATCTATGATCAGCTAAAGTAGGTGAGAGAAGGAATTTCTGCCTTGGAGAGAAAAAGGAGCAGGTGAAAGAGGGCAAGAGAAGGTCAGAGAGTAACATGAGCTGGGAGCCACAGATGAAAACCAATATTTGAATATCATAATGTCACTGTCCATATCCCAGTTTTATCATTCGCTACCTCTGCGAACACGGACAACTTTATTAAACTTGTGTCATAAGTTTCTCATCTACACAAAAGAACCCTAAAATAATAATACTTATACAAAGAAAAAAGTCATGGGAGAGTCACCAATAACCCCTCTTTTAAGCCATATTTATTGAGATCATACCCTGTACCAGTTACTGTTCTAAATGCTTGACAAATAAAATAATTTAATATTCTTACCAATCCTATCAGGTAGTTATTACTAAGCATTTAGACCAATTATTTAACATTCTCTTCATATTAGACAATATTGTCCAAAAAAGTCAATTTCAGCCCATTAATGCAATAAAAGTTTGTGTCTCACATTATCATATAATAGTGGGCAGAGAGACTCCATCCTATACAGTCACGCAAACACCAAGATACCCTCCATCTAGAACATGGTTTCTCAGCTTTCGTACCATTCACATTTTGGCTTGAATAATTCTTTGTTGTGGGCAGCTGTCCTGTGCATTGTAAAATATTGATGAGCACCCCAAGCTTCTGTCTGCCTGAGTCCAGGACTACCTTCCCAGTTTTAAAGAATAAAAATTTCTCCAGATGTTGCCAAATGTTCCCTGGATGAGGGAAGGAAATTAGACCTTTGTGACTCACTGATATAAAGACTGTGCCATCCCCCATGGTCTCAAAGACTTCACTGGACTTTTTTTTTTTTTTTTTTTTTTGCCTTTTTCGTGACCGGCACTCAACCAGTGAGTGCACCGGCCGTTCCTATATAGGATCCGAACCCGCAGCGGGAGCGTCGCTGTGCTCCCAGCGCTGCACTCTCCCGAGTGCGCCACAGGCTCGGCCCTTCACTGGACTTTTTTGTCTGGCTGACAGATTACGAAAGAAAAAGCTCATAGAGAGCTATATGGGAAGGGTTAAAGCCCGAGTTCAGATCCGATGTGCACTGATAATACCCTCGTTCTATTGATTGGAACTAAACTAAATCATCCCATCTATTCTCCAGGAAATCTGGTAATTGTAGTTTTCCTGTGTTCTACAGAGGAGAATAAAACAGGGTTTGATAAACAAATAGCTTTTGGGGGGCCATAATCTGTCCTTTTGGTCACCAAATACCAGTTGCACTCTTTTCCTATACACATTAAGTATGATTTCTTTAAAAAGGAAGTAATAAAAACTTTTATGACTGACTGCATTCGGCTTAGGTCCTTGCTCTCCAGGTAATACACATTATTCTACATCAGGTATGAAAGTGCCTTCACGGTCCGGTGACCTTTGAATTCAAAATACACCTTCCCCCGACCCATATACAGTTGTGGGAACAGAGACAGCTTAACTATCATAAATATTCCCTTTGGAAAGGAGAGGAATGGGAAACACAGACCAGTGATTGTTCTATGGAACAGTGAATGAGGTGGAGGAAATTTCTTGATTAGACTTTGATTCTTTTTGCTCTTGTCTGCTATTCATTATGACTATGGGTTTCAACTTCTGGAATACCCTTCCTCATCTATCATTTTCCTCACCCACATCTAAAGTGCTGGGCTGGGTACACCGTCCTTTGAGGTGGCCCAGCCTTACTCCTTTGCTTCTTTCCTCAAGCTCAGCAAACAGTCAGAAGCTTGTTAGACAAGGTTCTTGGCTTCTTTGGCATTGCAATTCCCTCAAAAAACTCAGTAGGCTTCTTAACTATTTACTTCCCATCAGTTCTGTAAGCATTTAGTCACACCCCACTATTCTTTTCAGGAAAAAAAATCCTCAAATTTGCTTAACATTTCTCATTGTCCTCCGTGCATCCCTGTTTCATTACATGTTATAAAACTTTTCCAAAATAAAAGTATTTTGGTTTGGGCAGGGAACACTCTTAATTTAATGTCTCATATTGCATAAGTTTAAAAATTCAGAAAGTGATGAAAGAAAAGAAAATCAATTCGTAATTCATAATGATTGCATGCACACAACACACCCACACACACATGCGCACACATATACCGTAAGAAAATTACAGGTGAAGTAGGTGAGATGGTGATTTTAATAGAGACATCAAGTGTCCGTAGTTCAGGCATATAACTAAAAATACCAAAATTAAAGAAAAATAAATCATTGATGCCAGCCCTTGCAATGAGGTAATGCTTCTGAAAAACAATAGGAATTTTTATTACCTTGAAATAATATATAGTCAGAATTTTAAATTAGATATCCTAAAGTTAGGGCTTTAAAAATGTTGACTGCATTTTATTTTTTGAGCTGGCATAGACTTTCAATTTCAAAAAATTGCTAACTAACATTTGGGACCGATTAGCAATCAGGCGGTATGTAATTTGGAAGTGAAATCCTGCTGTATTAAATTCTGATCCTTTTTCATAAGATGATTCTAGATTAGCTCAATTGTACACTGTCAGAAAGGTCAGTATTTATTATATAAGAGAAATATGTAGTGTGGTTTGAGAAAGCCAAAAGGCCAACCTGACCAAGATTCTATTTCCCATTCAAAGCCTTAAATCCCCAACATTATTGTCCCTCTGAAGACTTGGCATTTTTTTTTCAGATAAGATGGCTTCAGGAGAAGTATGAATTGATGGTGTGAATTAAATTACATGCCACTCATCAGCATTAACTAACACAAAATTAAAGTCTATTCATTATTGCAGAGGGCACCAACAAGCTCACCACTGCCCCATACTTTGTCCTTAAATAACGGATATTTGACCAAAGATCTTCTCTGTCTCTAAAAGACTCTAAAGGCCTCAAAAATTGTACAGGTGGTCATCCCTTCTAAACTTCCACAGGGAGCTCTCTGTATTGGACTGTATCTAATAATGTTAGAGGGCATTGTGACTTACATATTGCAACTGTGCAGTAGTTCTGTGGTTGAAGATTTATTAAATATCTTTCATCAAAAATTCTAGTTATACCAGTTAGACTTTGATGTTCCACACAAGTTTTGATAATTAAGGATCATTTTTAAAATTTTATTTTTTATGGTAACATAAACTAAAATTGACTTTTTCTCTCCTTTTTTAAAAGGGAGGTAATATAATTCTGTGAGTTTTAGC
Organism: Cynocephalus volans; assembly: GCF_027409185.1. NCBI lineage: Eukaryota > Metazoa > Chordata > Mammalia > Dermoptera > Cynocephalidae > Cynocephalus > Cynocephalus volans. The sequence continues at coordinate 232,634,966 of NC_084461.1, forward strand.
ACATTTGCAGATTTGTGTAACCACCACCACAATTAAGATAGAACTTCCCCCATCACCCAAAAAAATCTGTCTTGTGAGAATCCTTTGTAGTCATAACCCCCCACCCCAACCTCTGACAATAACTGATCTGTCATCTATTACACCATATTTTGTCTATTTGAAAATATCATACAAATGAAATCACCCAGTATGTAACCTTTTTAGGCTAGCTTATTTCACTCAACAAAATGCATTTAAGATTTATCTTACTCCATTAGTGCTGCTATAACAAAATACTTGAGGCTGGGTAAAATATAAATCTACTTCTTACAATTCAGAAAGCTGGGAAGTTCAAGAACAAGGCTCTGGCAGAATTGTTGTCTGGTGAGGGCTGCTCTCTGCTTCCAAGATAGCGGCATATTGCTGCATCTTCCAGAGAAGAGGAATTCTGTACCCTCATAGGGCAGAAGGGACAAAAAGGCAAAAAAGAGCCTAAGATAGTTCCTTCCAGCCCTCTTATAAGGAACTAATCCATTTATGGGGCAAAGCATTCATTACTTAATCTCTTCTCAAAAAGCCCCACCTCTTAATACCACTACAATACAGATCAAGTTTCATCATGGAGAAGACACACATTCAAACTGTAGCAAGATTTATCTAAGTTGTTGACTGTATCAATATTTTTTTCTGTTTATTGATGATTAGTATTCCACTATATGGCTGTAACAAGTTTGTTTATCCTTTAAGTAACTGAAGGACATTTGGTGATTTGGGTGATTTATAGTTTAAGATAATTACTAATACATATTGTCTATAGTAAATGGTTCAATTTTTAGCTAATTTTTAATTTAATTTTTTTCTTATTGTTGAATTTTGGTAGTTCTTTATATTTTAAATTTTTAACCAGTTCTTTGTCAAATTATGGTTTGCAAGTATTTTCTCCCAATCTGTAACTAGGCTTTTTCATTCTCTTAAAAGTGTCTTATATAGAACAAAAATTTTAAATGTCAGTAAAGTCCAATTCACCATTTTTTATGGATTATGCTTTGAACGTGATGCTTGAGAACTGTTTGCTTAACCCTAAGCCATGAATATTTTCTTCTATTTTAGAGTTTTATGTTTTACACTTGGATCAATGATCCATTTTGAGTTAATATCTGTGTGAGGTGGGAGATATAACTCTATGTTCACTTTGTTTGTGGATGTCCAATTGATCATAAAACATTTATTATTAAAAATGTTCTTTTATCTAATGGCCTTTGCAACTTTGTCAGAAATAATTAGCTATATATGCATGGGTTTATTCCTAAAACTTATTTTCTTTTCCATTAATCCATGTGTTGTTCACTTCACTTCACCAAAACCACACTGTCTTGATTACTGTGGCCTTGATTATAGCAAATCTTGAAAAAATCAGGTAATGTGACTTCTTCAGCTTTATTCTTTTCAAAATTTCTTTTGGCTATTTTCTTTTATGATTTAAACTTTAATATCACTTTGTCCACATCTACAGGCAGTTTTGCTTGTACTTTGACACATTGAACTTTGCTAAATTTCCAGATAAATTTGGGGCAAACTAATGTATGACCATTTACATGTCAAGTCTTTTATTCAATGAATATGGTATATATCTCCATTTATTTGTGTTTTTTAAAAAATCTTTCATCCAAGTATTGTAGTTTTAAGTATATAAATTCTATACATGTTTTATTAGATTTGCACCTTAATAACTCTCTTGCTTAGAACTCTTGCAAATTCTATTTTTTCTTAGATTCTATTTATAATTTTTCACCGCTAATATGCAGAAGCATGTGTTGTCCTTGTATTGATAAATTCCTTCTTAATTCAAGGCATTTGAAGATTCCTGGAGATATTCTCAATAGGCAATCATGCCTTCTTCAAATAGAAATGATTTTATTTCTTTTTTCTATGATCCATATATATATATATATATATATATATATATATATTTTTTTTTTAGTTCTTTTCTTTCCTTTAATGCATTGGCTATGCTTTCCAATACAGTGTTGAACAGAAGTGTTGAGAGTGCCATCCTTGCTTTGTCCCCTATTTTAGGGGGAGAAAATTCAATCTTTCACCAAAGTATTCTAAATTTACAAATTGTAAAATTTATATGAAAATGTGAAAGGCTTTTTTTTTTTGCAGAATGTCCAAACAATCATAGAAAGGTAAAACAAACTTGCTCAAGGCTTTCTATAATGCTATAATGCTATAGAAAACAGCACAATAATAATATAATATGGTTCAATGAAACAAAGCGGAGTCCAGAAATAGACCTGCACTTTGATGATTGTTTTATTTGCAACAATGAGTCCAAGGTAATAAAAAAAGAAAAACTGTGTTTTCAAAATTTTTTTTCTGAAATAAAGGAAGAAAATATTTTACACATATGGGTGTACAAAAATTTCATACTCTGGACACAGCACTAAACATAAAGAGAAATTCATAATTGAGACTTCACCAATATTAAAAAACACATATCTTCTTAAAAGTCCACTTAAACAAAAAATGAAAAGTTAAGCCACCAACTGGAAAAACTTTTTCATAGTACATATATCTGAAAAATGACTAGTGTCAAGACTATATGAAAAATGCTGGAAAGACAATAATAAAGAGACAAAAATCCAGGGCTGAGCCCGTGGCGCACTCGGGAGAGTGCGGCGCTGGGAGCGCAGCGACGCTCCCGCCGCGGTTTCGGATCCTATGTAGGACTGGCTGGTGCACTCACTGGCTAAGTACAGGTAACGTAAAAGACAAAAAAAAAAAAAGAGACAAAAATCCAATAAAAAGTTGGTAAGAGACTTTTAAAGACACTTTACAAAAGATTTACAAATGTCCAATAAAAGGTGTTTACAATGATTAATCATTAAGTATTATAAATGCAAATCACAATGACATATAATTCACTAGAATGGCTAAAATTAAAAAGACTGGCAATGTCAAAGGCGGATGAGGATATAGGGTGACTAGAACTCTCATATGTTGGTGCTGGAAATGTCAGATGGCATCCCCTCTTTGAAAGATTGATAGTTTCTTATAAAGGACACACCTATCATAAGATGCAGAGATTACCTTCTCAGATATTTATCCAAGGTAAAGAAAGCATAAGTTAAACAAAACTTTTACAAGAATGTTAACCATAGCATCATTCATAAGCACCAAATACTGAAACAGCCTAAATGTTCATCAACAGATGAAAGAATAAGCAAAGTGTAACATATTCATAAATAGATATTTGAAAAATAGAAAACTACCATTAGAAGATACCAGAAGGAATTGTTTCATGTGAGACCCACTAATGAATGCTAAAATTAATGGAAAAACACTTTGAGGAGACATAGAATATTTACATAGCTTCAAGCTATCTCCCTCCAAATATTTGTTAATTATTATGGTAGTCTTTAATACATGGCCACAAGTTCTTTGACTCTTCTCCCTCCAGGAAGTGAAGGTTAATTCTCCTCCATTTTAATGTGGGCCTGACTTTGTTACTAGCTTCTAACAAATAGAGTATGAAAAGGGAAAATAGTAACTTCAGAGTGGTGACACCTGGCAGATTTTACCTGAGTAGTGGAGGTTAACATCACTAGTAATACATTAATATCATCACAGTCTCCCTGAAATGATTAAATGAGAAGAGTTTTCCACTCTGAGGCATTGTTCCCTAAAATTTATCACCCCAGTCTAACTATAGCAAAACCTCAGACAAACCCAACTGGAGGGACATTCTACAGAATACCAACTATGTCTCTAAAAATATCGAGGTTCTGAAAGACAAAGAAAGACTGAAAATTTACAGCAAGGTGACTATACTTAATAATAATCTACTGTATATTTAAAAATTGCTAAGAGAGTAGGTTAAAAAATAAATTAATTAAATAAATTAAGAAGAGGATAGATTTTAAATGTTCTCACCACAAAAAAATCATAAGTATATGAGCTGATCAATATGCTAATTAGCTTGATTTATTCATTCCATAATGTCTGCATATATCAAAATGTCAGTTTGTATGTCACAAATATATACAATTTTTTATTTGCCAATTAAAAAATTAAACTTAGTTTTAAAAAACTGTCACGGATAACAGGACACTAAGGAAACATGGTGACTAGATACAACTTAGTTCTTCAGATTGGTTGGTGAAGAAGGAAAAAGTCCATGAGTGGAAAAATTAATTAGAGTCAAATAGAGCTAAGTGAATAGTATTACGTGAATGTTAATTTCTTAGTTATGAGAAATGTACCCTTCTTGTGTAAAATGATAATATTAGGGGAAATTCAGTAGTGTACGTGAGAATTTTTTATACTATCTGAGCAACTCTTCTGTAAATCTAAAACTATTTTAAAATAAAAGCGTATGCAAAGGAAAATAGTAGGAAAAACACAACTATTTCTGTAAATGGGAGAAACATTTTTTTCCTTATTTGGAGAAGGAAGAAAATAAAGGCACATTTGTACCCACAAATAAATTTCAAAACCAATAGAACTAAAGTCAATGATGTGGAAAAATTAAAAAAAGTAAAGAGAAATGGAGGTCAGATCCAGGAAATTCAGCATCCAAGGAAAAGGAGATACAAAAGAAAAGAAAACTAATAAGAAAAAGGAAGAAATAGTTAAATTTTAAAGATGACCTCCAATAACTAAAAATTATGTATTTTTATTTTTAAAGACTCACCAAATTATTGACTAAACTTTATAAAAATGGGTCCACAACCTGAAATTTCTATAAAATGCAAGACACAGAAGTCAATATGACATGATTTAGAGGCAAAATGAACAGAGTAATGAGAATCAAACTAATATCAAGCTTTTGGTCAGCCAAACTATGTCACAAGATAATATAGGAATGCTTCCCAAGTCCTTAGAAAAAATTTAAATTAAGAATGCTATGCCTCAACTATGAAAATGAGAAAAAAATTACATTCTATTAATTTACCCCATATAAAAATAGTAAAAAGTTACTCCAAAAATAAATTTTCAAAGTTGGAGCAAATAAAGACAACAGTAATGCTATATATGGGTCTTCAATTTTTAGAATTACCTTGTAAATAAAGCATTAAAAAAAAAACTATTGTTGCAATTCTTGGCTATGGTAAATAGAGCTATGATGAACTTGGAAGTGCAGCAGCCATGAAAAAGAATGAAATTCTGCCATTTGCAGCAACATGGATGAGCTTGGAGAAAATTATGGTAAGGGAAATAAACCAGGCACAGAAAAAGAAGTACCACATCTTCACTCATAAGTGGGAGATAAGAAACAAAGAAAAAAGAAAGAGCATAATAAAATATTGAACTTTCAGAAGGGGAAAACTGACTTATAGTCACTAGAGGTGGGAAAGGGGGAAGTGAAAGGACAGGAGATAATTGGGTAAGGGACACAAAATGTAATTATGATTTGTAATGATGTACGTGCTAATGATATTGATTTGATCATCACTTACTGTACATGAATATTGATAGTCAACTCTATACCCCATAAATACATATAATTAAAAAAATAAAACTACTGTTAACAAACAATATACATGTCATAGACGTTGGTTTGGTAATAGTACAACAACTATACATGGAATGCTGACAGAGGAGGGTGGAAATTGGAATACCAATATATTGTTTTTCACAGCATGGAGTCAGAAAATATTGCCTCAAGTTAATATATACTATTAAGAAATAAAGATTTAAATACTTTAGAAAGCCATTATGCCAAAAATAAAGTAAATATAATTATAATATTTAAAAAAATAGAGATGGATTGTGGGAAAGTTAATGGAAAATATTATTTTCTTAATTCTTCATTTTTACAGAGGAAATTTTATATAGTTTGAAGTAAGTAAACAATGAAATGCAGGTGCCAGGGGAACATTTAAAATTGTTACTTTCAGAAAAGAAAGGGGGAAAAAAAGCAGAGGTGGAGAATATGCAGAGAAAACATTTCTTATATTTCTCCCTTTTATAATACTTCGAATGTGTTCTCTTTTTGCTTGTTTGGCTAGTGTTGATCACTTGTTTCAATATTTTAAACTAATCTAACTTAAAAACACGATGATGGCTGTTTGCTATAGCAATTGAAGCATTTTAGAAGAGACTGCAGTACCTGGGTCTTAACTCCAGATTACCTATCAGTTAGGTGGATTGACTCTGGAGCCAGATAACCTGAATTTGAGACCAGCTATACCACTTTGACCATTGGACAATTGCTGTGCGACCATTGGACAATTACTTAACATTTTTGTGCCTCAATTTCCTCATCTGTAATATAGGTAAAACCATAATAAAATAATTCTGTGCAGTTATTATAAAAATTAAGTGATATTTGTAAAGTGCTTAGAACCATGCTGGACCAAGTAAACTTCATGTAAATGTTTGCTTTTATTATTACTTGACTGACCTACTAATCAAGAACTGAGGACTAAGAATGAGAACTGACTTTTATTATTTGATCATGTGTTTGCTGATTGCATTATCTCATTATCTATTTATTAACATAAAGGTGACAATACAATCTTCTTATCAAATGGAAGAACCATTTGCCCAATAATTGCCAAAGAATAATTTGCCCAATAATTTTCAGCATTTTATGCTTTTAATTTTTTTTCAAATATTCAGCATTTTATGCAATGGCTTATCATTGAGGTGTTCTAACTATACTGTTTTCTTAACTATATGAACATTATGAACTCAACACTGAGAAATATTTCCTTCTGTGTAAGAGGTTATTCATCTCTGTTAGGAAAATTTTATAAGTTATTTCACAAGAAATACATCAAAATTGAATTTTGTTCAATATCCATCTAAATTAATTTGGTCTAGAAATATTGTCATTGCAGCAGAGTGTGGCATTCAGTAGCTATTTACAATAATCACATAAAGAAATTATTAGAGTGGTTTAAAAAATCATTCACTATTGGAGTTTAAAAGTAGACTTGATCTGACAAAACAAAGAATCAGCAAACTTTAAAATAGTCCAATGGAGATGATTTATTCTGAAGAACAGTGGAAAAAATAATGAAGCAAAATGAACAGAAATTCAGACAAATGCAAAACATCATTAGGCACACTAATACATGTATAATGGGAGTACCAGAAGAGGAGAGAGAAAAAGTAGCAGAAACAAATACTTGAAGAAATAATGTCTGAAAACTTTCCATATATGATAAAAAAAAATTGTATCTACACATCCGAGAAGCCCAACAAACATTAAGTAGGATAAATACAAAGAGATTCATATCCGTACACATCATAATAAAATCTCTGATAGACAAAGAGAAGATCTTGAAAGCAGCAAGAGAAAAATGACTCATCACATAATAGGAACCCCTGATGATATTAAAACTGATATTGAAAAAGACATGAAGACAACATCTTCGAAAGAGTGAAAGAAAAGGACTGCCAACCAATAATTTTATATCCAACAAACTTCATATGAAATACAGACATTCCTAGACAAAGAAAAACTGAATATTTACTTACTTACTTACTTACTTTATTTATTTAGCTATCAGACCCACTTTGAAAGATACTACTAAAAAAATTATTCAGGCTAAAAGTAGATAATTCAATTGCATCTGAAAAACAAAGAATGTCATTAAAGGTAGTTATATAGGTAAGACATTATAATTGTGTATTTCTACACCTTTCTTCCCTTGCTAGATTACAAAAGCAAATGTATAAAATAAAAAATATGTAATTGTATTGTTGGTACTGTTACATATGGAAATGTAATATATTTGACAATAATAGCAGAAATGGTCAGGTGGGAGCAAAGTTCTATGAAAGAAAAGAAATGACACCAAATGGTAACTTTAATCCAAAAGAACAAATGAAGAGAAACAGAAGAATAATATGGTTATATAACTTTATAAATATATATTTTCTCTCTCTCTCTCTACACACACACACACACACACACACACACACACACACACACACACACACACACACACACACACACACAGTTTCCCCTCAGCTTCTTCAAAAGTCATACAATTTTATGAAACAATAGTTATATCAATGTATTGTTGAGTTTGCATTATATGAGAGTTCTTCAAAAAGTTCATGGAAACGTTCGTATTATCTTTTAATTCTATTTTTCTACAAACTTTTGAAGGACACTCATATATAGAAGTAAAATATGTAAATATAATAGCACAAAAAGGGAAAAGAAGGGATATAGCACACAGAAGTAGAATTTCCATCTCACTAGAATTGTTAGTACAAATCTGAAATAGTTCCTAATAAGGATATATATGATAAGCCCTAGAATAACCAGTAATAAAATAACAAAAATACAGTGAAAAAAATCACTAAAGGTATTAAAATGTCACACTAGAAATTATTCAATTAATGAAAAGAATGAAGATGAGACGGGAACAAAACAGACATGAAACATATAGAAAAAATAAAATGGCAGATGTATGTGCTGCTGTATCAACAATAACATTAAGTGATAATGGATTAATCCATCAATAAAAATGCAGAGATTGTCAGAATGTATTTAAAAAATACCCACCTATTTGACTTCTATACTAGACACATTTTAGATTCAAAGAAATAAATACATTGAAGATGTAAGGATGGACTATTTATATCATGTAAACTGCAACCTTAAGAGGGATGATGTGGCTAAACTAATATCGGACAAAGTAGACCTTTAAAGAAAAAGTATTGCTAGATATAAGGAAGCATATTTTCTATTGATAAAAGGATCAGTCCATCAAGAGTATATAACAATTATAAACATATGCACCTAACAACAGACTCCCAAACTACGTGAGATGAAACCAAAGGAAGAAATAGATACTTCGACAATAATGATGGGAGACTTTATACCCATATTTAGTATTGGAGAGGACAACTTGGCAAAAGACGAACAAGGAAATAGAAGTCCTGAACAACACTATGTACCAACCACACCAAACAGGCATGGATTGAACACAACCAAAAAAACATGAATGTATGTTTCTCAAGTGCACATGGAACGTTTTCCAAGATAGACCATACACTAGGCCACAAAATAAGCCTTAATAAATTTAAAAGGATTGAATTAACATTTGGTATGTTCTCCAACCAAAATAGAATGCAGTTAAAACTCACTAACAGAAGAAAATTTGAGAAATCCAAAAGCGTATGGAAATTAAATAGTACACTTACAAATAACCAATAAGTCAAAAAAGAAATTGCAAGATCAATCAAATTAAATTACTTTTAAGAGGAAAGTGAAATAAAAGACACCAAAACTTATGCATCACAGTAAAAGAGATCACTAGAGCAACATTTAGAGTCATAATCTTATATTTAAAAAGGAGAGAGATTGCAAATCAATAATGTGCTCTTCCATCTTAACACACTGGAAGGACAAACTGAAACTAAAGTAAGCCAAAGGAAGGAAACAATAAAGAGCACAGTGAAAATTAATGACATAGAAAATAGAAAAACAATGGAAAAAATTACAAAACCAAAAGTTGGTTCTATGAAAAAATTTAAAACTGGTAAACCTTTAGCTAGACAAACTAAGAAAAAAGAAAGAAAAGCTGAATTACTAAAATTAAGAAGCAAAGACGGGGCCATCCCTACTGACTTTAGAGAAATGAAAAAGATTATAAGAGAAAACTATGAACAAACGTATATCAAAAAATCAGTTAATTTAGATTAAATGGAGAAATTCATAGATACAAACTACTGAACCTTACTCAAGAAGAAACAAAAATTCTTAATAGACGTACAAGTGTAAAATTTTTATATTCATATTTTAAAAGTTCCCATATAGAAAAGTCAAGACCCAGATGGCTTACCTGGTGAATTCTTATAATCATTTAAAGAAAAATTAATGTCAGTTGTTTACAAATTCTTCCAAAAATATAGAAGAGAGCAATCTCAACTCAATCTATGAGACCACAGTTACCCTGATATCAAAATCAGATAAGGGGATCACAAAAAATAAATTAATAAATTCACAGACCTATATTTCTTATAAATACTGATGTGAAAATTCTCAAATTACAAAATAATAGCACACCAAATCCAGCAACATGTAAAAAATAAATATGTGCCATGGAAGCGTGATTTATTTTAGGAACACAAAGTTGGTTTAGCATTTAAAATCAAACAATAAAATGGGCCATATTAATACAATAAAGAACATTATCATCTGGTAGGAATATAAAATGATGCAGCTGCTTCAGAAAACAGTTTGGCAATACTTCAAAATGTTAAAATAGAATTACCCATTATTTGCACTCACAGGTTTAAGGCCAAGTGAAAAGAGAACATAAGTCTACATAAAAACATGTGCACAATGTTTGCTGCAGCATTAATCATATCCCAAACTGGAAATAACCTAAATGACTATCAACATTCAAATAGATAAAGTAAATATGGTATACTCATAAGATGGAATATAATTAACAAAAGAATAAAGTACTGATATGTACTACAATACAGATGATCCTTGAAAACTTTATGCTAAGTGAAAGAATCTGGTCACAGGAAACCATGATTTCACGTATATGAAATGTTCAGAATAGGCACATCTATATAGAGACAGAAAGATGAATGCTTGCCTACAACTGGAAGGGCTGGGAGAAAATGGGAGTAACTGCTAATGGATAGTTCCACTTTTTGTTGTGATGGAAATGTTGTAAAAGTGATTGCAGGATAGTTGCATAGCTCTATGAACATATTAAAAACCATTCAATTGTACACTTTAAATGGGTGAATTAAAGTATACAGTTGAAGAGGGAAGTTTATTGCAATAAGTGTTTACATCAAAAGAACAGAAAGACTTCAAATAAACAACCTAACATTAAATTTCAAAAAACTAGAAAAACAAGAACAATATAATCCCAAAACTAGTAGACAAAAAGAAATATGATCAGAGCAGAACTAGATGAAATAGAAACCAAAAGAATAATATAAAAAATCAATAAAACAAAATGTTGGGTTTTTGAGATGATAAATAAAATAGACAAGCCATTGGCCAAACTAATTTAAAAAAAGAAGAGAGAAGACCCAAATAACAAAAATCAGAAGTGAAAAAGGAGACATTACAACTGATACCACAGAAATAACAAAGAGTCATTAGACTATTACAAACAACTATACACCAACAGATTTGTTTGTTTTGAATACAATTTTGTTTTTTAAAATACAAATACGCAGAGGTGGGGCAAGATGGTGGACTAGAGGTGCTCAATGCATGATCCTTCTACAGAAAGGGACCAGCACAAGGAACGTACAGCTAAGTATGAGAAAGAACATTGGTGGGAGAGTGTGGGGAGGGCAGTAGGAGCCTGGTGAGGATTCTGTGGAGCACAGAAACCAAACAGCGTGGTGTAGAGGAGAAAAAGGCATGAGGCTTCAGCTGCAGCCATGTCTCCCAAGCCAGTATCAGCCAGGAGGAATTCTCGCTTGTGGCAGAAGAATCTGCATGGCCATGAACACTTCCCAGAGGTAACCCTCCTTTTGTTCCTGCCCCAGCCTGCTCTCCCCACTGCTGTGGTTGCCTGTTTTATTGTCTAGTGCCAGAGCCATCACCCTTCTCCCCATACGGGAGTTCATCCTGCTCAGTGCACCCCACCATGTGACCCATGTTGCCAGCATAGCACCAGTGCCTACGTGTCTCCAGCCTTCAAGCCCCCTGTGTGACTCCTGCCTTCCAGTCACCTGTGTAGTTCCAGCCTTCAAGCTGCCTGCATGTCCCTGGCCACCCATGTGTTCCCAATTGCCCAGCAGCCAGTGCCACCCACCTGCCTAGGCTCAGCCATTCAGCTGCCCATGTGGGCTGAGCTATCAAGCCACTCACCTGGTCCCAGCTGCCACAGCCATCCATGTGGTCCCAACTGTATACATTGGTCCAGCCATTCAGCCACCTTGTGGCCCCAGCTGCCCCAGCTGCCCACCCAGCCCCCATCCACCTGCATGGACCCAGTATCTGTGCAGCCCCAGCCACACACATAGCTGCCGGTATCCCCTGGAAATATTGAGTCTACCTGGAACAACTAAGTCTACCTGGAACTACTGAAACTACTAAGTCTACTCAGAAACAAAACTAAAACACCCCACCCAATGGGCAATATATAAGAAATCTGCAGGAGGCAGTCTCTCTCCTCAAAAGCCACCCCAAAGTAATAGAAGAAGCAACCACCAGATGACTAGGCAGCAACATAAGAATATTAGAAATATGAAAAAAAAATAAAAAGAAGAAGAAAATATGCCACCACCAAAGCTAAACTATAATTCTCAAATACCAGACCCCATACAACAGGAACCACTTGATATGTCTGAATGGGAATTCCAAGTAACAATTTTAAAGAAACCCAGTAAGATAAAAGAAGACTCATTAGACAGCACAACAAAATGAGAAAATCAAACCAGTACATGAGGAAGGAAGTTTACGAAGAGATAAATACCATAAGAAAGAATATATTAGAACTCTTAGAAATGAAAGACTCATTCAATGTAACAAAAACTATAATCAAGGGCATGAGCAGCAGGCTAGAGCAAGCAGAATTTCTGATCTTGAAGATAGTCTTTTTGAAATAACCAAAACAGACAAAGAAAAAAAGAAAAAGAAAAAGAACAACAACAAAAAAAATGAAGAAATGTCAGAGAGCTAGCAGACCACCTTAAGTGCACAAACATCTGAATCATGGGTGTCCCAGAGGAGGAGGAGAAAGGAAGAGGCATTGAAAATGTATTCAATGAAATAACAGTAGAAAATATCCAAGATGTTGGTAGGGATATGGACTTCCAGAGCCACGAGGCTCAAATATCCCTAAACATGTTCAATCCAAATAAGATCTCTCCAAGACGCATTGCAGACAAATGTTCAAAAGTCAAAAACAAAGATAGAATCTTAAAAACAGCAAGGAAAAGCATCAAGTCACCTATAAAGGAGTCGTATCCCATTCAGACTAACAGCAGACTTTTCAGCAGAAACACTACAGTAAACAACAACAACAACAACAACAAATTAAAAAATAGCAACGGAGCTGATTAAGAATTTCTCAAAGAAACATACACAAATGGCCAACAGACACATGAAAAAAAGCTCAACATCACTCAGCGTCAGGGAAATGCAAATCAAAACCACACTGAAATATCATCTCACCTCAGTTAGATTGGCTGTTATCAAAAAGACAGACAATAACAAACGTGGTGAGGATGCAGAGGAAGGGGAGACCTCCTACATTGTTTGTCAGACTGTAAATTAGTGCAGCTATTATGAAAAACAGTATGGAGTTTCCTTGAACAACTATAGATAGAACTACCATATGATACAGCAATCCCACTGCTAGGTATATACCCAAAGGAATGGATATCACCATGCTGAAGGGATACCTGCACTCCCATGTTTATCACTGCTCTATTTACAATAGTGAATAGTTAGAATCAACCTAAATATCCATCACTGAAAGGCTGGATAAGGAAAATGTGGTATATTTACACAATGAAATACTACTCTGCCATAAAAGGAACAAAATACTGCCATTCACAGCATCATGGATGACCTTAGAGAAAACTATGTTAAGTGAAAAAAGCCAGGCACAGAAAGTGAAATACTGCTTGTCTGCACTCATACATGGGAGCTAAAAATATAAAAACAAATTTTTTAAAAAAGAAAGAAACATACAACAATCACAATAATATGTTGAACTTTCAAAAGAAGAGAACAGAATTGAGGTTAAGGGAGAAGCATATGGAGATTATCGAGAAACTGGTAAAGGGGCCACAAAAAATGATTTCATTGTTTAATATTGAATATACTAATTATCCTGATTTCAGCACCACACATTACACACAGGTATTGATATTCACTGTGATACACACAGATATTGATATTCAATGTGTTACCCCTCAGATATGTACATTCAGTTAAGTTTCAATAAAAAAAAATACATGAGGACATTTATTGCTATGGTTTGAAAGTCCCCCCAAAACTCATTAAAGCTTGATCCCCAGTGTAACAGTGTTAAGAAGGTGGGAAATCAAACCCTGGTATTTGAAAGGTGAGACCTTTAAGAGGTGATTGGATCATGAGGACTACACCTTCATTAATGGATTAATCCATTTATATATTAATGGTTTAATGGTTTAATACACAGGGCTCTATAAGGAGAGCAGGTGAGCATGGAAAAATGCTCTTGCTCAGCCCTCCCTGCCTCAGGATACTGCTGAAAGACCCCACCAAGAAGAAAGTCCTCATTAGATGTAACCCCTGGGCCTTGGATTTTCAAAAACTGTAGGAAATAAATTCCATTTCTTTATAAATTATCCAGTTTAAGGTATTCTAAGTGATGGAAAAGAAACTAATACATTCATAAAGTTCATCTGATCTATTTACTTATTGGTCTTTTTGTCTCCTAGGTGTTAGGGAAGATTTTCAGGATATCAGATCACTTTAAATTTGAGTTTTTATATTTCACAATAAATGTAGGATTTTTATACGCTTCTGATTATATATAAATCATTTTCTCTTTGTAAGAATAACAGTGTACCATTCATATATGCAGCATTTTGCCAAAAAAAAGAATGTTTCCTCCTATTACACAGCTTTACTCAGCTGGTCTCATAGTTGAAATAACTGGGTGACAAGTGCTCACATGACTTTAGAACACTAGGTTTCTAAAGGAGTTACCATGATTTAAATATAAAAACAAAACCGAAACAGCCTGAAACCTTCATTCTGTTGTCCATCTCCCTTTCACATAAAAAAATGCTGGAGAGCTGGCCGGTTAGCTCATTTGATTAGATCATGGTGCTGATTACACCAAGGTCAAGGGTTTGGTTCCCTGTGCTTGCCAAATGCCAAATGCCAAAAAAGAAAGAAAAATGGCTAGAGGGTCAGGGGATGCTTTGAAGAGAATTCAAAGGATGAGCAGGCACTGTATTATTCAGTCTTGGCGGAAATCTGACCTTTCCTCTGTTCAGTTTGATACATATATGTTTATAATTTTTTTTAAGTTTTAAATATAGCCATTTTATTCTGTTTTAATTTGATTCTGTTCCATATTTTTGACCGCTTAGATGTATTTGGTGTGAAGAAGTATATGATTTTTCTTGTACTGATAATGTGAAAAGTGCAATTCCAACTGATGGAAGTTGGACAATGGTTCCTAATTCACTTTTTTAGTGTTGAACATAAATTTTAAGTGAAGCGAAGAGAACATTTTATTCAGGATTATAGACATGAGTAATAGTTAATAGAATAGATAATCCTTAAAGCCCTTTACATATCTATTATTCTACTACGTGTTTATTCTCAAAGCATTTATTTCATCAACATATTATTTGTTTTTTGTTCTATTATATCATGTCCCATCAATAAATATTTTAAAAATTGTAAATCTCTCACACATTTTCAGCTTGACATGATATAAATCAGAATCTCAAATATAAAACCTACAGTACAATCAATTACAATTTAAGGACAGTATTTTTACCAAGATATTAACTGTAAAAGTATGGATGGGTGTAGGGGGACCTCAAGGGTTAATTCAGGAACGTGGGGCTAGTCTCAGCAGAGTTGTCATAATCCTAAGCCTGAAGGTTCAGTGGAGAGTGAGGTTATTAGAATTGTATCCTAATATAAAATATTTTTATTCTTGAAAACTTTTTTATTGATCTTTCTATTATAATTCTCTCCCACAAAATCTTTTTAAATTGAAAATTTTTTATAATTTTCTGTGATTACAGGCAATAAATATTTTTCTCTGTATTGATGAATGATTAAAACAATCAAAAAATACTTCTAGGAGGGTACAGAGTTTAGGAACAGTTATTCCCATTTGCCATTTTTCTATAGATTTTTAAAACTGACAAAATTTCTACACGTGGTTGAATTTGAATAACATTTGACAAGGCAATGCCACTCTATTCTCTAAAATCCTTCTCCTTGTCATACATCACATATTGCATAACGATGTACCAGAAAAATATTTTAGAAATCAACTAGTAACTCAGGTGCTCTCCAACTACTCAATTTGTTGAAAGCAAAGTATTGCAAATCGTAAGAGTTGCAGAAATGTTTATGACCCAGTCAAAAGACATTTGTTTCTCAGTTTATAGAAATTAGTACAATATGAGGGTACTTCAAAAAGTTCATGAAACAATGGAATTTTTTAAAAAATACAAATCTTTCCATGAACTTTCTGAAGACCTTAAACAAGACTTATCAAAGGAGTACAATTTTCACTTAAAGAAACCTTGTAAATGAAGTTGAAATTAGGTGAAGTTGGAACCAAATAACCACATGAAAATGAAAATATCTTAGTTTCTTCCTAATTTCAATTTTGTAAGTAAAGTACAAGATTTAAATGGATATAATAAGAAATAATGAGTGTGACACCTGGTAGTAATTTTATATTAAAAATTATAATTCATGGTTAAAATAATTAATAGTTATATATTTGACAGAATTAAAGATCCTAGCCACAACCAAGATTCTAATTCTAAATAAATAAGAAATAAAATCCTAAATAACGTAATTCTAAAGAAATGCAACTGCTTTCTAAAGTTCTGGGCAATAAATCCACAATGGAATGTTGCAAACATTCTGATACCATAAAAGCTTTTGTGTGTACATTCTGCTTTTATAACAGATTTATTTTGTGTATATTAATAGCAAAAAGCAGACAGGCTTTTTATTTTATTTTTATTTTTAGTGTGGAGCTTAGTAAAGGGCATTAATGATTGTTTGATGTGTTATTTATAGTAATATCTTCAAAATATCCCCACTAATCTCGAAAGTATTTGGGAAGAGTAAAGAAACAAAGTGGTGATCAAGAGTTTAAAGGGAATAGAGACTTGCATCCAAGCAATGCATGGATATGAATTTACAGCCTGCAGGACTGTGCACCGCAATGAAAGACAATGTGCCACAATAAAGATTAGACAGCATTTGCCTTTGCTTTGTACACTGGGAAAAGGCATGATGGTGAAAAAGGAGTGAGAAAGCAGAAGGAACTTAAGACATATCCAGAATAAAGTGCTTTCTGGGGCATATCAACTTTAAGACAAGACACACACAAAAATTGACACTCCAGAAATTGGCAATATGGAAACAACCCATACTCATATGCCTCTTACAATGTCTTTCTGTTTCCCTAAAAGCCTACAGCCCCATGTCTGAGGATGACTGCTAAAGATAAGACTTCATTCACTAAAGGAGATGCATCTAAGTTATATTCAACAGTCTGACTGATCATGTGTATGATGTTGGCCCCATGGTGGCATTAGTCACGTGAAAACTTATAGAACCTAAAAGATGATATATCCTTCCATTTGTCTTAGTTCCTCTCTTTTTTTCTATAATTATTTAAACATTTCTATATTTTATCAACATTTTATTTATATATGAATAAATGTAAACTGTGATCCTGTCTTTCTTCCTCCTATTTTTTCTCAGCCTTGCATGCCCTGATTTCTACTAAGTTTTGTCTATCATGCTGGGTCGGGTAGTCTGCCAACCACATTGCCTAGGCTCACTTGATAGCTAGTTACCGGTAGACTCTGCTAGTAGGAAGCAACCATGGTAGTCCAGAAAGCAAGAAGAGAAGAAAAGCTAGTCTCTCCTTCCTTCCTTTTCTTCTAGAGGCTCCTTAGACAGTCCTTGCCTCCCTTCTGTTTTCTCAGTTTCAACCACGCCTTCCTTTCTGGTGGGTCATCTGTGGAGCTCCACTGTGATTGAAACTTAGCAGGGTGTGCCCTTCCTCCCAGTTCTAGGACTGGCTGTGCAAAATCCCCAGTGGTGCAGAACCAAATGTCCAGAGTCCTTGTAACACCGTCTTTTTTCTTTACCTGCTCTTCCCTGTTCTAGGAATGGCAGCGGCTCCCTGAAGTTACAACTCTCTATGTATTACCTCTTGTTTATTTCTTCTCCTCCAACATCCTTTTCTTTTTCCTTCCCATGTCTTTTAATGGCTTGGTAACCAATTCTCTTTATTACATTTTAAAAAAAACCTTAAAACTCTGTTTTATTATTTTCCCTAATTAGACCCTGTCTGATAAAATAATTAATATAAAACTCAACAGCAAACATGAATCTAGATAACTAAGGAAAGGGGAAGGCTGAACAGAATCTCTGGGTCATAGTTTATCTTCACCTTCACTAAGAATTTAAAATTGACTATTCTCGTAAATACAATTTACAAACTCATCCAAGTACTAACCAGGCCCGACCCTGCTTAGCTTCCGAGATCACAATTTACAAACTCATGAATGAGCCCTGGAAGATGTAGGATTCACCACCAACAGAACATCTGACAACTGATGTACCATCTTAGAAGCTATGAGTGAGTGGTCACTTTCTTTATAACTTGTTTTTTAAATTAATCTCTTTATTTTTAAATTGTTACAGATTCACACGCATTTGTAAGACACAATACAGAGAGATATCATGTACACTTCATCCACTTTCCCCTAATGATACCATCTTGCAAAGCTATAGTACAGTACTACAACCAGGATATTGGTACCACCCTCTGGTTTTGTTCAGATTTCCCAGTTTTACTTATTGCGTGTATCTGTGTGGCTATTGTTCTATGAAATTTTATCACACATGTAAGTTTACGTATCCAACAACACAGTCATGATATAGAGTATTTCCATCACCACGAAACTCTTTGTGTTACCCTTTTGTAATCACATCCACTTTCCCCATGTCCACCTTTTCCTTAGCCGCTAGGAACCATTAATCTGTTCTCCATTTTTATTTTGCCATTTTGACAATGTTATTCAAATGGAATCACATAGTATGCAACCTGTCAGGAATGGCTTTTTCCCCTCAGCCTAATTCCCTTGAGATTCATTTAAGTGGTTGCATGTATTAATAGTTGATTTCCTCTTATTGCTGAGTAGTATTTCATGCATGACAGTTTGTTTATCCATTTTCCTGTTGAAGGGCATCTGGGATAGTTCTGGCTTTTGGCCCTTCCAAATAAAATTGCCATGAATATTCATGTACAGGTTTTTATGTGAACATATATTTCCAGTTTTCTGGGATAAATTCTGAAGAGTGCAATTGCAGGGTATATGGTGATCACATGCTTAGTTTTATAAGAAAGTGCCAAACCACACATAGATCAGAATGGCTAACATAAAAAAAAATAGTGAAAACACTGAATGTTGGAGAAGATGCAAGGGAACTGATCACTTATACATTGCTGTAAAATGATACAGCCGCTCTGGAAAACAATTTGGCAGTTTTTTTTTTTTCTTTTTTAACTTTTAAAAACTACTTTAAGCTAACTTTATATTGAGGCTTACGACAGCTCCTCTTATATTATGGTCATCACAATCCTGCTTCTCTAACTCCTCTCCACAGTCCAACTGAATGAGCGATGACCTGTGAGCCAACCTCTAACACATGTTTCCAACAATGCTGGCATGATAAGAGAGGAAATTGCTTGCAATATGAATATATATTAACAAAGCAGTTTTTCACAGATGTCTTTGAGGAATCTTTGTGAATTACTGTAGCTATTGTAAGTACAAAACAGAAGAAAATGCTAAACCTTGTAAAACATAAGCTATTCATTATAAAATGCTTTTGTGGCATAATGTTAGTGTGTATTTGAAAATGTTTTTAAATCACAAAAGGAAAATGCTTTGCATCTGATGAAACAGAGAGGGATATTAATGGAGACTGAAGAATACAAAAAACAGCTGCTTAAGGAAAAGCACTGCAAAATGCTTTGAACTAATTTTATCGGCATCCTTCAACATGAGTGCTCTAGTAAAAATGCAGTTTGCTAAATGCAAACTTCCCAATAACTATATTGAAAAATATAACCTACAAAAAGAAATAAAAATAATCAGAAGCTTATCATATATATAAATAAATACATAAATATATGCAAGGAGTTCCATTGCTACAATTATCATTATTGTTATATTTGTTCAATTTACATTTTAATAAATAATGATAAGACATGTAAACTGAGTCACTTATCCAAATAACACATATGTAGGCAAATATCTTAAAAAGGAAAAAGTAAGCACAGAAGTAAAATCATGCTATGAGAGACAGAGATTAATCCAATCCAAAAATATATCTCAAGAACCATTTAAAAGCCCAAGGATTAAACGGAGCAGGAGGGTATAGGAGGAGCAGGGGGCTATTGAAACATGTACACATCTTTTCTTTCTTTCTTTTCTTTTTTAATTGCAAAGGAAATAGACTTTCTAGACAAATTTAAAACGGGATATATGCAAAATACTAACAATATAGACAGAAATCCTAAGAATTTCAGAGTTTTTTCATATGCCCAGCCACCCAGGAGGAGGCCAGGGATACCCCGAGGATGAGGGGGAGAAAAGCCACCCGTTTTTGTTTTTCTGGGGAATTAACTAGGGCAATAATTTTGGTCTGGCTATAAATGGTAAGCTGGGGGACCAATGAGACAGGCAAAGGAGGGAGGCAGAGGCGTTGAGAGACTTGGAGAGGGTGCCATTGTGCCAAAAAATACCTCCAATAGGGGTGTGTTGGCTGGTGGCATTTGGTTGGGTTGTATTGCAAAGAGGAATTAGGGGAAGAGTAGTAGAAGGGCAATATTGGAGCTTGGGGGTTAGTAAACAAGGGAATGTTTTGGAGAAAGGGCAAACCCCTGAGGAGTTGGAGTGGGGGTGGATAGATTAAATGGGCAAGGAAGGGGGACAGCCACTAATGGGGATTTACCTAAGGAAGCACACAGAAAGCAGTGAGACAAGTTACCCATGCCGGAGAGGTTGGCGACGGTGGCACCCTGATGAATGAGCTTTACCCAGGAGAAGGCTCATTCATGACCTAGATGGGAGCCGATCTGCAGGTGTTCTTGGAGGAGCTGCTCCTGTGCCTGGATAACACTAGTCTGGTCACTGAGAACAGAAAAGACCTGAGGGATGTCCCGTGTATAGGCCCTGTACATGTTAAGGGAAGCAGTGGGGTAAGACTGGAAGGGCCAGTGGTACAGTTTGGCATTGACTCTGGTGGTCCAGCGGTCGTCCCAGGGGTCTGGAATAGTTAAGTAAGAAGCAGTTTTTCCATTAGAGGTGAGGTGGTATCGGGCCCGTTTGGTACCTGCAGTATCTAGCTGGGTGGTGTGCATTGTGCAATAATGATAAGGGCAACCACCATTTAGTTTGAACCCAGTAAGTGCGGCAGTTGTAATGTGTTTGGTCATAAACAAAACAGATAATGGGGTTTGAGCTTCCTCATGGGGCAGAGTTAAAAGTGGTGATAGAGAAATTAACTGAGGCCTGGCATCCCTGCAGTTGGCAATCGGTGGTAGAAATAAGCCTGGCATGGGTTTGATGGTCAGTTGTCCAGGTTTCTGTTAAATAAAATCTCCATCTGTACCCTGAATCAGTAGCAGTGGAACTAAGAGACAGAGTCAGGAGGAGAATGGTGACGTGAGAGTCGAACCCAAAGTTGGGGATCCACTGTCGGAAGAAACCCAGAAGGCCCAGAAAGGAGAGAATGTTGTCGGCACTCTGGGGAGGCTGGAGATCCTGGAGGAGGCAGATACGGTCCCCTGTAAGAGACTTGGAAGTGGGGGTTAGGGATATGCCTAGATAAGTAACTGTGGGGGTGCAAAGTTGAGCCTTGGAAGGAGTGACCTGATAACCCTTAGACCCAAGGAAATTGAGAAGGGTGTCAGTATCCTCTTGGGAAGAGGATCATGAGGGGCTGCAAAGAAGGAGGTCATCCACATATTGGAGGAGGGTGCTGTACTTTAGAGTGCAAAGGTTAAGATCTTTGGTTAAAGCCTGGCTGAAAAGATGGGGACTATCTCTAAAGCCTTGTGGCAAAACAGTCCAGGTAAGTTGTTGCAAAGTATGTGTCAGGGTCCTCCCAAGTGAAGGCAAAAAGGAAATAGGAGTCTGGATGAAGGGGGACAGAGAAGAAAGCATCTTTGAGATCTAAAATGGAAAAGCAGGAAGTGGTAGGGGGAATGTTGGAGAGCATGGTATATGGGTTGGGGACAAGTGGATGGAGTGGGACTAAGGTGTCATTAATAAGTCTTAAATCCTGCACTAGGCGGTAGGCTCCAGTGGGCCTTTTCATGGGGAGGATGGGGGTGTTGCAGGGGGAGTTAATGGGTATAAGGAGTCCCTGCTGGTGGAGCTGATCTATGATGTGTTTGAGTCCTCTTCAGTGGGTTTCTGAAATGGGGAATTGAGGATGGGAACGAAAGGTGGTTTGATCTTTTAATTGTATTTTTACTCGGGAATGGTGAGAAGCTACTATTGGCTTAGAAGTATCCCAAACCTGAGGGTCTACTGACAATGGGAAGTGGGGTGGTTGGGAAAGGTCGGGTGAAACTAGGGCCAAAATAAGGTGTGTAGAAACAGTGGGTGAGGGGGAAAGACAATTGGTGGCCTGGAGCTTGTGAAGGATATCCCGGCCGAGGAGGGGGATTGGGCAGGAGGGGATTATTAGGAAAGAATGAGAAAAGGGAAACCCATCCAGGCTACAGGAAAGGGGTGGGGTGGTCCGTGGATTAGAAGAGGTGCCATCAATTCCCATGACCACCACTGGGCAGGGGAAGCTGGTGCCCAAGTAGGAAGGCAGAAGAGAGTAGGTAGCCCCCGTGTCCAACAGGAAGGAAATGGACTTATCTGCTACCTGGAGCATGACCCTGGGCTTGGTGTGGGCGAGAGGGGTTTCCGAGTCTGGGTCCTGTCAGTTGTCATCCAAGCCAAGGAGCTGGAAGGCAGGACTTACCAGCATGGAGGCATGGGGATCCTCCAATGCCAGGGCAGTCAGATTTCCAGTGGCCCATCCTCTGGCATTAAGAACAAGGGCATATCAGTACTTTTGGATTTGGACATTGACGAGCCCACTGTCCATCAGCACCACACTTGAAGCAAGTCCCCAGGGGCATGCGCTGGGTTACCCCTTTCCATTGGCTGCTGGAGCCAGCTGGCTGCAGGGCTGCTACCAAGGCTTGGGTTTGGAGATGGACCTTCTGCTGGACCTGGGCTTGTCTTTTAAGCTCAGCTGTTTCCTCCTGGACATTAAAAACTTTAAATGCCATTCTCACCAGGTCGGGAATAGGAGTTTGAGGGCCCTCCTCAGCCTTTTTTAATTTTTTTGCAAATATCAGGGGCTGACTGAGAGATGAAATGGGTGGCCAGGACAGTAGCTCCTGCCCAGGTGGAGGGGTCTAGGTGGGGATACTGAAGTAGGACTTCAGTGAGTCTATTAAGGAAAACAGTGGGATTGTCATCTGGACTTTGGGTGATTTCCTGCAGTTTGTCATAACTGACAGCCTTATTAGCAGCTGCCCACATTCCACTGATGAAGCACTGAACCATGTGGTCATGGCATCAGCAGCCATCTTGGCCATTCTGATAATCCCACCGAGGGTCTGTGGTGGAAACTGCCTGAGCCCCTACCAGCATAGTCAGATCAGTTAAATGGACCTGATCTGCATGTTCTTGGGTGGCAGCCTGGATGCATTCCCTTTCCTTGGCTGTGAGGCTTGTAGTCTGGATGACATGTAAGTCGTGCCATGTTAGGTCATGTGCTTGGGCTAAATATTGGAACTCTTTGGTATAGTTTCCCAGGTTAGCAGAGTAGGAACCCAGCCATTTTTCGATTTGGGAGAGGTCTTGGAGTGAGAATGGTGCATGAACTCGAACCACTCCTTTGGCACCAGCGACCTCCCTTAAGGGGCAGACCAGGTTGGGGGTAGGTGGGGTTACTAGGGACCACATCCAGGCAGAAATGGGAGGTGAGCTGGGGGTGAAGGTACTGGGGGTGAAGGTACTGGGTCAGCATGAGGCAATGGCAGCAAGTGCTGGAGGAGCAGGGGAAGAGGGAGAAGAGGCTCTGGATAGGGAGGGGGAAGTTGCCCTTGAGCCGGCAGGCTGGCCAGGTTTTCAGGGGGTTCAGACAGAGGAGAAGGGGGGAGGATTCAGGGGTTTTAGGGGCAAATGAAGGGAACCCATGTGGTCCAAGCCAGGAAGACTTGGGAATGGGTGGGTAGGTAGGAGAAAGGATGTGAGCACACCAGGGGCAAGGCTGCTGTGGGAGCCATATCAGAAACAAGTAGGGAGTCAGAGAAACAGGTAGAGGGTCGGGAGGAACAGGTCAAACAGATAGGAAATCAAAGTTGGGCTCCAGGAGCTCAAAGGCGAGCAGATAGGAAGTCAGAGCTGGGCTCCAGGAGCTCAAAGGCAAACAGACAGGAAGTCAGAGCTGGGCTCCAGAAGCTCAAAGGCAAACAGACAGGAAGTCAGAGTTGGGCTCCAGGATCTTAAGAGCAAACAGACAGGAAGTCAGAGCTGGGCTCCAGGAGCTCAAAGGCAAACAGACAGGAAGTCAGAGCTGGGCTCCAGAAGCTCAAAGGCAAACAGACAGGAAGTCAGAGTTGGGCTCCAGGATTTTAAGAGCAAACAGACAGGAAGTCAGAGTTGGCCTCCAGGAGCTCAAAGGCAAACAGACAGGAAGTCAGAGTTGGGTTCCAGGAGCTCAAAGGAGGAGGAGGAAGTTAAAGTTGAATTCAGAAAGAAGAGGCCAGTTAATTCAAAATGAAATCTGGTCCAGTTCCAAAGTGGAAGTAAAAAAGGGTCAGGAGCTTAACAATGGCTGTAGAAGTTGGAGGGAGGAGAAGCAGATGAGAAGTTAAGGTTGAGCTCCAGGAGTTCAAGAAGGAGAGGCCAGTGCACTTAAAATGAATTTAGATGGGCAGTTCCCATAATTCCTACCAGGCAGCCCTGGAAAGAAGGCTCAAAACAGGTAAAGGTAAGGGGAATAACCGTGGATCCTGGCTAAGACAAAGAAGAAGAGGAAAGGGAAAAAGAAAGTAAAAAATTTGGTCCGATCCAGGCAGGGGAACTTAAACTACAAGAGTGGGGGAGAAACCAGCGAGCACATGTAAAACAGGTAAAGGGAGCTCCAGGAGCTCCAGAGACGGGGACAAAATAGTTACAGTAAACTGAAAGTAAAGCAGGTAATGGATAAAGGGAGCTCCAGGAGCTCTGGAGAGAAAGACAGGGCAGTTACAGTTGACCAAAGGCAAAACAGGCAGTGAGTAAAAAAGGGGTAACAGGTAGTGGATAAAGGGAGCTCCAGGAGCTCCGGAAAAAAGAATGAAGCAGTTATAATTGACAAAAAGCAAGACTAAAAAGGGGAAAGGGCCCTCTGGGTGCCAGGAGTGGAGCAGCCACAACCGAGCTAAGAAGCCAGAAGACAGAGGGTACAGGAAAAAGGGGCGAGAGCACAGCCTCCAAAAGCCCACCTGTAAAAACTTTGGACCACTTGTCCTGGCGACCACAGAAATTATTTAAATTTGTGAAAACCTGATAGCCGGAAATGCCCCAAAGGAGTCATTGAGACTGATTATTTAATTGATATGGGGGGGCCTGGCCCCCCTCACTCCCGAATGACAATGCCCAAGGTGGCCCTCAAATCCTGTGGGAGGTCGACCAGCAGTCAGCTCAAAAGGGGTTTTAGGGTTAGATTTTAGTCAGGGAGTTTCCACGATTCCTTGTCAGGCAGGCCAGGGATTCAAATAGGTGTCCCCATTTGGATTCCCGGGCTGCGGACAGATTAAAAGAGACTACCATGAAGATGGGACATCTCATCACCTTCAGGCACTGGATGGGAGTTACCTGGTGACTCACTGAAGTTGCCTGGATGTGGCCACATTTTCGGGCAGGGCCACCCGGATTGGGACGTGAAATCGGGGGAACTTACCCGGTGTCTAGAGGCGTGGGGCTCAAATGAGTTCCTGGTAATGAGAGGAGGGAAACCTCGCACTGGAGCGGGGCTTCAACTTCCTCCGGGGTTTTGGCACCAGATGTCCAGTTCAGATGGGCAGTGGTAAGTAACAAGAGGAGCTAGGTAAAAGGTTGGAGGCAGGCTTTAATGCAAACGCTCTGGGGCGAGGTTCCATGACCCACAAGGGAGTGAGGCCAGGGAAGTCGCGCACAGGGTGGACACAAGCAGGTATTTATAGGGGAGGGGTGTTGGTGGGTTTGTTGCCCATATATGGTATGGGATTGAGCAGGGTTCAGTTTCTGGTTCCCGCCTTATGGGTAGGGAGGTGGGAGAGGGAAGGGGTGGACTTAAGAAGATGGAGGCTCCGTAGCTGCTTTGTTGCCACTTTCCGGTCCTCCTGATCCCACCGCCCGACACATACATCATACATCTTTGGGCATCTGTCTAATTATTGACTGAGAAAAATTTCCAGCATAAATAAAAGGTTGATACCAGTTTCTCTTAAGTACATTTTTGAGACACATTTCCTAATTCCTTTGCGGAATAGTATTTTTGTTTGCATTTCAACTGGCAGCATATATTCCTGGTAGTTGATTCACATTCAAACAATCACTGGGCCTTGTCATTTTTACTAATATGGTAGGAAAACTGTCACTTTAGTTCTCATCTTTTTTTATTATTACTGAATTTAAAAAGGTTTTCATATGTTAATTGGCCATTTTCATTTTTGTTTTATGGAATTTGTTTAAATATTATTTCTTTGAAATGTTTTTATTAAAGTCTCCATATTTTCTAATTAATTTATGAAGTTTTCCCACATATTGGTTCATACATTTTGTAAATATTCCCCATTTGGTCATTTTACTTATGGTTATTTCAAGCAGAAAAATTAATTTTCTTATGGCAAAATATATATTCTTATTTTTCTGTGTTTTGCTCTGATTTATACTTATAAAATTGTCTCAAAAAAAAAAGAAAAGAAAGAGAAACACCTGGTTCTTTGTCATCTAATTTTTTATATGTTATGTTTTATATTTAAAATCACGAAGGAAATTAGAGAAGAATAGAGAAATAAAACAAGCACAAAACAGAGAGAAAACAATCTTTAAAATGGCAATAGTTAAGTCCTTACTTAACAATAATTACTTTAATTGTGAATCGATTAAAATTTTTGATTAAAAGACACAGAATGGCTAAATGAATAAAATCACTAGATTCAACTATGTGCTGCCTATAAGAGATAAATATTAGCTTTAAAGTCACAGAGAAGCTAAAAGTGAAGGGATGAAAAAAGATATCTCATGCAAAAGGTAACCAAAAGGGAGCAAAAGTAGTTATACTTGTATCAGACAAAACGTTTTAAAGTAAAAAACTGTCACAAGAGACAAAGGGAATTATATAATGATAAAGAGGTCATTTCATAAAGGATGTATAATATCTATAAATCTATATAAACCCAGCACAAGCACCTAAATATATAAATAAAATATTAAAAGAACTAATTGGAGAAATAGATGACAAGACAATAATAGTAGGATACTTCATACTCCATTTTCAACACTGAACAGATTACTCAGACAAAATAAACAAGGAAACATCAGGCTTAAACTACTACACTTTACCACAAATTTATCTAAAAGACATCTACAAAACATTCCATCCACCATCAGCAGAACACACGTGCTTCTCAAGTGCACATGGAACATTCACCAGGATAGATCATATATTAGATCTAAAACAAGTCTTAACAAATTTATAAAGATCAAATCATATGAAATATCTTTTCTGACCACAATGGTAAAAAAATTGGAAATCAATGACATGAGGAAAATTGAAAAAATAACATATGTGGAAATTAAGGAAAAAAAAAAACCCTTATAAAAATGAAAATAGAAACACAATATACCAAAACCTATGGCATGCAGCAATAGCAGTTCTAGGAGGAAAGTTTATAGTAATAAGTGACTACATTAAGAAAAGAGAAAGATCTCAAATAAACACCCTAACTTTACTCAACTTTACTCCTCAATTAGAAAAATTAGAATTAGAAAAACAAAACAAAACTATGCCCAAAGTTAGAAGGAAAAAAATAATAAACATTAAAGCAGAAATAAATGAAATAGAGACTACAAACATAATAAAAGTGATCAATAAAACAAATGCAGTAATGTGCCACATAACAATGTTTTGGTCAATGATTAACCCCATACACAATAGTGGTCCCATAAGATCAATATATCGTACTTGTACTGTACCTTTTCTATGTTTAGGTATGTTTAGATACATAAATACTTACCATTCTGTTACAATTGCTTACAGTATTTTAGTATAATAACATGTGATACAGGCTTGTAGACTAGGAGTCATAGGCTATGCCATATAGCAAACGTGTGTAGTAAGTTATACCATTTAGATTTGTGTACGTACACTCTGTGTTGTTTGTTCGCACAATGATAAAATCACCTGATAATGCATCTCTGAAAACATGTCCCCATTCTTAAGTGGCACATATATAAGCTGAATTTTAAAAGTACAACCAAAATTAACAAATCAGTAGCTAGACTAAGAAAAAAAGAGAAAAGACTCAAATAAATTAAATTATAAATAAAAGAGGAGACAAAACAATCTGCAGCACAAAAATGCAAAACATCATAAGAACCTGTGAAGTTAAGTGCCAACAAACTGGATAATCTAGAAGAAATACATAAATCCCTAGAAACACACACCCTACCAAGACTGAGCCATGAAGAAACAGAATACATGAATAGACCAATAATGAGTAAAGAGATTTAATCAGTAATCAAACACCTCCCAATAACAACAACAAAAGCCCAGAATCAGATGGCTTTTGCGGTATGTTCTACCAATACATAAAGAAAAATTAATACCAATCTTTCTCAAACTCTTTCAAAAAATTGAGGGAGACAAAACATTTTCAAGCTCATTCTATGAAGCCAGTATGAACTCTGATACCAAAGCTAAACATGGAAACCAGAAGAATGAAAAACTACAGGCCAGGATTTCTCAGGAACATAGATGCAAAAATTCTTTAAAAAATACTAACAAACTGAATTCAACAGCATGCTAAAAGTATCACACACCACAATCAAGTGTGATTTATCCCTGGGATGCTACGATGGATCAGCATAGTTAAGTTGATAAATGTGACATACCATGTTAATAGAATGAATAAGAAAAATCATATGATTATCTAAATACATGCATAAAAAGCATTGGAAAAATTTAACGTTCTTCTGGGATAAAAACTCTCAACAAATTGGGTAGAGAAGGAATATACCACAACATAATAAAGGACATATAGAATAAGCTCACAACTAACATCATACTCAACAGTGAAAAGTTGAAATGTGTTAGCCATAACAATTAAGGAAGAAAAAGTAATAAAAGGCATCCAAATAGGAAAGTAAGAAGTAAAATTGCCTGTTTGGTGATGACATGATCTTGTATATAGAAAACCTTAAAAACCCCACCAAAACTTGTAGAACTCATATATAAATTTAGTAAAGTTGCAGAATATAAAATCTACATACAAAAATCAACTGTGTTTCTACACACGAACAGTGAAATATCTGAAAAAGAAATTGAGAAAACAATCCCTTGTACAATAGCATCAAAAAAATAAACGACTTAGGAATAAATCAAACTAAGGAGGTGAACGATCTACATGGTGCAACTATAAAACACTGGTGAAAGAAACTAAAGTAGACACAAATAAATGGAAAGATATATCATGTTGAGGGATTGGAAGAATTAATATTGTTGCAACTCCTTACTACTCAAAGCAGTCTACAGATTCAATACAATTTCTATTGAAATCCCAATGGTGTTTTTCACAGAAATAGAAACACAGTCCTAAAATTTGTATAGAATCACGAATGACCCCAAGTATCCAAAGCTATCTTAGCAACAAGAACAAAGCTGGAAGCGTCACACTTCCTGAGCCTAAATAATATTACAAAGCTATAGTAATCAGAAAAGTACAGTACTAGCATAAAGTGGACACATCGACTGATGACAAAGAATAAAGAGCCCAGAAATAAACTCACTCATGTATGGTAGACTAGTTTTTGACAAATGTGCCAAGAATACACAATAAGGAAAAGATAGTCTCGAATGGCCGGTGCACTCACTGGCTGAGTGCCGGTCACGAAAAAAAAAATGATGTTAGAAAAACTGAGTATCCACATGCAAAAGAATGAAATTGGACCCTTATTATACCATATACAAAAACAAATTAATGCAAAATTGATTGAAGAACTTAAATATAAGACTTGGAACTGTAAAATTACTATAAGAAAACACACAGTATAAGCTCCTTGACATTGGTCTTGGCAGTGACTTTTTATATATGACACGAAAGCACAGTCAATAGAAGCAAAAATATGCAAGCAGGATTACATCAAATTAAAAGGATTCTGCATAGTGAAGCAAACAACCAACAAAGTGAAAAGTCAACCTATGGAATGAGAGGAAATATTTACAAACCATTTGAGGGTAGTTCAAAAAGTTCATGGAAAAATAGAAATAAAAGATAATACAAATCTTTCCATGAAATTTTTGAAGAACCCTTATATATCTGATAAGGGGTTAATATCCAAAATATACAAAGAACTCATATAACTGAATAGCAAAATACTACTACTACTACTACTACTACAACTATTACTCCTACTACTACTAAACTACTCGATTTAAAAATGGTCAAAGGACCTGAATAGACAGGTCAAAAAAGACATACAGGTATATGAAAGAACAACAGGTATATGAAAATGTGCTCAAATCACTCATCATCAGTGAAATGACAATCAAAACCACAATGAAATATCACCTCACACCTGTTCGAATGGTTATTATTTTATTTTATTTATTTATTTTTAAATTTATACATGTTTAGTCATCAGGAAACAGAAGCTCAGAGAGGTTAAGAAATACATGTAGTCTCACAATAATAAATGCTGGTGAGCATGTGGAAAAAGAAGCCCTTCTACAGTGTTTGAGGGAATGTAAATTGGTACAGTCATTACTGAAAACAGTATGGAGGTTCCACGAAAGTTAAAAATAGTGCTACCATATGATTCAGCAATTCCACTTCTGCATGTATCAAAAGGAATTGGAATTAGGATCTTGAAGCAATGACTGCATTCCCATGTTTATTGAATTATTATCACAATAGTGAAAATTTGGATACAATCTAAATGTACATTGATAGATGAAATTATAAAGAAATTGTGTTACCACATACAATGAAATATTATTCAGCCTTTAAAAAGAAGAAAACCCTGCCATTTGGGACAATATAAATTGTCCTGGAGGGCATTATGTTAAGTAAAATCAGTCCACCACATAAAGACAAATACTGTATTATTTCACTTATATGTGGAATCTAAAAAAGTCAAGCTCATGGAGGTAAAGAGTAAAATGGTGGTTGCCAGGGGCTGGAGGGAGAAGAAAATGGGGAGGTGATGATTAAAAGGTACAAAGTTTAAGTTAAGCAAGATAAATAAGCTCTGGAGATCTACTACAGCATAGTGCCTATAGCTAACAGTACTGTAATGTACACTTAAAATTGCGAAGAGCATACACCTTATGTTGAGGGCTCTCTCTCTCCCTCTCTCTCTGTCTCTCTCTCTCTGTCTCTGTCTCTCTCCCTCCCTCTCTCTCTCTCTGTCTCTGTCTCTCTGTCTCTGTCTCTCTCTCTCTCTCTGTCCCTGTCTCTCTCTCCCTCTCTGTCTCTGTCTCTCTCCTTCTCTCTCTTTCTCTGTCTCTCTCTCTCTCCCTCTCTCTCTCTCTGTCTCTCTCTCTGTCTCTCTCTCTCTGTCTCTCTGTCTCTCTCCCCCTCTCTCTCTCTGTCTCTCTCCCTCTCTCTCTCTCTCTCTGTCTCTGTCTCTCTCCCTCCCTCTCTCTCTCTCTGTCTCTCTCTCTCTCCCTCTCCCTCTCTCTCTCTCTGTCTCTCTCCCTCCCTCTCTCTCTGTCTCTCTGTCTCTCTCTCTCTCTCTGTCTCTGTCTCTCTCCCTCTCTCTTTCTCTTTCTGTCTCTCTCTCTGTCTTCCTCCCTACCTCCCTCTCTCTCTCTCTCTGTCTCTCTCCTTCTCTCTTTGTCTCTGTCTCTGTCTCTCTCCCTCTATCTCTCTCTCTGTCTCTCTCTCTCTCTGTCTCTCTCCCTCTCTCTCTCTCTCTGTCCGTCTCTCTCCCTCCCTCTCTCTCTCTCTCTGTCTCTGTCTCTCTCTCTGTCTCCCTTTCTCTCTCTCTCTCTGTGTCTCTCTCTCTGTCACACACACACACACACAGAAGGAAACAGTATATTGATAAAGGGGACAGGAAAAACTTTGGGAGGTGAAGTATATGTTTATGACCCAGATCGTGGTGATGATTTTATGAGTGTATACTTATCCCCAGACTCACTTAGATGTATACAATAAATATGTACAGTGTTTTAAATATCAATTATACCACAATGAAGATGTTTAAAAGAGAATTATTTTCAAAATAATTATATTTTAACCAAGCTTAATTATGTATGTGTTTGTATACTCATATGTGTGTATGCATTTATACATATAAGCATGTATACATTTACCATGTATATATGTATTTGTACATATGTAAATCCAAAACATATAATCTGCACTTTTTCATTCATTTCATCATCAAATGGAATTCAAAACATAAAATTATCAAGCTACAATTTCACAATGGAGCAAATTTCTAAGAATTGACATAATTCACTCAATAATACGATGCATTTTTCCTGTACAATGTGTGTGTGTGTATATACATATAAAATAAAAGTCATGCAATAGAAACATGTTATTCATAATTTACTCATAAAGTATGTTGTACAATTCAATGTACAATTTACACACATTTAACTGGTAGCAAATTATCACACATGAGAACTTAAAGCCTTCTACAAAAGTGATATTTAGGAGGTAGTTAATATTTGAAAATACATGTATAAAAAAAAAAGAAAATACATGTATTAAAAACAATTATATGAAAACAGAAATATTTAAAAGCCTCAGAAAGTACTGGTAATATCATGGTCAAGGCTTCGGATCCCCTTACTGGCCAGCCACCAAAAATAAACAAACAAAACACCCCCAAAACAAAAAAAAAATCCCTTAGAATGGTAGCAGGGAAGGTATAAAAAATAAGTGCATAATTAATAAACAAGAAAAAGAAAGAATAAAAAAGGGTGAACAAAACCAAAAGAGTTTATTCTTTGAGGTCTGTACATCCCCTCTCCCCTCTGTCTCCAACAAATCAACATCCTGCCAAACTAGTAAAGAAAAAGGAGAAAAATCATAGAAAAATAAAACTAATTCAAGGGATATAACTGCAGAAGTAAAAATTTTAAGATGACAACAGAATAACAAAATAAAATAATGCAAGTACATTTTAAAGATATATTATTAAAATAAACTCAAGAAAGAAATTAAATTCTGAATGAATCAAACAAAATGACATCAAATTTTTATCAGAATTCTTTCTAAAAGGCCTCTAGATGTCTTTATACATAAGTTGGAGCAAATCTTCAAAGAACAAATAAACACTGTGCTTTGCAAGTTATTTCAGAGAATAATGAAACAGCATTCTAATTAAAACATCTGCAAGGTTCATATAAACCTAGTACCTAGTCTGAAAAACTACAATTTGAAAAATATGTATTCATCTTAACCATAAAATATATGTAATCATAAATCAAATTCATCAGCGTAAAATAGTGCATACGCAAGGACATAAGATATTTCAACATGGTTTTTTATTTTTTTAGTCCTACATTTGTGTACTTATCCATATCACCATACTCAAATACATTTATTTTCACTACTTTATGGTATTATATTGCATGGACATATTACAATATATTCACACATTTTCATGTTGAACATTCTATTTGGTCTCAATGGTTTTGTGATTAAAAACATTGCTTCTGTGTACATTAATATACAGGTCCCATTCTATATTTGTGAAAGAGAGTTTGTACCTAAGGAAGAATTGGTGACTCATAGAGAATGTATGTATTCACATTTAAATATACTGCCCACATTCTCTCCAGTGTATGGATGAAAATGAACACTCCCGATGGCAGAGTAAAGTGATAATCCTTGCTACTGATATTGACAGAGTTGTGTAACACTGACTAAGTCTGAGCACAATGTGTTATTAACTTTACTTCCTTGACCAATAGAAAGATATTGTGTCATATACTTTTGGATCACTTGGGGTTTTTCCTTAAGATTTAGTTTTGATAATTATTTTGTGTGTGGAATCTGAGGTTTAGTTTATTCATCATTCATTGTACACCCCTTCTAGTATGCGAAGGCTGGGAAGTCAAAATCAACAGTTTCAAGATGTCCTTATTATTTCCTCCTTGTCTTGTAGGTCTGACAGATGTATCCATACTACATTTTGAAGGAAATGAGTCATGTTGGGGGAGAAACACTGTGGGGAGCATAATTCTGCTTATGTTAATTGTGACAAGGTGCTGAGATGCTTAGTTCAGGCTTTGAAGATTTTGAATTTTCTCCATAAATTGCTTGCATACCTTTTTTTTTTATGCCTCCCTGGTTACTACCTAGCTATTTTTCTATTGATTGATTTATCAATTCTCCAACTACTTATCCATCAATATGCATACTTCAGTGTAGCTCTGTCTCTGTCATCTGAGCCTCAGACCATATAAATATGTATCTATATACAGCTATTTTAAGCTTCCTTAAATGTTATATTTTTCTACATTTTTTATATTTGTTGCCAGTATATTAGAATTTCTTAATATTTTAATGATCAACTTTACTGTATAAGTCACTACAAAACTCAGTGTCATACAGGGACAAGCATTTCTTCTCTTGCTCTCAGATCTGCAGGTCAGAGGGTCACCTGGGACAGCTCTGTCCCTATATGTGTTCATCCTGGAGCCCAGACAAAAAGAGCAGCGGCAACACAATTTCAACTGGCTACTGCTCCATATCTCTGTTCAATTTTTCAGCAAAACTCTTTTTAAGAGTGGTGTATAACAGGGGTTGACCAATCACAAGACATGAAGAGCATCTGTAATGACAATGAGATCATTACTTCATAAAGATATCTGCACTTCCGTGTTCGTTACAGCATTATTCACAGGCCAGGATATGAAAACAACCTAAGTGTCTATTGACTGGTGAATAAATAAAGAAAATGTGGTGTGTGTGTGTAAATATTCATATATATGAATATTATTTAGCTTTTAAAAAGGAGATCTGTGACAACATAGATGAACCTATAGGACGTTTTGCTAAGTGAAATAAGCCAGACAGAGAATGTAAAATACTGCATAATCTCCCTCATATGTAGAACATATTTAAAAATTGGATATATAGAAATAGAGAGTAGAAAGGTAGTTACCAGGGGTGAGGGATAGGAGTTAGGGGGAAATGGGGTGGTGGTGGGGAACTGAAGTTTACAAATATGCAGTTATCTCAAAAGAATAAGTCAAGAGATCTAATGCACAACATAAGGACTATGGTTATTAATACTATATTGTATGCCAGAAATTTATTGAGAGCAAATTTTAGGTACTCTTACCACATCACCTATGTGTGAAGGTAGATATGTTAACTTCCTTGACTGTAATAATAACTTCACTATGTATATGTATAACAGAACATCATGTGTTACACCTTAAATACATACAATAAATTTTAAAAAAACAAAGGATGGCATTTATTGGGTTGTAGATCATGGACTGGATGATTTTTAATGTGTGATTTGTAAAGTGAGAATGACTTGGGATTGTTTAGTATTGTTTATATAGTTTTGGATTGGTGTGTACCGTGAGGTTTGGGTCTTGAAGCAAGTCTTGAATTAGTTCACATCTTATCTTTCATGAGCAGATTATTTCTTAGAGTAAGCAGGCTACTTTCTTACTGACCTCAGTATTGTTTGTTAAAAAAGCAACAAAAATTGGATGGTTCATTCTAAAATTGTTTAGCACAGAATAGGAAATGATTTCTATTTCCAGTACTGTGTAACATAGGGACAAAGAATTATTTGGTTTAAGTTCTCAGCTATAAGCCAACAAATTAAAAGCCTGAATAAAATGTAAAATTCTTAGAAAATGTTATGGTTAGTGGATAAAGAAATAGAAAATTTAGTAGGTCAAAAAAACAATTTTTTAATTATAAGCTAAACTAAAGACATTTATTTTGTAAAATAAGAAATAAAACTTTCTCTTTGCAAGTGGCATGATCGCAATGAATTAACAACAATACAAAACCAATATACGGGAACCAATTGCAGTTTTTAAAGATTTTCTCAGTGGCTGACCTGAGAATTAAAATGAACGTTTTCACATACAACAATATAATCAAGATTAATACTAATTTAATTTCAATAGTGTATGCAAACTAGGCTTTTATATATGAGGGGACTTCAAAATGTTTATTAAAAATGTAATTAAAAGATAAAAGTAAAAAATAGAACCTTATTCCTCAACATGAGCTCAATCAAGTTCAAGACGTGTTTGTAAGTGATGATACCAGCCCTTTAGTCCATCCCTAAAGAACTGAGGGTCCTGGGAATTTAATCATGTCAGTGCAGTCACTTTACACTATTCACTGAAGAAAAATGGGTCTCCTTTAAAGATTTTATTTAAGATTTGGAAACAAACAAACAAACAAAAAACTGTAAAAAGCAAAATCAGAACATGCCTAATGATTTCCCATTGAAACTCTCACAAAATTGCCTTTGTTTGAAGACAGGAACGATCAGGACCATTGTCATACTGGAGGAAAGTTCCCTGGTGGAACTTTCTTGAGGGTTTTTCTGCTAAAGCTTTGGCTGACTTTCTCAAAACACTCTCTTAATAAGCAGATGTTGTCATTCTTTGGCCCTCCAGAAAGTCAACAAACAAAATGCCTTTAACATCCCCCCAAAACTGTTGCCGTGACCTTTGCTGTTGACCAGTCTGCTTTTGCGTTGAGTGGGCCTCTTCCACCTCTTGGAAGCCATCGCTTTGTTGGTTGTCTTCAGGGTCACCTGGTGAAGACATGTTGCATTTCTTGTGACAATTCTTCAAAGAAATGCTTCAGGGTCTTCAGGGGGAAACCAGGGGGCTTCCAGCAGTTGTTTGGTCACTGCTGGGCTGGATGCTGATGTCAGAGGGATGTGGTGGAAGCCCTCAGCCCCACAGCACCCTGTTTCGGGAGCCCAGGGTGTTTCTGGTTGTGGCATGGTGGTCGTTGCCGGGCTGGTTTCAGTTGTTGGAGGAGTGTGGCTAAGGCTTTTGGCCCCCCACCACCCAAACTCAGGAGCCCAGGACATTTCTGGTGGCAACTCAGTGGTCATCACTAGGCTGGTTGCAGAAGTCACGGCGGCATGGCTGAGGCCCTGGTCCCCACCACCACCCCGGCTCAGCAGCCTGGGGTGCTTCCAGCAGCTGCCTGGTGGTCATTACTGGGTGGGGTGTGGTCATCAGGGGACATGGCTGAGGTTCTCAACCCCAGCCCCGCTCCCTGGCTTGGGAGCCCAGGGGGCTGGCTTCCAGTTCTCCCAGGGTTTATAGTTGTTCTTTGGTGGTGTTAGACCTTTACTAGTTAATATCAAACTTTGTCTCTGATCTGTGGGTATTTTGTTTTTTCTTTCAGTTCTGATTTTGATTATTCACTGTCCCCACTATTTAAACTCTGCACTAGAACTAATTTGTCATCCTTTGGTTACCTGTAAAAAGGAAGTAACTTCCTAAGGGAACCAGCACTTGAGCCCTGTGGCTGAGCTAAATTGCTGCTTTGCTGCTGATTTTCTGGGGGAGGCTATTTTTGCAGCTCAGGTTTTAATCGTTGACTTTGTAAGTACTTCTGGGTCTTGTAATGTCTGGTATACCTGAGTTGTGTGGAAACTCTGGTCTGGGCCTGAGGCTTTTCAGCAAACTGCACCCCATGCAGTTCTATATTCCTGACCAGTCTGCACTGAGTGGGCCTGTGCTGATTGGGGGTGCAGATCACCTGTCCTTGCTGTGCCCCAGTGTTCCCCTGGGGGCCTGTCCTCCCCACTGCCTTCACTCCAAACGCTTCCCATGGGGCAGACTGTGCAGTGGTCCCTTGACATGATTCCCCAATCTCTGAGTGGCTTCTTTTTTCAGTTGTTGCGGCCCCTCACTCCTATGTGGCTCCACGGGAATGCTGTTAGTGGTCTTGCTGGACTGGGGGCCACCAAGGCCCTCTTCTCCCCTGCAGCCTCCAGGCAACTTCATATGAAGAGCACAGCTGTGGCTTTTGCCAGCTCTTGCTCCATGCGCTCACCAGCTCCAGCCTGGAAGCAGCCAGGACTCAAATGGTGGAGGAGATATTTTCTTTCTCTCATCGTGTCTTCTCCTGCCTTCATGTACTCCATAGGTCTCTCCTCCTCTGCCTCTGAGCTTTAGAGGCCTCAGCTTGGCTGTCATAGCTTTTTAATGGTTGTAAATTGGTTGATTTGTGCGTGAGAGTGATGCTGGGGACCGTCTATCCCACCATCTTGACCAGAAGATTAGATTTATTTTTAATGTTAATAATAAATCTGTTGTGTTTTTCTTGTACTGAAGTAAGTCAGTCTGTCCACAATCTACATGTAGGTAGGCACAAACAAGGATATTTCAAATTCCCTCTGGAGTCACAGAAACTTAAATAGTTCTCTGAATATGCTTTAATTTTTGTGGTTTTTTTTTTTTTTTTTTTTGTCTTTTTCGTGACCGGCACTCAGCCAGTGAGTGCAGCGGCCAGTCCCATATAGGATCCGAACCCGCGGCGGGAGCGTCGCCACGCTCCCAGCGCTGCACTCTCCCGAGTGCGCCACGGGCTCGGCCCTAATTTTTGTGTTTTTAAAATGCCCTGTGCCTGGCATTCTTACCCGTCTCATAAAACTTCAATAAGTTCTTCATATCCAGATATCATACCACCACATACCTCAGAAAGTCTACTTTGATATATCTCACCACCCTGCAATATTCTATTTATATATATTTTAGAAATTTAGTTATTAAATTTATCCTATACTAGACACTAACCTTCTTAATTTTAATGATCTGTTATACTTATTCCTTGGCCCTAAAACTTCAAAATAACATAGCATGTGTACATAAATTTGAGTTAAGGAAAGAAACTAGGTCAAGAATCTGTCTAAAATCAATTCAGTGATGGTTTTTCTGACAATTGTATTACAATTCTTTTTTATTTGCATTTTAGGCTCATTATATCATTTCATATTTCTGAGTCTTATCTTCTTAGGCTCAAATATCTAAGATGATATTTGCATATTTTGTATCTTTCATGGTAACTGGCTTACTGTTGAGCTCTGAAACTAAATACCGGTTGGCTGATTCTTACATTCTTTCTTTGGCAAAATGGATCATTCCATTTTTCAACTGATAAAATTAAATATTATTTGATAGATTCTCCCACTCTTTATGTAGACCGATTTAACAGTTACTCAATTTGGTGGTAATAGATGAGTGGGTCAAGTCACTATAGGATTTAACTATGAAATAGCACATAGGAATGCATATCATTAAAAAATATCCTAGGTTACATATTCTGAAGAAAATAGGTATAAAACAAGACATAAAGTTTTGTGATTTTAAGAGTGTAGAATATGTATGATTATATGTGCACAGATAACAAGATATATTTTGAATTATTTCCAAAGATTGGTCTTTGATAACCAATACAGAAAATGAGTTTGGTGGCTCTGGGTTGTCAGGTACTTTAAGACACTTCAAAAAATAACTATTATTGTCATTTGAAATAAAGCAAATTACCTTGTGTGCATTATGAAAAACAGCTGTATGCTATCAGACCTGATTGGAGATTGAACTATTTTGTTGGATACAGTTGCAAGAATTTATTATATTATTTGTGATACCTGTTCTTATAAAAAGTAGCATCTGGTGAGAAGATCACTGGTATGGCAAAATTACATAAAAATGACTTTTTTTTTCATGTGATTAGTATTGATGAGTCATGAAGCAGTAGATCTGACATTTTTACATGAGTATCTTTTAAAAAATACGTAAGTACAGAGCACCCATAGCCCAGCAGCCACTGAAGTGAGCCAAGACCTGTGTGGCACTGGGTCCCTGTCTAAGGCTGTAGGGAGGGGAAGTGCACACAGACCCAGCAGGTGCTGAGGTGAGGCAAGACTCATGCAGCACCGGGGGCTCAGTCTACGGCCCCAGAAACCTGGAACAGGAGCCGAGGTGGTGTAATATAGATACCACCACACCTTCTGTCACCACAAGGACAGTTCACCACCACAGTAGCAGACAGGGCCACTTTACAGGCAACCTGCCACTCACTCAACTACATTGATATGAGTCGCCAGTAAAGCCTGCAAATAGAGCAGGAAATCTTTATCCTCATAGCCAAGCACAGAGTAATAGAAGAAGCAAGTCCTCTACCAGATGACCAAACATCAACATAAAAATACTAGAACTACAAACAAACAAGAAGAAATGACACCACCAAAGGAACATAGTAATGCTCAAATTCTAGACCCCATAGGGCAGGGAATCCTTGAAATGTCTGAAAAGGAATTCTGAGCAACGATCTTTAAAAAACTTGAAGAGATAAAAGAAGACTCAATATGAGAACACAAGGAGACAAGAAAAAATAACCAGAATACAAAGTAGGAAATTTACAAAGAGATTAATACATTATAAAACAGTGTAGTAGAACTCCTAGAAACGAAAGATTCACTCAGTGAAATAAAAAACACAACAGAGAGCTTGAGCAGCAGGCTAGAGCAAGCAGAAGAAAGAATTTCAGACCTCAAAGATGGTCTTTTCAAAATAACCCAGGGAGAAAAAAAAAGGAAAAAAGCATTAAAAATGAGGAAAATCTAAGAGAGATAGCAAACAACCTCAAGTGCTCTAACATCCAAATTGTGGGTAGTCTAGAAGAGAAGAAGAAAGGAAAAGGTATTGAACACCTATTTCAGGATATAATAACAGAAAATTTGCCAGGTATAGGGAGAGATGCAGACCTTCAGATCCAGGAAGCTCAGAGTTCCCCAAATAGATTCAATCCAAAAAGATCCTCTCCAAATATGCCTTATAGTGAAATTTGTAAATCTCAAAGGCAAAGTGAGAATTCTAAAAGCAGCAAAAGAAAAGCATCAAGTCACCTATAAGAGAACACCCATCAAACTAACAGCAGACTTCTCAACTCAAACCCTACAGGCCAGAAGCAAGTAGAATGATATAATCAAAACACTAAAAGAAAAAAATTGCCAGCCAAGAATTCTATACCCAGCAAGGCTCTCCTTCAGAAATGAGGGAGAAATAGTGTATTTCCCAGACAAACAAAAGTTGTGGGAGTTCACCACCACACAACCAGCCCTGTAAGAAATTCTCAAGGTTGTCTTTCATCTGGAATCTGAATAATGATGATCATTATCACAAATACACAAGAAAGAGCAAAGCCTGCCATTAAAACAAAATGCCAGTGAGAAAGAAAAAGAAGCTAAATCATGCCATCTTGAATTTCCAACTAACATTGAAGAAGAGAAATAAAAGGGGAAGTATTGATCAAAAGATATTTAAATCCTCTACACAAAAAGCAATTAAATGACAGGAATTAAACAATACTTGTCAACTACACTCAATGTGAATGGATTAAACTCTCCATTCTGAAGACACAGGCTGACTGATTGAATTAAAAAGCTAGACCCAAGTCTCTGCTGTCTTCAAGAGACCCATCTCAACTATAGAGACACACACAGACTAAAAGTGAAGGGATGGAAAAACATATACCATGCAAATGGAAACCAAAAACGAGCAGGAGTAGCTATTCTTATATTGGATAAAATAGACTTTAAACCCAAAAGCCATGAAAAGAGACAAAGAAGGCCACTATGTAATGACAAAAGGATCTATCCAGCTGGAAGACATAACAATCATAAATATATATGCACCCAATACTGGAGCACCCAGATATATGAAGCAAACACTCTTAGACCTAAAGAAAGAAGCAGGCCGTAATACATTAATACTGGGTGACCTGAACACCCCTCTCTCAGTATGGGACAGATCTTCCAGGCAACAAATCGACAAAGAGACATAGGATTTAAACTACACCATAGACCAGCTGGACCTGGCAGATATACACAGAACATTTCACCCAAGAACTGAAGAATATACTTTCTTCTCATCAGCACATGGAACATTCTCTAGGATAGACCACATATTAGCTCACAAATCTAGTCTCAGCAAATTGTACAAAACTGAAATCATTACAAGTATCTTTTCAGGCCACAATGGACTAAAACTGGAAATTCATAACAAGCAAAACCCTGGAAACTATACAAATACATGGAAACTAAACAATAGACTCCTGAATGACCTATGGGTCCAAGAAGAAATTAAATAAGAAATCAAAAAATTTCTTGAAACTAATGAAAATATACATTATACCCAAACCTGTGGGACACTGCAAAAGCAGTACTCAGAGGCAAATTTATTGCAATAAACACATCAAAAGAATGGAAAGATTTCGAATGAATGACCTAACAATACACCTCAAAGAACTTGAAAAACAACAATCCAATCCAATCCTAAAGGTAATAGATGGAAATAAATAATTAAGATCAGAGCAGAACTAAATGAAATAGAGTCCCCCAAAATGATGGAAAAGATCAAAGAAACAAAAAGTTGTTTTTTGAGAAGATAAATAAAATAGACAACCATCATCTAGGTTAAGAAAGAAAAAGAGGGAAGACCCATATAACAAAAATCAGAAATGAAAAGGGAAGCATTATAACTGATACCACCAAAATACAAAGAATAATTAGAAACTATTATAAACAACTGTATGACAACAAATATGAAAACCTAGAAGATATGGATAAGTTTCTGGACACATACAAACTACCCATACTGAACCAAGAAGAGACAGAAAACTTGAACAGACCAATAACAAGCAACGAGATTGAAGTGGTAATCAGCAATCTTCCAACAAAGAAAAGCTTGAGTCTGGATGGCTTTACAGCTGAATTCTACCAAACCTTTAATGAGGAATTAATACCAATTTTCCTCAAACTATTCCAAAAAATTCAAAAAGAAGCTATTCTCCCAAACTCATTCTATGAGGCCAACATATCTCTGATACCAAAACCAGAAAAAGACAC
Organism: Cynocephalus volans; assembly: GCF_027409185.1. Taxonomy (NCBI): domain Eukaryota; kingdom Metazoa; phylum Chordata; class Mammalia; order Dermoptera; family Cynocephalidae; genus Cynocephalus; species Cynocephalus volans. The sequence continues at coordinate 232,677,830 of NC_084461.1, forward strand.
AAGAAAAAAAGAAAATTATAGGCCAATATCCTTGATGAACATAGATGCAAAAATTCTCAACAAAATATTAGCAATCACAATACAGCAGCCCATCAAAAAAATTATACACCCATGATCAAGTGAGATTCATTCCAGGGATGCAAGGATGATTCAGCATACAAAAGTAAATTAATGTGATGGATCACATCAATAAAATCAAGGATCAAAAACATATGATTATCTCAATAGATGCTGAAAAACGAATTTGACAAAATTCAACATCCCATCATGTTAAAGACTCTCAACAAATTAGGTACAGAAGGAAAGTATCTCAACACAAAAAACGCCATCTATGACAAGCCCACTGCCAGTATCATTCTGAATGGGGAAAAACTGAAGACTTTTCCCTTAAGAACAGGAATAAGACAAGAAGGCCCACTCTCACCACTTCTATTTAACATAGTACTGAACATTCTAGCCAGAGCAATCAGGCAAGAGAAAGAAATAAAGGACATCCAGATTGGAAAAGACAAAGTCAAACTGTCCCTATTTACAGATTACATGATACTACATACAGAAAAACCTGAAGACTCTATCAGAAAACTCCCAGAGCTGGTTAATAATTTCAGTAACATTTCAGGATACAAATAAAGGCCCCCAAATCAGTTGCATTTATATGCTCAAATAATGAGCTAACAGAACAAGAAGTGAAGAAAGTAAGCCCATTTACAACAGTCACACACAAAAATAAAATACCTAGGAATCAATTTAACCAAGGAGGTGAAAAGATATCTACAATGAGAACTACAAACTGCTATTGAAACAAGTTAAAGAATACACAAAAAGATAGAAAGACATTCCACACTCTTGGATTGGAAGAATTAACACTGTAAAAATGTCTATACTACCCAAAGCAATCTACAGATTCAATGCTATCCCTATCAAAATACCAATGACATTCCTCACAGAAATGTAAAAAGCAATCTCAACGTTCATATGGGACAACAAAAGATCCCAAATGTCCAAAGCAATCCTGAACAAAAAAAAAAAATAAAGCCAGAGGCATAACACTACCTGACTTCAAATTATACTACAAAGCTATAGTAACCAAAACAGCATGGTACTGGCATAAAAATAGACACTCAGACCAGTGGAGCAGAATAGAGAACCCAGCAATCACCTATCAGGCTTCTGGCCATTTGAAATTTGACAAAAGCAACAAAAACATACATTGGGGAAAAGATTGCCTCTTCAAAAAGTGGTATGGGGAAAATTGGATATCCATATGCAGAAGGATGAAACTAGACATGCACCTCTCACCATATACTAAAATAAACTCAAAATGGATTAAAGACTTAAGTATAAGACCTGAAACTGAAATTACTAAGGGAAAATATACGTGAAACACTTCAGGAACTAGACCTGGGCATAGACTTTATGAACATGAGCCCGAAAGCACAAGCAACAAAAGAAAAAATAAACAAATGGGACTATATCAAATTAAAAAGCTCCTGCACAGCAAAGGAAACAATCAACAGAGTGAAATAATAACCTACAGAGTGGGAGAAAATTTTTGCTAACTCTGCATCTGACAAGGGATTAATATCCATAATATACAAGGAACTCAAGCAATTACACAGTAAAAAAACAAATAACCCTATTAAAAAATGGGCAAAGGAGCTGAATAGACATTTCTCAAAGGAAGACATACAAATGGCCATCAGGTACATGAAAAAATATTCAACACCACTTGTCATCAGGGAAATGCAAATTAAATCCACATTGAGATCACTTAACTATAGTTAGACTGGCTATAATTAAAGTGATGGAGAATAAAAGATGCTGGCAAGGATGTAGAGAGAAGGGAATGCTCCTATGCTGTTGGAAGGACTGTAAATTAGTACAACCACTATGGAAAACAGTAAAGAGTTTTCTCAAACAACTGCAGATAGATCTTCCATATGATCCAGCAATCCCACTTCTGGGAATATACCCAGAGGAATGGAAATCATCATGTTGAAAGGATACCTGCACTCCCATGTTCGTCACAGCTCTGTTCTCAAGAGCCATGATATGGAACCAACATAAATGTCCATCAATGGATGATTGGATAAGGAAACTGTGGTATATATACACCATGGAATACTTCTCTGCCATAAAAAAGAATGCAATTCTCTCATTTGCAACAACATGGAGGAGCTTGGAGAAACTTATGTTGAGTGAAATAAGCAAAGTGCAGAGGGATAAATGCCACATGTACTCACTCACAAGAGGGATCTAAGAGAGAAAGAACAAAGGAAAGAAAGACCACAGTGGTGTGCTGGACTTGCAGAGGGACAGAACATACCTACGGATACAAAGTGGAGTGGGGAAAGGGGGATGGGGAGGGAGATCAGGGATAATTGGGTGGGGGATACGAGGTATAATCACAACTTGTGGTAATGGGCATGCTGCCTGTATGGATCCCTGAGCACGAGTGGTGACAATTAGCTTTGTACTCCATGAATATTAGTAACCAATAAAAAAATAAATAAAAATATGTAAGTACAAAATCATCTAGGCATTTTAATCTTTCTGTTTAGCCTTGTTTCCTATGAGGACCTAGACTGAAGAATGTTTTAAAAAAGAGATTATCTCTTATGCAACTGAATAATATGGACTCACTAAAGGGATTTCCTGGGAAAATCCCCAGGTAGCCTCTCTTACTTCCCAACCAGTAAATTTAGATTTTCTCAAAGCCCAACCTTTCCAGTTTGTCTCGTTGCCTCTTTGATTAAGCATCTACTTAAAGGCTTTGAAATCTTATATGTTATTATACATTTAATATGATGATTATGCAACATTCTCTCATAAGTCTCTCCATATATTATGTCAATTCTATATTTAAAATGTATCTTGAATCTATTCATCTCCATCTCCCATGCCTTATCATAAGTCTAAAATTCTGAAACTATTTTTTTTTTCAACAATCACACGATCAGTCCGAATTCAGAACAACATGTTCCAGTCAGAATCCTTCTGTATCTGTCAGAGTATTTTCAGAGTATTTATAGGTAATAGAACACAACTTTAAAGCAATTAGGAAGTTACAACAAGTATCTCATAAGATGTCCAGAGGTAGCACAGCTCCAGGGTTGGTTAATTCAGTAGCCCCAGGACATCACAGAATACCCTTTTGTTTGTTAATTGCTCATATATTCATTCAACAAATATTTACTGAGCAATGATTATATATCAGCCTTTTTTCTAAAGTACTTGATTTTCAGTGAACAAAACAGTCATAGATCTCTGCCTTGTGGATATTACATTCTCACTGTGGGTGAGACGTGAATCGTATACAGTACATACGTTAAAAAATACATAATTTAGTATGTTAGAGGGTAATAAAAGCTGTGAGGATAAAAGGAACAGAGAAAAAAGATTGGGAGTACTGAAGGTGCAGTTTTGCACAGAGTGAGCAACCAAGGGGAAGACAACATTTGAACAAGGTCTTTATGGAGACAGGGAGGTTTGCCAGACAGATATCTGGGGGCCTAAAATCTGGACAGAAGAAATAGTTAATGCAAAAATCCCAAGAGAGGATTGTACCTGATGAGTTAGAAGAATTCTAAGGTGCCAGAGAATCTGGAACAAAGTGTGCAAAGAGCAGAGTAGAAGGGAGTGAAGTTAGAAAGAAAACGGAGTCTTTGTGTTCAATTTTAAGTGCATCGGCTCTTATATGGCTTGAAATGTGAAGCAGTTGTCAGCTTTTAGTTAGAGGAATGACACAAAATGACTTACTGTTTCAAAGGATCACTCTGGCTGCTCTGTAGACAAGGGAGTCTGGAGATGCAGGGCAGCAAGGTTAGAAGTAGCACTGCAGTAACCCAGCAAAAACGATGGGGGCTCGCCACAGGGGGTGTGTGGTAGAGTAGTCAGTGAAATCTAGGGGAGTTTTGACAGTAACCCCAATAAGCTTTCCTGTAGGTTTAAAACATGCTTGAGAGAAAGAGAAATCAAGGCTGACTCTAGAGTTTTGCATTTTTATTATTAATGACTTTGAGTGTTTATGATCATAAGAATGAGAACGGTTCTCAATAAATACCATGCTTAAATAAATAACATATACTTTACTACTCAGTTCTTCCCTAAGTACTTCTTACCTAAACAAATATTATGTTAGAAAACAAGTCAGTCATTCAAGGATCATCTACAACACAAGCTATCTAAACCCTTATTTGCAGGTTTGGTTATTAAAAAAAATACTTTATAATAGTTATTTTCTATCATACTAGACAATTTAAATATAGATTTTTTTTAAAAGCCATGATAGAAACACTTTATAAGATAAAATAAAGTTTTCTTACAATATACTCACTCTAACAATGCTTCTTTTATACCTTGAATTTCCCCGTCGCATTTATATTTCCTATTTATACAGCTTTTGTAAGAATCCAGGCTTTATTATGAAGTTGATTTTTAAAATATTTTTCTTTCTTATCACAATTTAATTGCAATATGATTTCTGATTTTGCCTTTTTAAAAGATAAAATATAATAAATATTTCCATATTTTTGTGCCCAGTAATAATTCATTTGCATTCTTCTTTATGTAACCTGATTTCCTAGAATTATATGTTTTTATTAAATTAATGAATTGCTACATCATTACACATTTGCATATATTTCCCGGAGACTGTGTCTTTTAGGGACAGTTATAAATTCTCTAATTTAGAGTCCTAAGACTCTTCCTTCTTGGATTACTACCTCTAAGATATTTTCCTTATCACTTGCTACCACAGTATAAATATTACAAACCTGCCACTGCAGCTCACCTTAAGCACAAGTCCAGTCATGTCAATAGCTTGTCTGAAATCTTACAGTGGTTATTTATCATCACTATAACATAAATTTTCCTTTTTTTTGGATGTCAAGTATGCTTGTCAAAGTGTTTGTTTCTATTCACTTTTTCAGCCCCAATTTTATGCCATCTCTTTAACCACTTTATTTGGTTCATCCTTTAAAAAATACTAAATGGTATTCAACCTTACTATGTTCCATTACACCTCTGCAATTCCTCCTTTTGCTCTGCCCTTTACTCCACACTCTCTACTACTTATTACCTTTGCCTGTTATAATTTAATTGAGTCTCCTCTTCTTGTACGCCTTTCCTTTTCTAAACCTGGTTCGTACATCAATCTTAACACTTTCCACACTGCACTTGACAGCATGGAAGTAGATGGGAACCATCCATTTGAGAAAAGAAACAAAACATAGACACGTGGGTTTAAAAATCGCCCTCAAAAGCAAATTATAATTAAGTGACCAAACACGATACACAAAATGAGCATAACAAGAAATAGATATGGAGAAGATTAGCATTGGCTCACTGGAAGGTAGGACACATAATGTAATTTTTTCAACTGACAATTTTACCTTTAATGGTTTAAAGCTATTTTAATCACTACCTACACTCTCAATAGTTGTCCTACCTTTGTTTCTTTGCAAGCCTCCAGTTTTTCTAATTACTTAGTACTTGATCTAGTAATTAAGCCAGTATCTTAAAATCATGAAATTCCAGCTTAACTAATTTCTATTTTGCAATAAATTAATGTTTGATATAACATATTTTGTCATGGAGAAACACTCCATGGGGGACTATAAAGTCACCTTCTTGGTGCCCTTAAGAATAAATAGCACAGCTTACTTGGGGAAAAATGCTTAATTTACTTCTTCACACTTGGTATTATTTATCTTTTGTTCTGCCTTAATGAGCTTTTTCATAGATCAAAGCTGAACTTAGACTTTTCTGATTTGATCTCTCTACTGTTGCAAGAAGGGAATGGAAAAGAAGAGAATAACTGTGACGTCTTGATAAAGGGGATTTCAATATTTAACAAATTTGCATGTCATCAATAAATGCATTAGCACTTGAGCACCTGGCTTCTCAAGCAAATGCTTTGATAAGCTGATGGTTCCGACTGAGTGACCATTTAAAGCACTTACTCCGTTGAGCTTTGACAGCTTACTTGAGACAGGCTGGTATTGCTCATCAATTGTATGGCATCTTCACAAAGAGCCAAGTTATTTACTATAAAAAATATCTTCTTCAAGATGCTAACAATACAATTTTAAATGTGCACACACACTTTGAATTCCACTGCTGATTTGTTCCTTATTTATGTATGTGGTATATGTGCTGCAAATTAATTCTTTAAAATAATTTATATCGTGTCATCTCCTCTGGGCCAGTTTATGGACCCTAATGCCTTGCATTGACATTTTTATCATGTTTCTGTCTACATGATCACTTCCATCTCTCCTTCCAGACTTAATTTTATCGTTTCCTTCGTGGAGATTTCACTGATCCTTCCCCACTCTAAGTTAGGCATTCTCTTGCTATATTCCCCTAATCCTTCACTCATAATGGCTGCACTGAACTGCAATGATATGTTACAGTGGAAGCAATTGCTTTAATCTGTTGATTTCTGATATGGAGCAGAGGTTTTTTTGAAAATTGGAAAGACACATTTTATAATTATATTTATTTTTTAACTACTTTGTAACCTGGTCTTTTATTTGGAGAGATTAATTTAAATAAAAATTTGACTTGAGTATATTCAGAGAATAGTACTAAAGAAAGGAGCAGAGGCTGGCTGGTTAGCTCAGTTTGTTAGGGCATGGGCCGATAACATCAAGGTCCAGGGTTCAATCCCTGTACTGACCAGCAACCAGAAAAGAAAGAAATGAGTAGAAATACGACTTCTTATTTTAAGTGTAATATATGTATGAAGAAAAAATACAACTTTTAAGCTGAAGATGTCTCTGTAATTTCCTTCTCATTTTCAGGATCATGTATAAACCTACATTTTTTGTGCTAGGCCCACTATATGAATATTTGAGACATAAAATGTATCAAACAAATACAAGGATGAGTAACATTGGTGTAATAAAATGCATTGTGCACTAAGAAGTCACTATGAATACATACAAGTAAGAATTCTATAGACATGGGCAAATGAATTAAACTCTCAAGTGAGGAAGAAACAAAATGCCATGTTTTGTAATGAATATTTTACTTTTTCTAAGTAATCTCTCTCCTGGATTCTTCCTTAGAAGTGAAACAATGCACCTGGAGTTCCCATATATTTCAAGTATTCAGAGGAGAGAAAATTTTCAAAGGAAGAAATTAGTAAACACTAGAGACTACGTATGTTTCAGGCCACTCCAGTTCTAAGTATTGCACTAACAGATAGCATCTATTGAAAAATTACTTTGTGTCAGGCACTGTGCTAGTCATATTTTATATTTATTATTCCACTTAACCCTGTCAATAATCCTACAAGGTTACAACCAAGAAAATACATGTTGAGTAAACAAACATAGTTTCTTTATTTTGCTGAGATTCAAACAGCCTTGTAGTGTTAGAATCAGGATATAAATTGATGTCTGAATGAGTCCAGAGTTTAAAAAACCACTGAATTTTGTCTATGCCAAGGGGAAATTAAAAGTGAGTACAAGCATCCCTTTATGATAAAGACTGTCAGCAAAATAGGTATAGAAGGAAAGTATCTCAAGACAGGGAAAGCCATCTATGACAAACCCACCACCAACATCAGAAGACAACCAAGACAAGGATGCCCACTGTCACCACTCCTATTTAACAGTGTTGGAAGTACTGGCCAGAGAAATCAGGCAAGAGAAAGAAATAAAGGGCATCCAATCAGAAAAGATGAAGTCAAGTTGTACCTGTTTGCAGATTACATGATCCTATGTATAAAAAAGTCTAAAGACTACTAAAAAATACTCTTAAACAGCTGACAAACAAATTCAGTAAAGTTGCAGGATACAAAATCAATACACAAAAATCAATAGCATTTTTTAAACTCTGACAATGAACTAGCAGAAAAAGTATCCAAAATAGCAAGACAATTTACAATAGCTACTAAAAAAATAAAATACCTAAGAATAAATCTAACCAAGGAGGTAAAAAATCTCTGCAACAAGAATGACAAATCACTGCTGAATGAAATTAAAGACACAAAAAGTTCAAAAGATAGTCCATGCTCACAGATTAGAAGAATTAACATTGTGAAAATGTCCATACTACCCAAAGCAACATACAGTTTCTGTGCAATCTCCATCAAAATACCAATGACATCTTCACTGAAATAGAAAAAAATAAAAGATCCTAACATTCACATGGGACAACAAAAGATGCTGAATAGCCAAAGCAATTCTGAGCAAAAAATAAAATAAAGCTGGAGGCATTATACTACCTGACTTCAAAATATACTACAAAGCTATAGTACCCAAAACAGCATAGTACTTATATAAAAACAGGTAAATGGACCAATGGAATGGAATAGAGGACCCAAAAATTAACCCATGTACTTCTAGCCAACTGATCTTTGACAAAGGCACCAAGAACACACAATGGAGAAAGGACAGGCTCTTCAATGAATGGTGCTGGGAAAACTGGATATCTACATGTAGAAGAATGAAACTTGACCCACACCTTTAGCCATATACCAAAATGGATTAAAGACTTAAATATAAGACCTGAAACTATGAAACTCCTAGAAGAAAATATAGGGTAAATACTTCAGGATATAAGACTGGGCAAAGAGTTTATGAATAAGACCTCAAAAGCACAGGCAACAAAAGAAAAAATAAACAAATGGGATAACATACAGCTAAAAAGCTTCTGCACAGCAAAGGAAATGATCAACAGAGTGAAAAGACAACTACAGAATGGGAGAAAATATTTGCAAATTATGCCTCTGATAAGGGATTAATATCGGGAATTTACAAAGAACTCAAACAACTTAACAGCATCATCATCATCATCATCATCATCATCCCATCAGAAAGTGGGTGAATGAGCTAAATAGACATTTCTCAAAGGAAGAAATGCAAATGGCCAACAGGTACATGAAAAAATGCTGAATATCACTAGCCATCAGGGAAATGCAAATCAAAATCACATTGTGATATCATCTAATCCCAATTAGACTGGCTATTATCAAACATACAGGGAATAACGAATGCTGGGGAGGATGCAGAGAAAGGGGACCCCTTATACACTGCTGGTGGAACAGTAAATGAGTACAACCATGTGGTAAAAAATATGGAGTTTTCTCAAACAACTACAAATAGAACTACCATACGAACGAGCAATCCCACTGCTGGGTATATACCCCAAAGAATGCAAATCACCATGTAGAAGGGATACCTGCACTCCTATTCTATGTTCATCACAGCTCCATTTACAATAGCCAAGATATGGAACCAACCTAAATGTCCATCAATGGATGACTGGATAAGGAAAATGTGGTATATCTACACAATGGAATACTACTCAGGTGCAAAAAAGAATGAAATTCTGCCATTTGCAGCAAGATCGATGAGCTTGGAGAAAATTGTATTCAGTGAAATAAGCCAGGCACAGAAAGAGAAATAGTGTGTGTACTCACTCATAAGTGGGAGCAGAAAGACGAGAGAGAGAGAGAGAGAGAGAGAGAGAGAGAGAGAGAGAAAGAAGACAAACAGCAATTTCAGTAATATGTTGAACTTCAAGAGAACAGAGCTTGTAGTTACTTGAGGTAGGAAAGGGGGAAGGGATGTTAGCAAAAAATTGGTTAAGGGTCACAAAGAATGATTATGTTTTTGTAATGATGAATCTACTAATTATCCATATTTGATCATCACATATTGTGCAAAGGTATTGATATTCAACTTTATACCCCACAAATATATATAATCAATTATGTTTCAAGATGAAAAAGAAAAGAAAAAAAAGAATGAGCACAAATGTTTTAGAGGATGTTATCAATTATATTCCCAGAAATTTATTAGTAACTTATATTCTCGCCAATTGTGATTTCTCATAAAAACCATAGTCATGAGATGATTAGGTCAAATAGTGCACACATATTAAATATGAGAAAAATTATCCAATATTCCTATAAATGTGTTTTACATAAGTTTATGCTCAACAGTGTGTGAAAACGCTTGCTGCTGCATAGTTTTCCCAGCCCTGGATATCTCAAACATTTAAAATTTGTCAAATTCTTATGTTTCAACCTTTCTTGAGATGTAAGCCCTGGGCATTTTTTCATGTGTGTTTTGGATATTTATAGTTAGTTGTTTAATGTAAACTTATTACTATCAGGGGTGTGTGTGCGCGTGTGTGATGTGCTTCTCTGTGCAAAGTGACATTAATGATATTGGATCTCTCCTGGTAACCTTAAGAGTCAAACTTAATTCCTCCCTTTCACACATTCCATGCAATCAATCTATCAACCAATTGTGCTACCCCTACTTTTAAGATATAACCAGAAACAAACCATTTATCATGACCTACCATCACCGTGTCTCGCCTGGACTGTTGTGACATCCTCTAGCTCACCTCTTCTCTACTGCTAGTATGACACTTTTTGCCGTGAGCCATCCTGCTATAGGGAGCGACATGGGAGCCTGAGAATGATGCCCCGTGTTCAGCAGGCTGCAAGAGGGTCTCATATGTGTGGCACGGCTCTGTGGAGATTTCTTGTTTGTTTCACCTTTACTTGACAAGGCTTTTCAGAATTAAAGGCCTAACTTTTGGCTTAGTATGGCTTTGGAGGATTCCAAAGGCCCTGGAGTTTCTCAAGGCCATACTAGCATGTCCTTGGGAAGATTCCAAGGGCCCTGGGGTTTCTCGAGGGACATGTTAATAGTATCTTAAAATTGATTGGTTTATTTATTTAAAAGGACATTGTCAGTACTAAAGGTGTTTTTGATGCATGTTCCCAGTATGGGTTGGCTCCATTTAATTTCATTATTAATCTTCCTTCTTAGTGATGTGTGCATTTACCCATTGTGGCTGTGGTCATGCTCTTGTATGTGTGGGATGAGGTTATTATGTTAGATTTCTATCTAAATTCCCCCAGGGAGACGGTGGGTCCGAGTGCAGTGGTGTTTACAACTAATTGATCACAACCAGTTACAGATTTCTTTGTTTCTCCCCACTCCCACAGTTTCACTTGATTTACTAAGAACATGTTCTTTCTTTAGTAATAATAAAATTGATATAGTGTGTTTTTGTTAGCTTGAGTAAGATCATTTAATTTTTCACTTTGTTCCTTGTACTGTTCCCAGAGTCAATTGGTAAAAAAATTAGAAAGTTTTACTATAAAGGTAAATAGGTAAAATAGTAAAAATACATAAAAAGTTTTCTGATATTAATAGATTTTGTTTAGATTAGTTTATAGTATAATTGTTTTTAATAGTAGTATAAATATAATAGAATGTTATAATCAAGTTTCGTTATATAAGATCATGTTGTAAATATCGTGATTTTGGTCATAAATTAAAATAATAAATATAAAACATAAGACATTAAATTGTTAAATATAAGTAAGATTTTATAAAAATTTAGAATATAAGTTTATGTGTAAGTTTAAAAGGTCAAGAATCGCGATTCAGACCAAAAGTCTGACACTCTCTAATGCCAAGCATGCTGCTATTGTATAGTTTCCTGGCCACAAGCCATAAGCTTTAGGGTGAACATTGATGCATGAGTGGGTGCTTTGGAACATTCTGTCTTTTCTTTTTCTGTAGAGGTGAAATAATAAATGTTTTGATTAAGAGATAAGTCATCATGTAAAAGGTTAAGTAAAAAATATAAGTAAAGCAAGATTTTTGTGGTTGTGTCCACACTTGCACTAGACATCTGTGGTCCGTCTCTTTCTTTCCTCGCCAACGCCACACCACCTATTCAGGTCCAACGAATCCTGCGGAGCTGGTCTCTGGCAACTTTTAAAGAATATGTCAAATCATACCATTCCTCTGCTCAAAATCTCATTCTAAGTAAAAGGTAAAATCCTTATACAGCATAAAGGCACTGAGTCATGTGGTCCTTGGCTGTCTTTCTCTCTTTATGTCCTGTTCCCCTTCCACTGGCTGGCCTCCTCAGTGTGTCACAAATTGCCGAGTATGCCACCACTTTGTGGTCTTCCTCTGCCTGGAGTGCTCCTTTCATACATCCAGCCCCTGCCTCCCTCACTTCAGCCTTTTTAAGCAGCAGTCCCTCACCATCCTGTGTAAATCATCAGTCGTCCTGTGCCTCGTTGTGCTATTTTTTATTGTTTGTATAACAACTTATTAACACCTGAAATATTATGTGTTTGTTATCATAGGGAAAAATTTTAATTTTAAAAAGTATTTCATAGGCGTTCTAAAAATATAGTACCCAGGATGCATTAATAGCATGTGTAAATTATTTGTAATCATTGAGAGGTGAAGGCATTTCTGATCAGTGAGACAGGGGTACTGATTTCTTAATGTATTCACCATCACTTGTTATTAAATGATCTCTATTTTCCCTGATGATTTGAACGTGTCACTTTCACGTTCTACCAAATTCTTACATCTACAGAAAAGTATTTTCAAACCACTTTATTTTAAACTAAGTCTTCATGTGTATTTGGATCTATGTGCGGGCATTAATTTGCTCATTGCCAAATTCCCCTTCGGAAAGAGCACATCAACTTACAACTCCAATAAACATGTGAGAAGCCCTGTTCTACCACACCATCCACCAATGCTCAGTAATTCAATATAACAAGTCTTTTGTATTTGTGTCTGCAGGTCTTTGATTATTTAAGGCAGGAATTCATATATATGTATACATGCATATATATAAAATTGTATATACAAATGTTTATATATATTTATAATTTTTTTAATAGGTGTGAGCTCTTTATACATCAATCCTATTTAACTTTGGTCTATTGTTATATATAGGAAATGATTTTATCATTTGACTGTTCCTTTCGATTTTATTTATAGTGTTTGGTCAATTAAATGAGATATGACATCTAAATAGCTCAATATGGTGACAGGCAAAATCAGTATAATAATATTATAAAACAAAGTTAAAATGTAATGTCTTATTAAATTCTGGAGTGTTTGCTCCATTCAAAGTATTTGCTCCATTAAAATTTCATACTGAAGATAATTTCAACTTATTTTAGTTTTAGATATATAGCTTTTCAGGTATTTTTTCCTCTGTAGAAATTCCAAAATCTTACTATTAATTAACTTTTAAAGTATATCTCTTTACTAGTTTCTCTAGGCAAGTGGCCACACCTTTTGATTATGTTCATCTCAAGCTTAGGTTTTCAGTCCCATGAGTTTTCTTCTTATAATCTTTCCCTTAGTACTTTCCATTAGGCTCTGTTATCTTCGTCAGGAATTGCTGATATCTCAGGTGTCCATACATCTCAGGTTACATTCATCATGTTTATTTCTTTACCCTTAAACAAACGTTTTGGGAATTTATTTAGTCAACTGAAAATTTATTTCTTTGAATACCTGCTCTTTATGGTTATCGTGACATAAAATTATAGTATATTTAGAAAAGTTTTAATTTATCAAATATTCACTTTCCATAATTACAACCTTCTCTTGACTGTCTTATACAACACGAAAAAGATGCTCAGGTTTCCCCCTGTTACTGGGGGTAAGCCCACATATTAGAGATAACTACCACTGATTTTTCAGAATAGTGTCCTTCTTTTAGACTAATAAAACTTTCCCTATACTTATTGCTGAATTTATAATTTGCTTTTCAGATGGATGTGGCTTTCTATTTGAGTTTTAGTCTAAATCATTAGGAAAGGAAGATATTTACATTTTAGCCATTTTATTTTTCTCTGTTGGGGTTCTGTTGCCTGGCAGGCAGGAAGGAAGTGGGAGACCAGCAAGCCAGTTGTAGGGGAGTTCACAGGTTTGGGTGTGTTTGCCTTCTCTATAAGTTGTGCGAAGCTATTTCCACTGCGGACTATCACATCTTCTCTGTCTCCTACAACAAAACCTCCTGCTGTGGTGCCTTCCTTTTGCACTCCCAAACACCCTGACTTGAACTATATTTGGGCTAACACCTTGGCCAGATACTTAACTAAACCCTTCCATTTGAAGCTTCCTTTGATACAAGTCTATCTGCATTTCCACCCATCTAGTGGTGATATCCCTTCCAATCTTCCATGATTGATAGAGAGGACAAACTTATTTTTATTTTTTTAATACGCTTACTATTTCTAAGGGAACTGATGAATGAAGGGAATTAAACATGTAAGTTCAAATAATGTCTTTAAACAAGTTGCATGTTTATTAAACTTCAATGTGCCTTAAAAGTAGAATCCCATCAGAAAATATTTATTCTTTCTGTCACCCTCGATAACATAATAATGATAATGTGATTGATTTTCTTCTGGTTCTTATGTATTTGCATGGGAACATGTATTAAATGCAGACCCAGAACACGTTTGGTGCTGGTCTGGGAGAATAGGCATCACTAAGTTAGGTACTTTTTTAAAAAAATGTCAATTAGTGTCTAACTAGCCCTCCAGTGGCTTCCATCATCTTCCTCCAGACTACATTACTTATCTTCAGCCCCTCTCTTTCCATGATGTATTTTAAGAAACAGGGAGTCTGGTTCAATGTGAAGTATGATTCTTCTACAGTTTGGAAACGGTGGAGTAGAAACAGGAAAACCTCTAAAGAGCTGATTTTGAATTTCATATCCATGTTTGGAATATTGAGCAATTTATTAAGTATCTCAGATCCTCTACTTTTTCAATCTACAAAATAGTGAAAATGTTTACGCTGCAGAAAATTAAATTAGATAGGCATTTAAAGCAGTTGCCAGACATAGTGTTCGTCACTGATAAATGTTAATTTTGTCCTTTGTGGAAACTTTAAGTTCACAGAGTTCCTACCGATTTCTAATTTCTCTTATATTTCCTTCTCCCTTGTAGTGGATTGAATTTAGTCCCCCAAAACTCACTGAAGCTTAAATTGTGTCCCCAAAGTTTCACTTTCTTTATAAATTACCCAGTTCTCTATTTTTTGCTATAAGCAACAGAAATGGACTAGTACAGACCCATTTTCCTCCCTTTTCCCTCCTGCCTACTTCTTTAGAGTGAAAATGCAACTGAAAATGATGTAGTTACAATGTTAAATTTCTGTATATGGGACACAGGTTAAAAAAAAAAAGTAAGTCACATAACCACAAATGTGCTATGACAATAGCAAAAAAGGTGTAGGAAATTGGGAAAATGATTCTTTGAGTCACTTAACTTGGTATTTTTCTCTTTATAGCAAATTTAAGAAGCAGAAATGAATAGCTTGTTTGAAAGCAGCTCAGCTGTCAGTGTCACCTTTCGTTTTATACAAGTCCATCAATTCTCTTCCTATCAATGAGGTGTTTGAGAGACAACATGATTAAATTACATATGGCTGTGACATCAAATATCTGGGGTGAAAACAGTTTTGATGTCTAACAGACGAGTGCTCCAATTTAACACCAAATGAGGCCACCTTAGTGAATTCACTTCAGTCTATCTTCTCCAGAGTGTTCGTGTCTTTTGTTCTTTCTCATGACGACTAACTTCAGTGAAATTGTCTTTGACTGTGTGCTTTGGAAACACTAATTATGCATCTTTTCATATCAGGAATTGTGCTGTAAAGAGTCAATATTTTCTCAAATATATTTATAAACCCCAACATCACAAGGATGTATTACATCATAGCCGTAAATGTGTTTGGATAATTCTAAAGTAGTAGACATCTTTAATATGCAAGAGTTGAAAAATTTTGTTTAAAATCCTCTGAAAAAACTCAATATGGTTTAGAACTTATTGAGCATCCACTACATTCTGACACTTTGCTAGTCTGAGAATACAAATGCTGGCAAATCATGGCACAAGAAATTCTATCTGAATATGAATAGACTATATATAATATTTTAACACAAAATAGATTGTAATGGATAAAAATTGAGAAAATCAGTGTCATGAGCACAAATGAAGATGTTTTCTGGCTGGATTATATTAGAATAATTATTGGGTAAAATGGGATCTTATCTGCGCTCTGAAGATTAAGAATTTTGCATGTAATGACAGGGTAGAAAAAGTGCAGGCTTAGGAAAAGATTTAGTTAGTAGCAAAAGGGGAAACCTATCAAATGAGAGAACATTGTGGCTACCTAGTTTGTACCCTAATACTTAATAAGCACATTTGTATTGAAATGAAAAATATTCACCATATATTCATAAGTAAAATAAATATAGGACAACTTTTCAAGAGCATAAAAATTTCAGTCTAATTATTGTGAGAAATGTACACACCATCAATTTATCTATATAAGAACACTGAACTCTGAAAGAGAATACACTGAAAAATGAGAAACAATTAGTTTATCTGGTAAAAAATTAAATTTTATTTATTTTATTTAATTAATATAATTTATTTGTGTTATACATTTTTAGAAAACTTTTGACATTTTATTTACTCTTGCTTGTGATCAATTTATGGTTTTTAAGTTTGTGACTTTGGATTTTGTTGTAGAAGTCTGCAAAACCACAAAATAAAGCACCAAAGTCTTCAAATTTTAGTAAGTGAATGAATTCCTAAGGAAGAGGTTTAGTTTATTAGTGAAAACTATAGTGAATTAGGTCAAAGGAAACAAAATGCTGACAGATGGCAAAGGGGAATAAGAAAAGTCTTTTCAAATATTTCAAACATAAAAGTAATTTAGAACATAAAGTTCCAAGTCCATTAATAAATAAAGAAGCATGTGAAATCTATAGCTACATCAAAATAGCCAGGCTGCCGACCTGCTTTTAAGATGGGTGCTTAACAAGAGTTGTTTTCTTTTAAAATAATACAACAATCAGTATTACTATCTGAATTTACAAGCTGCACAGTGATAAAGGTAGAAGTAATAGAAATAGACACTTTAAACATTTAAGCCAAAACAAATCACCATCAAGGTGACACATATTCCAGACAGGTGAAAATGAGACAATAAATGGAATTGATAGAATTCTATAATATCATGAAGGAACTTGAACGGCACTTTCCAATATTACATGCACACATGGGCTAATTAAGAAATGGTAAGGCACTAGATTTTAGTTCTGATTTAAAAAATGAAAAAGAATCTAAAAATAATTTTTAAAAAAATACTGGCATCAAATTTTAAGTCACTTATGCTTAAAAAACTTAAAATATTTTCTGTTGAAATTAAAAGTAAATGAAATTTTCATTAGTAAATAAAAAATACATTAGAATCACACCTAAGTGTAGGTAAAATTAAACAAACCAATCATTTTTTTCTATTAATCATCATATATTCTGAGTTTTCCCCTAAACGTCGGCACCCACTTACACTTTTTGAGATCGTATTGCTCAGGATAAATTATTCCATTATTATAATTTACCTTGAAAGTAATATGATCTGTAATCTTTACCTACATATAAAAGTGATTTATTTATTTATTTGTCCTTAGCTTGATTAACTTTATGAAGGCATTGTTTCTTTCATGGACTTTTCACTTGGAAGTAAATTCAAAGGATAATTGTATTTTTTTTCACTTGTGCTGAAGATATTTGCCCATGAAGGGATTACGTTGTTTTAAATCTACACCTTATTCAAATTGATACTATGTTAAAACCTGTGGAAGACATCTAGGAGGAAGCACAGTTGATAAGAATTTTTCAGAAATACACGCAGTTTCCAATACCAAATACTATTCCTGTTTGTATAGGCTAACTTCTAATGATAGCAAAACCAATTCTAACCACAATTAGCCTAAGTATGTTATCACAATAAATATTCACAACATTTTAAAAAAGATTTTTAATTTTTTTTAATTGAAACATAATTGGTTATTCATATTTATGGAGTACAGTGTTGACTATCAGTATTTGTGTACAATGTGTGATGATCACATCAGTATTGTTAGCATATTCGTCATTCATTGTAATCATTCTTTGTGGCTATTACCCAATTTCTCCCTAACCCTGCTTCCCCTCTCCCTTTCCCACCTCTTGTGACCAAAGATCTGTTCTCTCCTTCTGAAACTTCAGCATATTATTGTGGTTGTTCTTCCTTTGTTTCCATTCTTTCTTTTCTCTCTTTTTTCTTTCTTTCTTCTCTCTCTCTCTCTCTCTCTCTCTCTCTCAGCTCCCACTTATGAGTGAGAACATGCAGTATTTCTCTTTCTGTGCCTGGCTTATTTCACTTAACATAATTTTCTCTAAGCTCATCCATGTTACTGCAAATGGCAGAATTTCTTTCATTTTTATGGCAGAGAAGTATTTCATTGTGTATATATCCCATATTTTTCTTATCTAGTCATCCATCCATGGACATTTAGGTTGGTTACATATCTTGACTATTGTAAATAGAGCTGCAACAAGCATTGTGCCTTTGTCTCACATGGGGTGATGGAGATACAAACAGGATTACTCAAAGGCCATTTCTTCTGAGCACTGAGACACCTCGAAGGGGTTAACTTCCTGGAACGCCCAAGAGGGAGGCATTCCTCCTTGGGAAATCAACCCTGAACTGGGGTTCTGTCTCAGTATATATTCTCCAGGCCAGAAAGTTACAGAAAAAGAACATAGGTGGAGTTATGGTTAAGTATAGTTTAACAATAGAGGCTGGTAACTTCAGTGAAATAACAAAGTGACATTCCATAATGCAATTTGCAAAAGGTTAAGTCGATCCACCAACAAAAGCTTGTTCTTAGCAAATACTGTGTTTTCCTGATGCAGTTTCCTCAGTATTTTTACATAACAATAAAGCAACTTTCTTAACATATCAATCAGTAAGTTAACCTGCTCTGAAAGACGTCTGTCCTTGAGCCAGCAACTTTGCTCTGTTACAATTCTATATCTACAACAGAGACTTTAGCCTGGGGAAAGTTTCCTGTCTTTTGTAAGCTTAACATTCGTATACATAATTTTAAAAAGTTAGGTTAAACCTGAAACAACTACAGGGCTTTGGAAACTAGGCCCTGTGAAATACATTTGCTTTATAAATGTTAATATACTCCACAAAGCATGGGAGTGTAGGTATTCCTTAGACATGATGATTTCCTATCGTTTGGGAATATACCCAGCAGTGAGATTGCTGGATCATATGGCAGATCTATCTGTAGTTGTTTGAGAAAACTTCATACTCTTTTCCATACGGCTGTACTAATTACAGTCCCACCGATAGTGTAAAAGAGTTCCCCTTCCTGAGCATCCTCACCAGCATTTGTTGTTCTCTGTCTTTTTGATAATAGCCAGTCTAGATGGGGTGAGATGACATCTCAAAGTGGTTTTGATTTGCATTTCTCTGGTAATTAGTAATGAGCATTTTTTCATGTACCCATTGGCCATCAGTGTGTCTTCCTTTGAGAAACGTCTACTCAGCTCATTTGTTCACTTTTTGATGGGATTATTTGGTTTTTTTACTGTTAAGTTGTTTGACTTGCTTGTCGATTCTGCTTATTAATCCCTTGTTGGATATATAGTTTGCAAATATTTTATCCAATTCTGTAGTTGTCTTTTCACTCTGTTGATTGTTTCCTTTGCTGTGCAGAAGCTTTTTAGTTTGATACAATCTCATTTCTTTATTTTTTCTTTTGTTGCTTGTGCTTTTGAGGTGTTATTCATAAAGTCTTTGCCAAGTCCTACATTTTGAAGTCTTTTGCCCTGCATTTTCTTCTAGGAGTTTTACAGTTTCAGACTTTATGTTTAAATCTTTAATCCATTTTGAGTTGATTTTGGTATATGGCTAGAGGTGTGGGTCAGGTTTCAATGTAGAGATCCAGTTTTCCCAGCACCATTTATTACTTATTGAAGAGACTCTCCTTTCCCCAGTGTATGTTCTTAGTGCCTTTGTCAAAGATCAGTTGACTGTAAGTACAGGGATTAATTTCTGGGTTCTCTATCTGTTCTATTGGACCATGTGTCTGCTATTTTCTTCCTTGAAGAAATATTTATGGAGCTCTTAATATATGCCTACTATAGTTTCATACATTTTGCTACCTAGCTCCTCCTTATATTTGCTTCTGTATACTACAGTTATAATTCATTTATTGGGTTAAGTCAAAAATTGAGGCAGCGATTTAATTGAGATTAATGAGTATTATTAGAGTATTACAAGTTGATATTAATTAATTTAGGAAAACTAACTTTTAATATTAATCAAATCTAGGAACACGGTACATCTCTTCATTTATTAAGTTCCAGTTTTGTAATCTTCAATTTATCTTATAGTTTTTAATAAAAATATTGTAGTTATTTTAGACTTACATTAAATAATTTGTTATTAATGGAATATAGGACAAGTTTCAGCCTCTACCACACACACACCACAAACCCATTACACAGATACTGCTACCTACTGAAGGAGAGAAAAAGGGAACGGAGAAGAAGGACTTACACTCTTAGCAGCTTTTGCTGTAACAACCCAACCAGGGTTGATGACATCTGCTGCTTTCCCAGGTACTTAGCATTCCAGGTATCAAGTACAAAGGTGTTACCTTTGGCAGTACTTTCCAAACTGCTTTAGAGCTAGGTTCTCATGCTTGACTCAGATCCTGTCTGACTTCTGTCTTTCAGGCATTGATTTTTCTGTAACTGAAAGCGCCTCTACTTGTTTTGCATTTTTACTGTTTTTGCCAGATTTGGAGCAGTTGGTGGAAACCTTCTACATCTTCAAGCTATTATATGAAGCTGGGATCATAATCTGATATTTACATTTAAATTGCTATTACTTTTGAAATATATTTTTATGAAACTGTTCAATACTAAATGTATTACTATTCTAAGTAGTGATCAGTGCCAATACCAAACCTAAATTAAATTTTTGAAAGATGAAGTTATATTCACTGAATATATTTCTCAGTTTCCTCAACCTGTGTTAATCTACGTTTGACCCCATTATTCCCATAAACAACTACTTAAGAAAGTCAGTGACCTCCAGTATATATTATCATATTCTGTTTTTAATTTTTAAAATCTGTAATTTTTGAAAGCTTGTTTACCTCTTTTCCTCCACCCACAGTAATTTTAAATTTTGTCTTAATTTGATTTTGTAAAACATTTATTCTAAACAGTCCAAAAGTTCACTTAAGACCTTATTTTGCAAAGAAAACAATTACAAGGATAATGCGTCATCACTTTTATCACCCTTGAAAAATGAGAAATGTAATATACTGTTATTTCCATCCCTAAACAAATACACTTTGATTTGTAATAAACTTATGATTACTATCTATTTTCTTATGCATCTCTTCTTTGTCTTTTATATTTACATTGAGTCTCACTACATTATTTTAACATATTGGTTCAATTGCTCACAGACTCTTCTTTCAGATCTTTCCTTTTATTAGGGCTTATATTATGATTGTTTTTCAGTAGGTAAAGTACTTTATTCAATATTTTTGAGGAAGGTTGTATGAGTGGCAGCTTTCTACTCCATCATACTTACTAGTATTGGCTTGAGTAGAAAATTTTTGTAACATAATTTTATTTGAAAATAAAAGAAAAACTAAAGACTTATGTACATCAATATGATCATTTTTGCACAAAACTTGTGCTATATGCTTATGTTTCAATAATCTTTTTTATTATTACAGAATCAGTAAATGTGATTATAGAAAGTTAGAAAACAAAATACGAGGTTGGATGATGAATACAAAGTTCAGGCTAAGTAGAAAAAATAAGGTCTAGTGGTCTACAGCAGTGCTAGGCATTCACAATTAATAATACTTTATTGTATGTTCTCAGATGACTAGAAGAAAGAGCTCTAATGCTCTCATCACAAAAAATGACAAATTTTGGCAATGATGAATATGCTAATTAGCCCGATTTGATCATCACACATTGTATAATGTATTGAAATATAACTCTGTACCCCATAAATACATTCAATCAATACATATCAATTAAAAATGAATGAATTAAGAAAAGACAAATAAAAATACTGTGATCAAAGGCCACAAGTGCAATTCCTTGATATAGATCCTTTCTTTGTTGTTTTTTATTGACATTAACTGAGATTGTCTTTATTTTTTTAGTTTTTTGGGGTTTCTTTTTTTTTTTTTTTTTTGGTTTTCAAATCCATTTGTTCTTCATGTTATCTTGTTTGTTTATTTTTATTATTAGAATAGTCATCATTATAAATCATCAACCTTCCCCTTGGCCTCCACCTGACCTATCACTACCCAACCCCCTCTCTCCTTCCCGCCATCACTAGTATCCTTAAGTTTGATCTCTCCTTCTGAAAGTTCAATGCACTACAGTTTTCTTGTCTTGTCTTTTCTTTCTTTCCTTCTTTCTTAGCATCCAGTTATGAGTGAGAACATGTGATATTTCTCTTTCTGTGCCTGCCTTATTTACTTAAGATAATTCACTTAACATAATTTTCTCCAGGCTCATCCACGTTGCTGCAAATGGCAGAATTTTATTCTTTTTTATGGCTGAATAATATTCCATTGTGCATACATACCACATTTTCCTTATCCAGTCATCTGTCGATGGACATTTAGGTTCATTCCATAGTTTGGCTATTATAAACAGAGCTGCGATGAACACAGGAGTGTAGGTATCCCTACAACATGATGATTTCCATTCCTTGGATACATACCCAGCAGTGGGACTGCTGAATCATGGGCATGTTAGGTCCCTGGAACTGAGAAGCTGACTTTTAGACCCCCACCCTTCAGTTTCACTTCTCTAAGTTTCCTTCTTCAAGGCCTCTGCTTCCCTAAGTCTCTGCTCCCAAGAGCAGGCTGAGCAGACTATACCCAGAGTGTGACATTGTAACTACTTTCCCTGCCTAGCCCAAGGTTTCTGTCTCACTAAGTCTCTGTTCCCATGAGCAGGCTGTACCTGGAATGGAACACTGTGACCATCTTCCTAGGCTAGGCCACATGCCAATCTTAGCCCTATAAAAAAGACACCCAACTGCCTCTTGGTGCCGATACCATTTTCAGCTCAGCCCAGCAGATCCACTTGCTGCTTGCTAATAAAACCTTTTTTTCTTCCTTTACCTGGCTAGCATCTCCTTCCTTGGTGACCTTACAGATCATATGGTAGTTCCATACGTAGTTGTTTGTGGAGCCTCTGTACTGGTTTCCAAAAGAAAAAAAAAAAAATCTAGAATTTTTGGTAAAACACCTAAAGTATGTAATTTAAAGAATAATCTTTTATTTTCTTGGACCTTAAAAAGCATTCCCAGAAATAAAATTTTTCATGAAAAATATTGGTAAATTTAGAATAAAATTTTAATAAATTTAATTTCTCCTTTTATGTGTGTGTGTGTGTGTGTGTGTGTATATATATATATATGTTTATATATATATATATATATATATATATATATATATATATATAAATCAAAATAAACTGATTTAAGCTTTTGTATGCCCTGTAGATTCAACTTAGCTTATCAGCATTTGTTGATACATCTGATCTTTTTATCTACAAAAGAGTCTCAGGTCATCCATAAGGCCTCATAACGGCCGTCTGGGTTGAAAAGAACCTTTCAAAACATGGTTATTATTTCATATGTATAATTTTTTATGTAAAGCTACAAGATGGCTTTCCTGAAGGAAATATAGTTATTTGATTCCTTATTTTCAGGTTGAAATTGAAAGATGTTTTGTGAGTAACCGTATAAATCACCTCACTTATTTTGCTAATATACATGATTGCTCAGGATTCAGTTTACATCTTTTCTGCACATTGCTTGGAAACGTGTGACAATACAGTCTGAAATAAAATTGAAAGAAATAATCTGTATAATTGTCTACAAGCAAATTTTGTGCTTTATTTAATGTTTACATTCTTATTCATGAAAACTAATGAAAATATTTAATCGAAATTGGAAAACCAATAGACATTTACTTAACTATTTTACATTTTTAGTTTGTTTAGGTGCATCTTATTACATAGTTTAATTTTTTTAATTAAAAAATGTGACATTAAAAGAAAATAAAGATATAAATTTTCAATAACTCAACGACCATAACAACTTATTTTAATGTTATGTTAGCATTTCTCTCTTTCTCTACCTAAGCATATGCTTAGTTATATGTTAAACTATATACATGTATAAAACATATATACCCATTTAGAAATATATTGATACAGTTAAACATGTAGTATACATATTATCCACTATCACATTTCCAATATTAATATATAAAAATTATCTATGATTACGAATAATGTTTGCAACTAAGAGGCAGACTATCATAATAATTTAATTCCACTGACTACCTTTAGTTAAACATTTATAATGGTTTCTTTTTTATTCAGACTATGATGCGTAATTGATTAATAATAGATTACATTAACAAAATGTGATTACATTTGATGATTGTAGATTTCAATTCTTTTTAATGTTGACTCTAGGACAAGATTCACAAAATGAACACACTATTTCACAAAAACTAACAAGAGCTTTTGCCTTCTGCTGTTTATTTTCATGTTACACAACTGTGTAACAATTTTAATACACTGCCAATGATGGATTATGTTATTTTTTAATTCCTGGTTCACACTTGTAAAAGTTTACCCTAAATTTAGTTAACCTACATTTTGATGTCTCCAGGGGATGAATATTTTTCTGTGTTCAGTATTGTTTCTTCTGTGTATTTACATACTTCATCTAGTAATAGAGTGGAACTCAAATCTTTTACTACAATTTCTAATATATATTTAATATATTGTAAATAATAATCTATTTTCATTTTACACAGCTATCTAATGGATTATTATCTTTAACATTTTTTTTTGTTTAAACCAAATTAAAGGAAAAATAAATTTTACAACAAACCATTAACATTAAAAAATTCTTAAAAGGCCAATATATTTTGTTAATAATCTGTGAAATGACAGAAAAATTAATCTTATTTGAAATAATTTGTAGAGGGTTAGAAATCTTGAAACATAAAAGATTAAGAAAACATATTTGAATTTAACTGATCTGTAGGTTTGAAATTTAATCTAAGTAATAGCTAATACATTTTTAATAAAAATGTTTCTATTGCTTGATTGTTTGATCTCAAATTGTTAATAACTATTTTTTGTAAAAATATAGATTTACTCATTATAATTCTACTCAATGTACACACTTCCTTAATAAACTACTGTACACTTTTAAGCATCTGCAGTTTTTATTCAAAAATAAAGGTTATTTTCAAGAGAAAATAGGTTTTATTCAAGAGAAATAATTCTTGCTTTAAACAAAAAAATCTAACCTAGGGAAAAAAATGTATGATAAGATAAAATGTCTAGTATATCATTACTTAAATAGCAAAAAAGTAAAAGACATCAAAAAGTAAGTAAGCTTAATAGTTTCCATCCCTTTAGTATATTATTAAGTTAAAAATGCAGTAATTAATAATGCGAGTAAAATATTAAAACATAATATTGAAACTAAAATCTTATATTTTTGAAATAAAATTATATTTCAAAAGGCAATAAAACTGTTTGTGGAAAAATAGAATTAAAAGATAATACAAATATTTTCATGAACTTTATGAAGACTCCTCAATGTTGACAAAATTAGTATAATAGTGCAAACAGAGGGAGCTTTTACCCTCATTTTTCTAAGTATTTAACTAATATAAGTAAAAATTTATCTATAGTATATTTCACGTTATAGCTTTGATATCATTGTATGTATTTTTGTCATATGACAATTTCAAAATGGTATTTAACCCTATAATTACCCTATAAGTAAATTAAAGAGCTTCGTAATATGTGAAACATAAACTTGCAGAAATAAAGGGAGAACTAGACAAATCCTAAGACAAAGAGATAGCAACTATCCTAAGTAACCCATAGAAAAAAATAACAAGACTACATTAAGCATATGGAATATTTGAGCAAAACATCAACTACCTTGACCTAACTGACATTTTTCTTTCACAGTTTTATTGAAATATAATTTACATACCATAACTTTTATTCATTTAATGTATACAATTCAATGATTTTTAAGTGCATTCATACTTATGCAAACAGCACCATGATCTCATTTTAGAACATTTTTGTTGTCCCAGAATGATACTCTGTAACCATTTTCAGTCAATCAACATCCTCCATCCGCATCCCTACACAGCCCCAGGCAACCACCAATGCACATTTGGTCTCAATAGATTTAGACATTCTGGACATTTCATATAAATTGAATTGTACGATATGAGTGACCTTTTGTAATTGGCTTCTTTCACTTAGCATAATATTTACAAAGTTCATTCTCGTTGCAGCATGTGTCGGTATTTCATGCCTTTTTATTGTCCAATAATACATCATTGTACGAATATGCCAGCTTTTATTTGTTAATTCACCAATTGATGAAATTTTGAATTGTTTCCACCTTTTGGCTATAATGAGTTATGCTGCTATGAATATTTGTGCACAGTTTTTCTGTGCGATATGTTTCCATTTCTCTGATATTGACTTTTATGGAATATACACCCAGCAGCTCCAGAATACATATTCTTCTAAAGTACATGTGGTACATTCGTCTTGTCAAGATCAAAGATAAATTGTGTCATAAAGTAAGACTCGATATATTTCAAATAACTAAAATTTTACATAATATTTTCTCTGACCACAATGCAATTAAATTAGAAAAAAATGTTAAGAATTATCGTATTTGTGATGTTTAACTTATTGTTAGAAATACGTTTTTTGACTTGCATATGTATATTATTTTTCTTTTCTTTTTTATTGTATATATTTAAGGTTCTTCTTGTATAATATTGTTTTATCCTGTTTTCTTCTGATATTGTTAACTTTCTCTTTTTTCTATTCAGGTAGTCTTTATTGTTCTTTTCATTATAATTTGGGTTCTGATGAGGAAGCTTCATGTCAAAATGTTTAAAGTGATCTTCTTTATTTTTTTTTTGAATGTGTGTAGACATATTATTGATTTGATCCACTGCAGATTTTCTTATGAAAGATAGTTTTTTCTGTCTATTTTTTAAGAAAGAAAATTTGCACTTTTTTACTTAGTTATAACAAACTTTTCATTATTGCCACTGGTTATCTAATAGGCACTGATGCTTGTATTTAGCAAATACTTTTAACTGATTCTGTAATTTAGTAATTGGTCTTCTTTGTAAAAAATTAGCATCTCTTGTGAGTGACTTGCTCACCTACTTGGCAAGGCTTTTGGTAATCTTTTTACTCATCAACATCAAGGTGATGTGATCTGTATAAGTCAAGTGACAGCTTCCTGGCTTCCCGGATTAGCTGCTGGCAGCTGAAGTACGACACACAAGATTGCTGTAACTCGACATGTATTTTTGTTGAATGAAGTTTTTTGGTTTTTTTAAAAAAGTATTTACAATGTTAATTGAATGATTTCTTGTAAATGCTGTGAATCTATATTTGTTGTTTTGTGTCTGTATATTAAAATGATCTTGCCAAAAAGAAGAAACCAAATTTGTATTTATCTATTTTTGAGAGTTGAAATGAGCTCCCTCATAGTTCAGATGTCTTCCTTTCCTTTTTACAACTTTCAAGACTCCCCCTCTGCTCAAGTGTGTTCCTTCTTTGTTTATTAGTGCAGCCAAGAAGAAAAAGATGCCAAGGCTGTCAGTGTGAAACGTAAGGTGAAATGAGATATTTTGTTACCTAAGGTACTTCTCAGAAATACTGGTGCAATCCTGCCATTTACCCCAACTTCCCCACAGCTGACCTATCCAGTCACAGCAAAAGTTTGTGTGGTTTTATTAAGTTGTCTTCCTTGTAAAACACATTTTGACCTGATGTGCTGACTTTCCTTCAATATGACAATATCTCTACATTAAAATAAACTAAATAAAGTTTATGGAACTTGTAGACCCCCCCTTCCCTAATAACTGGTATGAATATATTTTTCTATTTTCACACTATATAAAGTATTCCTAGGCCAATATATAAGGAGGGAATTTGAATACAATTGCTCAATTTTTCATATTTCCTGGAAATCCCTTTATATTTCACACTAAAAGGAACTATTTTACGTTATCTATCCTTTAGATATTTTTATTTTATCAAAAAAAAACCCAATTTATTTATGTTGACTGATACCCCAGCCTGTACTCCAGAGTAATGTGTAGATGTAAATCAAAAGGTATATAAAATTGTTAAGGAAAAGGGGTGGGGAAATGTACCCCTTTCCTTCATAATAAATGCTTTACCTACAGGATGATAGGGGTTTTATTTTTGAGTCACCAGAGTCCTCAATCATTGATTCATGGTTTTGTTTTGATTCCTAGGTGATGTGATGATACTAATACACAAAATAAATGTCTTTAATATTTTTTCAATAGCGAGTCATTTTTTTCTTACTTTATGTGATTGTGGATGTCATCAATCCCTCATGGTATAAATATAGACCTAACTGGCAGACAGAAACAAACTTCTGTTTTATACTGAACTTCGGTGCTTCCAAAAATGGAGTTATTTCTTACAGAAGACTTTCTTTTGTGAATTTGTACTTGGGTTGGAAATAGTACAGGCTTTGAGGACAGGCAAACTTAAAATAAAATTCCATTGTTTTTCAATTAAATGTGTGAGCACAGGCATTTAATATACCTTGTTAGCATCAGTTTTCCTATCTCAAAATTGGGGGTGATAATGTCTAACACATGGCAAGAATTATCAATTCTACATATAAAGCCCAGAAGACACAGGAAAATATACACCTTTCATCAACCATTGGTATTTAATTCAAAATTTCTTTCAGATTTCCCATCCTGGTGCAATAAATTGTCATTTATTTTAAAGGAAGTTATTTTATCCTATATGTTAACACTTAATGTAAAGGCAGATTTAAAAATTTCGCTCTGCCTCTTCTAGGCTATTTCCTAAAGGCTTTTGGGTCTCTTGCAGGTCAGTACTTTCTGGGACTCTATCACACCACATCACCGGTAAAAGAACAGAGAGAAAGAGCCTTTGATAGAGAAAGACCATAAGATTCAGTAGTCCTGACTATTAAAAAAATCGTTCTTTTCTTGAACTATCTCAGAACTTCTCCTGACATGGAGTGAGAGTGTGTGAGTCACCGCAAACTATTAGAGGCTCTATTGATAACTGCTACCTCTTTTTTTTAGTGTGAAAATTCCCAAAACATTGCAATGCTAAGCAAACTAACCAGAAATCAAATAAGCAAGCAAAAAAGCAAATATTTTCTATGAGCATTTGTTTTCAGACCCTCCAGTATGAGAATCTTTACATGCTATGCCTATTGATGTATGAATTAATGACTTACACATTCATGAACTTGTCTCTAGGAGTTCTACTCTGTCTGGGTAAATACTGTCTCAATAACTGTAATTATAAAATCTTTTAAAAAGTTTTTCATATTTGATTGTAAATATTTGGGGGTACAGAGTGATATTTCAATATATGTATACAATGTGTCATGTTCAAATTAGGGTAATAAGCATATTCATTATTTCAAACATTTATCATCTATATCTTTGTGTTGAGAAGATTTGAGCTCTTCTTTTCCAGCCATTTGAAAATATACGATAAATTGTCGTTAATGATAGACACTTGCTGCTGCTATAGAATACTTGAATTTATTCTTCCTATCTAGTTCTGAATTTGCATGTGTTAAGCAGCTCTTCCCTATTTCCCCACCCTCCCCTTCCCAGCCTCCAGTATCCACCATTCTACTCCTAGGGATCAATTTAACCAAGGAGGTGAAAGACCTCTACAATGAGAACTACAAACCACTTGTGAAAGAAATTAAAGATGACACAAAAAGATGGAAAGATATTCCATGCTCTTGGATTGGGGGAATTAACATTGTGAAAATGTCTATACTACCCAAAGCAATCTACAGATTCAATGCAATCCCCATCAAAATACCAATGACATTCTTCACAGAAATGGAAAAAAAAAAATCTTACCTTTCATATGGAAAAACAAAAGATCCTGAATAGCCAATGCAATCCTGAGCAAAATAAATAAATAAATAAAGCCAGAGGCATAACACTACCTAACTTCAAATTTTACTACAAAGCTATTGTAACCAAAACATCATGGTACTGGTATAAAAATATAGACTTTCAGACCAGCGGAGTAGAATTGATAACCCAGAAAACACCCTTCAGGCTTATAGCCATCTGATACTGGAAAAGGCTACTATAAAATCTATCTTAAGTCAAGTCCTTGTACTTTGTTTTTCTTCTGAATTTTGTAACCATCTTTGTCCCTATCTTCATTAATATAAATTTTAGGATTTGCAAAACAAGTTTCTTATATAACAGGACATTAATTGCAAATACATTAAATTTTGATTGATTTGTGGATATATTTATAACATTGAGTCTTTCTACCTATGAATATAGTTATTTTTAAATTTTCCTTATAGAGGTCTTTTTTTAGCTATCAGAAGATTTTTGTTAGGTCCCATATAAAAGACATCACATGTTATCACATTTGCCATTATGTTTCATTAGGTTTAATTAGTTATCATACACATACACCATATACCCAGAAACCTCACCAAATTCTCTTTTCGTTTGTAAGGGTTACAGGTTTTCTAAGCTATTCCATGTAAACAATTATATTACCTATAAGTAGAAAAAGCTTAAGTAATTCTTTTAATTACTTAAATCTCTTATTTTTCCTTTTCTTTCTACATATTATCATTTACCACTTCTGAGAGCGTAGTCCTCGTGATCCGATCACCTTTCAAAAGTCCCCCCTTTCAAGTACCATAGTCGTATTTCTCACCTTCTTAACACTTAACAATGGGGATTGAGTTTTCAATACCTGAACTTTTGGGGGACACATTTAACCCATAGTAGGAATGCTGTCATCTGTTCATATATTGGAAACTAGAAAACAACTTGCTTACTAAATACATGGCCTACAAAAACTGATGATGAAACAAGGGAAAGAACCTACAAAGTACATTCATAAATTTCATTTTCTGATTTTGATTTCCTCATGCATTTCTTGGTATTATGCATATATATTTTAATATTAGCAAAAATATGTTAGATTAGTTTTTACATAACCGGAAATAGATGAATTGTGTTTCTTCCTTACACTCCATATAAATTATCAATTCTGAGAGATTCTCTCCCTAAATATCTTTAAATTTTTAATTCACTGAGTAGTTATTATCGTGGACTCTGCAGTCAGACTTTCTTGACTCAAACATGCCTTTACCATTTATCCGTATGATCTTCAGTGAATGACTTTATCTTTCTGTGCAATCAGTGCGTCTGCATCTTTTCTTTGCTTAAAACTACTATGATTTTTTTCCTTTGCTATTTTAATAAATAACGAAGTCACTTATTGTCCCCAAGTCCCAGCATGATATATCTCTTGCCTACAGCTCTGGCTTCATGAAAGACCATGCTCCGACTGCAGTGACACCAGTTTTCTTTCACACTTGTCCACTCAGGTTTTATGTCATGCCCTGTGGTATGTGTCTAAACTGACTCTGCAAGGAATAGGGAAACATTGGTTGAGGAATGAATCATATTGTTATTCCAAGAAGTCCCATATTAGTTTATAACAATCTCAATAGTCCCATGTTAGCTGCTCCTCTTTTGCAACTGGTAGAAATCATCATGATATCCATGTGCTTTGACGAAGATCCTGCTTTATTCAAATTGTTTATAGCAAGAGTTTAGATGGGCACCTACATCTAGTCCTACTCCAGTGCAAGGCGTCCCTGTAGCTCCTGAAATCACTCCTGTGATTGGTATTGGACCTCTGATGACTGCCCACTGGCCTTTCCAGGCTCTGATGTGATGCTCAAATTTTAAGGGTGTTTGTATTTGTTTAGAGCTTCTAATATCTATGGGAAGCAAGCAATGACTCTAACCCAAAATCAATGATAGATCAAGAAATTTAATTACTTTACTGAGCAAGTTTTCCCCATAATTCTCATGTCAGCTAAAGGTGAACTGCCCTGTCTTTCTCTAACGAGCACAAAAGCCTTCTCACCTACTTACTAGGGGAATAATCCTGCTTTATCTAGAACAATGCAAAGAAAATGCAGTCAGTGGCCGGCGACCTACTTACCACCCATATTCAATAAATGTTAATATTGCAATATTTAATTTAGCTTTTTTTTAAAGACAGAATTTTAAAATATATTAGAAATCCTTAAACAACTTTCCAGTCTCCTTTTTCTTCATAAGAAACCACTATTCTGCTATAGTAAAATTGGTACATATTTTAAGTGTATTTTTATAAACTTAATACAACTGTATAAATTCATAAACTACATATAATATTTCTGTGTTCTTAAAATTAATATACATTTGTTATACTTTTGCAACTTGCTTTTTTTTTCATGATTGAACCGTTGGAGAAACTATCAGAGTTTCTGGTTTGTTAACTGGCAATATTTACTTTTTGTTCAGAATTAATGTATATCACTTTAAAAATTTTTATTATTTTTTTGCCCTTTAAATTTCAGTTCAAGAGTTTAAAGTTAATATAAGCTTGAATGTCATATCTAGTGAGAAACTTAAGGACAAAGTAAATTCCAGTTACTAATTTCATTAATTATGTCCATATTAGTAATTGAAAGGCAATGATGATGATGATTATTATTATTACAGAAAGAACTTAGCCTTCTTTGCAAAACTAGAGGTTGCTTTCATTTTGTCTACAAGAGGAAAAATTTACATATAAATAAAACAATATAAAGAATGCATGGCACTATTTATTTTTAAAAAACATGAAATAAGGTGTACAGAGATTAGTCTTTATATACTTTGTTATTCAGAAGATACTGTTTTTAATTGGAGCTCTGCCAGTCACTAGGTGTGAGTCTAAGACAGATACAAGCTGAAGTTCTGTTTCTTCATCTCTAACTTATCTACTTACAAGTTTTTCAGAAATGAGAACCTAATTATGCAAATTCTGAAATACCATCATGCGTCAACCCAGCCATTTTTTAATGCAATCTTGGAACCTTTCACCAGAGATTCAGGTTCAGTGTGTCTGAAGTTGGGCATTTTAAAATCACCACCCCCGTACTAATGATGCAGGTGATCTGAAAAATATGGATTAGCAATGTAACCAGAATATCAGAGGTACTCAATAACATTCACTTTATCTTTCCAGAGCACTTTCAGTCTGTCATTCATTCATATATAATTTAGATAACCGTATCATAAGGAAATGGAATATATTCAGGAATGCATTTCCAGTTTTATTCTGCAGGATACAAATAGTTTAAGTAAGAGCATTCTTCTTGAAGAGAATCTCTTCAAACACTTTGATGAGCTAACACAGAAGGGATACCATAACACCTTCATCAAAGACCCATGATAATATTTTGTGGGGCTAGAGGTTTAATCCAGTTGCCATGTATCTTGCTTGGTTTGGGTTATTTAGGAGAAGACATTAAAGTCTCCCCATGGGTGATAAAGATATTAAAGTTAGATTTGTTGAGAGCTTTGCTGTCTAATAAAAAACATCTGGCTATTCGAAAACAGGCAGATGCTCAAATAAATTTTTTATTTTTCATAAACAGTGCCTGGCACTTGGCTGGAATCTTACTATGTATTCCCAGAAAATATAATATAAATGTTTCATTCATTCATATATTTAAGTTATATGACTAGCTAAAGATCAGCAAAATCATAGGGTTACTTTATTAGTATGTTTTATTGCAACTATAATTAAGAACTTACCTTTGTTTTTTTATCCGCATGCATTTTGTTAGAGTGCCTACTGTTTTCTTGTTCTGTTAAATTTTGATTCCCAGAGAAAACTCAAAGAACTTTTTAATTTCTCAAATACAGAAAATCAAAACAAAGAAGTTTCTTAAAAATGCATTATATGAAGGCACTTCAAAAAGTTTTCGAAAGTACCTTCCAAAAGGAAAAATTAAATGAAAAGATAATACAAATCTTTACAAAACCTTTTGGAAGTACTCTCGTGTATTTTCCCTCAAATATTAGTTAAGGTCATAGATGGAAGGCAGTATACAGAAATTTCTTATGTCAAATGGCCAGCATCCCATAGAGTTAAAATCTTCAGGGGTGGTAAAATGGATAATGGGGTAAACCTAATGATGAATTAAAATGATAGAGATTGATAGACCTCACAGTTTCAAATTCCTGAATTGAGATTTCCAGGTATTTATTGGTTCATCTGAAACACTTTCATTTTCATATCAATTAACTAAAACATTTCAATTCCATTTGGATGTTGAGTATAATGTAAGCATTATAAAATTAGGAAACACTATGGAAATTAAAAATGTATACAGAACTGTCGACTCTCTGAAAGTAATATTTTGCTTCTTTTTGTTAAGGAACTTTTTATCATAAAAATTCCAAATACACAGAAATCAAGTAATAGTACAATAAGAAAACATATACACATCAGCATGTCTCATAAGTGATCAATTCATTATCAATCTCGTTTAATTTATAGCCATCCAGAATCCAACATCCCAGCCCATATTATCTTTTTTTATTGAGATATAATTCACACATCATAAATTCCACCCTTTTAACATGTACAATTCAGTGGTTTTTAGTATGTTCACTAGGTTGACGCAACCATTACCCCAAAAGAAACTATATAACCATTAGCTAACTCCCAGTTATCCCCTCTCTCTAGCCCTGGCAGACACTACATTATTTTTGTCTCTATAAATTTCCTATTCTGTGCATCATATAAACGTAATTATATGATATGTGGCCTTCTGCGTCTGACTCTATCACTTAGCACAACGTTTTCAAAGTCCATCCACTTTGAATCATGCATCAGTACTTCATTCTTTTTCATGTGGCAATAATATTCCATAGATATTTTGTTTATTCATTCATTAATTGATGGGCATTCAGGTTGTTTCCACTTATCTATCACAAATGATGCTGCTATGAACATTTGTGTGTGAACATATGCTTTCAATTCTCTTGAGTATAGTCCTAGATGTGGGATTACTGCATCACGTAATAACTCTGCACTTACATTTTTGAGGAACATTTTCCCCATTAAATGGTCTTGGCGTCCTTGTTGAAAATCAATTGGCCATAGATATATGAGCTTATTTATTATATGCTATCGATTGTATTTCATTGGCTTGTATGTCTACACAATTTTTGTCCTTTATTCTGTAAATTTGGTGTATTACATTGCTTGATTTTTATATGTAGAACAAACCTTGCATATTGTAATGGTGTATCATCCTTTCTATGTGCTGCTGGATTCAGTTTGCTAGTACTTTGTTGAGGATCTCTGTGTGTATATTCATGAGAGATATTGGTCCATAGTTTTCTGTTCTCATAATGTCCTTTGCCTTATTCGGGTGTCAGGGTGATGCTGGCCTCATAGAATGAGTTGAAAAGTGTACCCTCCTCTTTTACCCTTTCGGAAGAATTTGTGAAAGATTGCTGTTATTTTGCCTTAAAAAGTTTCACAGAATTGCCCAATAAAGTTGGTCCTCCACTTTTTTTTCCTGGGAACATTTTTTATTACTAACTCAATTTCTATACAGATTTTTTGTTGTTGTTGTTTCTTCTAGAGTCTGTTTTCATAATTCATGACTTTATAAAAATTTGTTCATTTCATCTGGTTGTGTAATATGTTGGCATACAATTTTTCATGTTATTTCCTTATAATTATTTTCATTTCTATAAGGTTGATAGTAATGTCCTTCTTTCATTCATGATCACAGTAGTTTTACTCCTTTCTCTTTTTTCCTTTGTAAGTTTAAAGTCTGTCCCTTTGGTTGATCTTTTTAAAGAACCAAATTTGTTTCTGCTGATTTTTTCTATTTTTCTATTTTCTAATTTATTTACTTTTGCTCTAATATGTTTTATTTTCTTCATTCTAATTGCTTTGGGTTTAGTTTGCTTTTCTTTCCCAACTTTCTTAAAGTAGAGGTTTAGGTTATTGTTTAAGATCTTTGCTTTTCATTTTTTATTATTTATATTTAAGGTAAACATGATGTTTTGATATACATATACATAGTGCAGTGATTAATACAGTAACGTAAATTAACCTATTCATGATCTCGCACAGTTACCTTTCCTGTGGGTGTGTGTGGGTGGGTACAGGTACATAAAATCTACTCTCTCAGCAAATTTTCAGTATAGAATACAGTATTGTTAACTATGTTTCTCATGCTGCACATTAGCTCTCTAGACTTATTCATCCAACATAACTGCAACTTTGGACCCTCTGATGTAATCTTCAACAAGGCTACCAAGAAGACTCAACGTGGAAAGAATAGTCTCTTCAGTAAATGGTATTGGGAAAATTGGATATCCACATGCAGGAGTATGAAACTAGACCCTCATCTCACACAATACACAAGAGTCAGTTCAAAAGGGATTAAAGACCTAAGTGTAAGACTTGAAATCATAAAACCTGGAAGAAAGCAAAGAGAAAAATCTCTTTGATATTGGCCTTGGCAATAAGTTTTGACTATGACTTCAAAAGCATGAACAATAAAAGCAAAAGTAAACAAGTGGGACTAAATCAAACTAAAAAGCTTTTGCATAACAACAACAAAAAAATAGGCAAAATGAAAGTCAGCCAATAGAGTGGGAGAAAATATTTGTAAATCATCTACCACAAAAGGAGCTAATATTCAAAATACATAAGAAACTATATCAGGAAGACACCTGCATATGTTCATTGCAGCATTATTCACAATAGCCAAGATATAGAATCAACCTAAATACCTATCAGCAAATGAATGGATACAAAAAACCATCATATGTATACACAATGGAATACTACTCAGCTATTAAAGAAATGATATCCTACCATTTGCAAGAATGTGGATGGAACTGGAAACCATCATGTTAAGTGAAGTGACTGCATCAATTTCTAATACAGGCATCAGTGAGTAAGTGATGCATTTAACCTGTGTTCTGGCCAATGCTAGGTAGTGCTGCTACTTTTAAGGGTAGCAGGTTTTTGTGTTACTGCATTGGTTACTCTCTAATGCCTTCAAACAGCTTCTTTCTTTTTTTTTTTTTTCTTTTAAGTTTTCATAGTTGTTTTTGGCAGGAACATCAGTCCTATATAAGAAAACCCACAGTATTTTGGTAAGGTTTATTAAATCACAACCTTAATAAAGTCTACACATTACCATTTTTCTGACTGATGAGGTAGATACCTGGCATCTTACAAAAGTGATCAATGGGTTTATTATTTTCTTATTTTTATGATAATATTATGAGTTTTAATGCAGGGATTTTAATTGATAACAGTATTTTCTTTTTTTAATTCATAATTTTATTTTATTTTTTAAAATTTTATTTTACTTTGTCAATATACAATGTGATTGATTATTGTGGCCCATTACAGAAACCTCCCTCCCACCTCCCTTTCCCCCCTCCCTCCCTGATTGATTATTGTGGCCCATTACAGAAACCTCCCTCCCACCTCCCTTTCCCCCCTCCCTCCCAACAACCCCATATCTCTTCGCTTGTCATGTCATCTTCAAGGAATTGTAATTGTTGTGTCTCCTTCCCTCCCCCCAACCCTCATTTATTTGTGTATTTATTTATCTATTTTTAGCTCCCACAAATAAGTGAGAACATGTGGTATTTCTCTTTCTGTGCCTGACTCGTTTCACTTAATATAATTCTCTCCAGGTCCATCCCTGTTGTTGCAAATGGCAGTATTTCATTCGTTTTTATAGCAGAGTAGTATTCCATTGTGTAGATGTACCACAGCTTCCACATCTACTCATCTGATGATGGACATTTGGGCTGGTTCCAACTCTTGGCTATTGTAAATAGTGCTGCAATGAACATTGCAGAACAGGTATACCTTCGACTTGATGATTTCGTTTGATAACAGTATTTTCTAACTGAAGCTAAAATTTGTTCCATCTTTGGCTAAAGGGAGCCTCCTTGCATTGGATCTCAAGTCATTTTTGTTGTAGTCTTAGAAGTCTTTGAAAATATCTTTGCTATGTGGTATAGCAAAATGTTCTAGGCTTATCCTGTGCATTTCTTCCCTCAGACCTGGTTAGTTTTTTTGTGTGTGAAAGAAGGTTTGACTCCTTTTAGTGAAGAATTGTATTTAGAATTTACAATATGGGTACTAGGGATATTCTTTGCTACTGAAATAGTCACTGTGTCTAGGTACTTTAAGTGGAGAGAGCTAGAAAATAGAATTTTTAAGGAATTTTTTTTTGATTATATATATTCCAGGGCACAGAGCAGACCATTAGCACTTGTGCCCAAGATGTGATAATCAATTCAATACTATCAGCATGCCACACCTCAGATTGCAATTATTCCCCATGTCCCCTGCCCAACATCTCCCCAACCCCCTTAGCCAACCCCTACCCTGTAGAGGATTCATAAAGCAAATGTACCTCACAGGGCCTGGTTTTCCAAAGCCTTGCAGTTTCAAATATCGACCTTGCAAAGGACAGGAAATTTCCCCCAGGGCATTGAGTCTCTGTTGCGAGATAAGAATCCTAGCATCACAAGGCTGCTGGTTCTAAGACAGACAAGTGACTAATTGATATGTAAAGTTACTAAAAAGCTGCTAGAGGGAAAAAGGAATATCAGCTAAATCAAGCCTTTGTTAGTGGATCACTTAATTGCCTAACAGAATGTCATCTGACTTGTTTTTACTGAATGTTACCAGCTTCTATTGTAAAACTTGTTAAACTGTACTTAGCAAAACCCCACCTATGTCTCTTCCTGTAACTTCTTGGTCTGGAGAATAAATGCAGGAAGAGAACCCCAATTCGTGGTTAATTTCCCAATGGAAGAAATGACTCCTCGTGCTTGAGGAAGTTTTGGGATATTAACCCCTTTCTGGGGCTTCTCACTGCTCAAAACAGATGGGCTTTGAGTAATCTTTGGTGGTTCCATCACCCAGGGGAAAAGGGGTGACAAATCCGTGGGAGGCAAAGCAACACTACCCCAGCAACCCTAGATCTATTCTCTCCCTCTGCAAGTGCAATATACCACTGTGGTCTTTCTTTCCTTCCTTCTTCCTCTCTTAGTTCCCACTTATGAGTGAAGACATGTAGTATTTTTCCTGCTGTTCCTGGATTATTTCACTTAACATAATTTTCTACAAGTTCATCCGCGTTGCTTCAAATGGCAGAATTTCATTCTTTTTTATGGCTGAGTAGTATTCCATTGTGTATATATACCGCATTTTCCCCATCCAGTCATCTGCTGGTAGACATTTAAGTTGGTTCCATACCTTGGCTATTGTAAATAGAGCTGCGATGAACATGGGAGTGCATGTATCCCTTCAACATGATGATTTCCATTCCTTTGAGTATATACCCAGAAGTGGGATTGCTGGATTGTACGGTAGATCTATCTGTAAGTGTTGGAGAAACCTCCATACTGTTTTCCATAGTGGCTGTACTAAATACTCTACCAAAAAACTCTTGCAGGTGATTAACAATTTCAGTAATGTTGCAGGATACAAAATCAACACCCCCAAATCATTAGTGTTTATATTCTCCAATAACGAGCTAGCAGAAAAACAAATCAAGAAAACAAGCCCATTTACAATAGTCAACAAAAAAATAAAATACCTGGGAATCCATTTAACCAAGGTGAAAGATCTCTACAATGAGAATTACAAATCACTACTAAAAGAAATCAAAGAAGACACAAAAAAGTTGGAAGACATTCTTTGTTCATGGATTGGAAGAATGAACATAATGAAACGTCTATCCTACCCAACACCATCTACAGATTCAATGCAATCCCCATCAAAATACCAATGACATTCATCAAAGAAATAGAAAAAACAATCGTAACATTCATATGGAACAACAAAAGACCCTAAATAGCCAGAGCAATCCTGAGTAAAAAAAAATAAAGCTTGAGACATAACGCTATCTGACTTCAATTATATTACAAAGCTATAGTAAACAAAACAGCATGAGACTGGCATAATAATAGACACTCAGACAAATGGAACAGAATAGGGAACCCAGAAATTTACCCACAGACTTACAGCCAACTGATCTTTGACAATGGCAACAAGAACACACATTGGGGAAAAGACTGCCTCTTTAATAAATGGTGCTGGGAAAATTGGACATACAGATGCAAAAGAATGAAACTAGACCTGCACCTCTCACCATACACCAAAATCAACTTAAAATGGATTAAACGCATATATAAGACCAAAAACTATAAAACTTCTAAAAAAACACGTAAGGGAAACATTTCAGGAAGTAGGACTGTGAAAAGACTTTTTGAATAAACCCCCACAACACAAGCAACTAAAGAAAAAATTAAAAAATGGGATCATGTCAAACTAAAAAGCTTCTGCACAGCAAAGGAAATAATCAACAGAGAAGAAAGACAACCTACAGAATGGGAAAAAATAATTTGCAAAACTATACATCCAACAAGAGATTAATATCCAGAATATACCAGGAACCCAAAGGACAATACAGTAAAAAAAGGGGAAAAAAAGCTACCCAATTGAGAAGATAAGGAATAAATTTAATATGAGTTAAAGATGATACGTCCAAAATGAATTCAAGAATGTAGGGCTTTGCACAGCCTCACAAATAATATTTTTTCTCTTCTTTTTCTGATGATGAATATCCTGGTTCTCAATTGCACCAACATAATTAGTCATTTTCTTTATGCTGTAAACTTTTGCAACAGTACCAACATAGCAATAGTTACAACAAGACCATAAACAATATGCTTACTGCAAACAATTTAGACATTTTTTAAGGTTTTTCTTTTTTGTCATTTTAGAATACATCTCACTAGCGTTATAAAGCAAATTTTGGAAATTTAGTCACTTGAAGTGCTTAAGCCTTCAGATAGGTTATAGGTAGGTTCATTTGTTTTATATTGATTTTAGGTTTCAGAAATTGCTTTATAAAATTAATTATGTTCCATAATTATTTAAAATGTTTATAGTTCCAAAATGTCATCTCTCTCTTTAACATCTGTTATATTTCATTCTAAATTCTGCTTATCATAATTGCTTAAAAATAATATTTACTATTTTATTGGAAGAAAAATTTTAATTGTTCAGTAACTTATTCCTTAGGCATATATTAACATTAAAAGTAAGGTTAATAGGTGAAGAGTGGAATGTACGGAGAAATGAAATTTTTGGCTCCTGGAATATGTAAGGGAATATGCTAAAACATTTCACATACTTTCTCCCATAATTGCAATAGCAACTTTATGATAACTTTATTTTAAAAGACAATCCTGAGATCACATAAGTTAGGTAGTTTTAAAAATTTATGTAGATGATAACTGCAAGATTCACATCTAAATCCAGATATAACCTCAGCCAGCTGCTTTATAGTGTATTCTGTCATATAAAAATAAAAATAAATTCTTATTTGTATAATTTCTTAAAGAATTATTTCACTTCTTATTGGATTATCAAAATAATACCAAGAGGAAAGTTTTATCTGTGGTTTAAACAGAAATGCTGATTCTAAATCCCAATCTTTTCATGGTACTTGTATTTCTTATCTGCTTTCTACCTCCTTGCTATCTAGTAGTATATTGGGTTAGATCTAAATTCATGTGTGTGTGTGTGTGTGTGTGTGTGTGTGTGTGTGTGTGTGTGTGTGTGTGTGTGTGTGTGTGTACACACAAAGTAAAAAAAAGCTGAATGCAATGAGAATGACTTTTTATACATAATGGAAGAGTGATACATTTGATTTACAAGAGACTCAGAAAATATTGCCAATATTAGTTTTTTATGAATTTATAACTTGTCAGAATTGCCAAGGTATACATTCTTTTATACATTCCACAGCTAGTTTTTCTTCCACACACTTCAAGCTACAGCACGGGATTCCTGATTTCCATTAATAAGCATGCTTCGTTATGGATGAAAGTTTTCTTTAGAATTGAGCCACATCTTAATGACATTGAAAGCAGAAATACACAACAGGTAAAATGGCTCAGTATGGCATATGGCATTTGGTTTATCTGTTGGGACAGCAGAAAGTACCTTAGAAGTTGCTAATGTTAATTAGCCAGATCTAAAGGATTGCTTATTATCTGTTCTAACAAAGAATCGCCCAAGACATTGAATTAATAGCACATAAAGCGTGGAAATTTTTACCAACTCTAAAACACAGTACAGCAATTTTAAAGACAATCTTATCTTTGTTCTCATGGTGAGATGTTTAGCAAATTGGTGGAAATGCTTAATTTCTAACAGAGTTATGGTCCCTTGTTTGAATACGGTGAATTCCACCATAGCTTAAATGCTTTCTGAAATCACCACACAGACTTAAAGGTCAGATTTCCTTCACCTTTATCAGTCCCAAGCACAGAATAGGTGGATACAGAACAGAACATACTGATAAAGCTGAATGTTTTTATAAAACCCCAATTTTTAAAAAAAGTATTTCATTGGTTTTTAAGATAAAAGAAGTTAAATAAGAAAAAAATCTTACTTAACTTAAAAGAGTCAGAAAGAGGTACTTGAAAAGACATCCCAGGTTCTGCCTCTGCTTTATGAGGCTGGACTTTCAAGATCAGATTCACCTCAACCACTCCCTTTTCATGCCCCTTTTACTTCTCTTTGTGGAAGAAAAGCTCTCCCAACATTCAAAGGCACTGAAATGAATCAGCATCTTTGGCCAAATTTTGCAAATCTTAGGCACACACCTGAGGAAGACCAGCATCTAACCAGCCCTCTCATTGCAGTGGCCATGGCGGATGGAGTATCTAACACTGCATGGAAACAGGCCCGGACAGACTTTTTGAAGACGCGCACAGGCCGTGAGGAATGTTCACAACTTAGTGAGTGGTGACTGGGCATATTGCTGTTACATCAAATATTTGGAAAGTGTGCAAGGAGGGGGTTAGAGTATAATGCCCTCCAAACTGGGAAGAAACTTTCAGACCAAAGAACAAAGCAGGCAAATCCATATAGTTTACAAGGAATTTTATTAAAGGGTAACTTACATGCAGTGAAGTTAACACAATGCAGTGAAGAATCAGACATCAACAGCAGACAAGAGCTCTCTCTCTCTGGCTTTTAGGTAAGGCTTACATAGCAAAAGCAGGGTTACTCACAATAACTTCAAAGAAATAGCTGAAGGAAAACAAATTTCCTGTGATCTGCGAAGCAGGGGGATTGTGATGCTTGTGTGCAGACTAGCTCATGCCATGAGTTGCGGTGAGTCATCTACTCCCTAAACCCTACGTTCTTGTTATACTTGCACTAAGGTTAATCTGTAACTGGGCTGATAAAAGAATGAGGTTAAACAGGAGTCAGCACTGTGGGCATGGCACAGGATGGTGTCAGTCCTGTTTACCCTCTAACAGGGGGGTTTGACTGAAACATAAATTGAGGTTTGCTGGGACACATTGGCAAACCTGGAACTTTATTGAAGAGCAGTCGTTATTTCCTTTACATTCAACCTAATTATCATACTTACCTTCTGCAATATACATTCTTATTATATTTTTATGAATGAGTTAAGTCATCTTCATATCTTTGCATGGCTGTTAAGTGGCAGAGACAGGACTTGAAACAGAGTCTCTGTGTTTCTCGGCCCAAAGTCCTTCCCACATCATTCCATTGTCTCCACTGTAAGTGAAGCCCAGTTCTGTACTGAGCCGATAAACATGAGGGACCGAAAGGACAATGACTGTCTTCTGAGGAAAAGGAAAAGCCACCACTGAAAAGGGAAAACTACAAAGGAAGAGAAGAGGAAGGACCTTCAGATGAAGACTTTAAAATATGATTAGACCTCAGCAAACTTAACAAATTGTTTCTGTTATATTGTCGATATACTCCCTGTTACACACAAATGTCAAAAATCATGGTTCATTACAGCTATAAAACATTTTATGAGAATCAAAATGCTTTCAATTCCTGTTATCTCATGTGTACTTTTCAAAAAATTGGCAGAATTGGCACTACTGTGATTATCCCCTTTTTATAAATGAAAAAACTGAAGCTCAGATAGGTGAAGTGATTTGCTCATGTATATACAACAAGCAAGTAACACAGTCAGGATTTGAGTTCAGGTCTTCTGACTCCAAACAGAGGCTACATTTTGATTTTCTGGAGTATCTTCCTCTAGTGAAGGAGTTTCTCTCAAGAGTGGGGACTAATATGTTGCCAGACACAGAACTTAGCGTAAGACAACAAACTAACACTTCTAGACTATTTTGCAGAAGTAGATCAACAACTCTCTGCTGTGGGAGCATCATTGGGTGCCCAAGTTTTGATAAAAATAAAGAATTTAAAATCAAAAGCTAATTTTTAAATGTGCTGGCAGCAAATCAAATTGAAAAGGTTTAGTTTAACTTGGTTTAATATTTGGGGGCAATTTTTTTCCCTTTTAATAATGAAATAATATAAATAACAGAAAAGCCTGAGAATAATAAATCAAGTAGTAA
The DNA here is from genome assembly GCF_027409185.1 of Cynocephalus volans. Taxonomy (NCBI): domain Eukaryota; kingdom Metazoa; phylum Chordata; class Mammalia; order Dermoptera; family Cynocephalidae; genus Cynocephalus; species Cynocephalus volans. The sequence continues at coordinate 232,721,978 of NC_084461.1, forward strand.
AGACTGCTGTACTGTTTTCTAGTCCCACTGCAGTGCTTAGAACATAAGGTTTGACAAATGAAGTCATTCATAATTATACAGATGACTAACTCATAATATTTACATAAGTTACTTTTAAATTAGTAGACCCTGGTTTAATAAAAGACACACTTATGAAGATTACAGAAGACATACTTATGTTAAAATGAACCTGAAAAAAATGTCATCTGTTGTCGGGCTCTTTTACCTGCCTGTAATCCTTCCGACTGGGCCAATTGTCGAGCTAGGGCTGGGTCTGGAGCTCACAGACCCCTCAAGCCCATTGTCCAGACTGGGTCACAATACTTCACACACCAGGCTGGGCCCTCAGACCCCTCACATGCCAGGCTGGGTCACCAGGCCCCTCACACACAGGTCTATGAGCTAGGTAACCAGCCAAAAGATTCCTTGGAGCCGTATGTTCAAGAGCATGGCCATGTGGGATGGACGCCCAAGGCAGACGGTAGCCAAGCCCCGGCACCGCACGTGTGCACTAACTCCACACATACACAATTTTCTTACAAAGAATGTGCCGCACCACCCCCAACCCGACCTAAGGCAAGGGGGCCTGATTAAATTATTCTATTTCCCCAGCATCTGTACTTGGGTTAAAAAATAAGAAAAACAGATAATATAAAATACATTTAAAGTCTCAACTGCATTAAAAAAAATATTGAGGAACAGCCACCATGAGGATAGTTCTCTTTGTCCTTATCCATCCTTTTTTTTTTTTTTTAGTCTTTAGCCTAAACAATACTTACATAAAAGAAAAATATTTTTTTTTAATTCTGAAAGTGAAAAAATAATTTCTTTAAAACTTATATGGTACTAATAAAATCAGTTATTTATTGTTGATCTTTTAAGACCTGTTGTAATGATGCTAAGCTGACAAGTGCAATAATACTGAGTTCTACAAAGTCATTATCCTTATGAGATAATAGTTAAGGTGCTGATAATGGGAGCTTGGCCAAGGCACACTTGAATAAGCATGATCATCTCAGATGGAAGTTTTCTGGGTTTTTTTTTTTTTTTTAACTAAGCTTTTAGAATAAAACATTTTAATTGTAATCAGAAAGTTGTGAGAAAATGTAATAGCACTTAAAAATTTTCATTTAGAATGGCACGAGAAAAACTGAAATCTATGAGTTGTAAATTCTAGTCGTGCTGTTAGAAAAAATGGAAAGTCAAGATTCCACTCAGATATAATTTTGTGTCTCCTTCCATCTCTTTATTTTAAAAAGTTTTTAAAATTAGACAGAAACATATTGTTTCTTAACACATGTGTTTATAATGTATGGTATTAGATCTAAACAAAATGACTTATGTGGACAGCAGCTTCTGAGAAGAGCAATTTAACTGGTGGTGATTAAATGCCAAGGCTGAAGCACGGGCAACCAAAGGAAAAATAAACAAATGGGATTATATCAAACTAAAAAGCTTCTGCACAGCAAAAGAAACAATTAAAAGAGTTAAAAGACAACCAACAGAGTGGGAGAAAATATTTGCAAAATATACATCTGACAAAGGATTAATATCCAGAATATATAAGGAACTCAAACAACTGTACAAGAAGAAAACAAGCAACCCAATTAAAAAATGGGCAAAAGAGCTAAGTAGGCTTTTCTCTAAGGAAGATATCCAAATGGCCAACAGACATATGAAAAAATGCTCAACATCACTCAGCATCCGGGAAATGCAAATCAAAACCACATTGAGATACCATCTAACCCCAGTTAGGATGGCTAAAATCCAAAAGACTATGAACGATAAATGCTGGCGAGGCTGCGGAGAAAAAGGAACTCTCATACATTGTTGGTGGGACTGCAAAATGGTGCAGCCTCTATGGAAAATGGTATGGAGGTTCCTTAAACAATTGCAAATAGATCTACCATACGACCCAGCCATCCCACTGTTGGGAATATACCCAGAGGAATGGAAATCATCAAGTCGAAGGTATACCTGTTCCCCAATGTTCATCGCAGCACTCTTTACAATAGCCAAGAGTTGGAACCAGCCCAAATGCCCATCATCAGATGAGTGGATACGGAAAATGTGGTACATCTACACAATGGAATACTACTCAGCTATAAAAACGAATGAAATACTGCCATTTGCAACAACATGGATGGACCTTGAGAGAATTATATTAAGTGAAACAAGTCAGGCACAGAAAGAGAAATACCACATGTTCTCACTTATTGGTGGGAGCTAAAAATTAATATATAAATTCACACACACACATACACACATACACACACAAACCGGGGGGGGGGGGGGAAGAAGATATAACAACCACAATTATTTGAAGTTGATACAACAAACAAACAGAAAGGACATGGTTGGGGGGGAGGGGGGAGGGAGAAGGGAGGGAGGTTTTGGTGATGGAGAGCATTAATCAGCTACAATGTATATCGACAAAATAAAATTTAAAAAAAAAAAATAAAAAAAAAAATAAATGCCAAGGCTGCATTAATTCTACAGCTCTGCAGCCCAAAGCCTGACACTCTTCTCAAGGAGTTAAATGTGGGTATTAGAACAATTCCGGTTGCACCGGAAATATAAACTCTTATTGACACCACAGGCCAGTGACTTTATTTTATTTACGTTAGTATTTCTATGGATTTTTAAATATCACTAAACAAACTCGCAAAATTGATTTATTGGGGAATAACTCACCACTAAAATTTTAGTGCTATTAGCATAACAATGTCTTGGAAACTTTTCAAGAAAACAGGTATCAAAGATAGTAATGAAAGGGGCTTTTGATGTAAACTTACCTGGTTTATACACAACTTACCCATTTCTTAAGCATCACGTGCTCTTATGAAAAATAAAAATTGACAATTTTTTCTGTTATTTTTGAGAAAGATGCCAAAGGCTCACGCTGATTTTTTAAGAAATGGAAAAGCTGATTCTAAAATTTTAAGGATCTTCCAGAGACCCCAAATAGACAGAAAAATAAAAATAAAATTGAAAAGGAACAGTTAAGTGACTCATTCTTCCCAATTACAAAACCTACTACAAAGCTATAGTAATCAGTATGGTATTGTCACAAAGACAAACATATAAATCAATAATTCCAGAAATAATTACATATATCTAAGATCAACTTATTTTCAACAAGGATGTCAAGACCATACAATGGGGGAAAGAATAATCTTTTTGACAGATGGTTCTGGGAAGACTGGATATCTACATGCAAAAGAACTTGGCTCCCATATCACACCATACAAAATAATTATCTCAAACTGGATCAAATACCTAAAAATGAGAGGTAAGAAGAAAACAAGTGTAAATCTTAAAATGATAAATTTTGTTGTACGTATTTTGCCATTAAATTTTTTTTCAAAAGTAGCATTCAGAAGAAAAAATGAAGAAAACTTCAGAGGCTATTACAGAACTATATGTAAAAGATGCATATATGAAATAAAACCTGAGGCTACAGGTTTTGAGATCAGTATTATGTAAGAATTGAATTGGAGGATCTTTAAGGTGATTTCTAATCCTGAAACTCAACATGAAGAATACCAGAAAAATACATTGTTTACATATGTATATGCATATTTCTTTTAAAAATCTGATATGGGGGAGGAAAAGGGATGGTTAGAGCATAGGTAAAAAATGAATCAGAAATAACTACATATTGATGGAATAAATGATTTTATATTAATCAATAATTTTCAAATCACCTTCTCTTGCAAAATAGTTTGAAATATCAGAATGCCACCTAAAGAAATTAGAAAACCAAGTGACATTATGTACTTACCAGGAATGTTGGCCAATATTTCCGTGGATAAAGACAGAGAAAATACCATGTTCACATAATTATAACATAGTGTGTATGTTCCTCAGGTGCATAATTTAGAAAAGTAAAATATCCTTTTTGATTTTCCCAAAGTAACCTTCTGAAAATGTAACAGTGACAATGGGGATTACTGTGGTTAGGGGAGGAAGAGCTAAGGGTGCAAAACAATTTTTAACACATGCAAATAAACATGAGAACAGTGAAAGAACACAGTTAATGCTATCCAATGGATTAAAAGAATAGGAAGGAGCTGTATAAATATCCCAGGATTAAAACACGTAGAAAGCAAGGAGGCATGAAATTAATAATTATTTTTAAATGCTAAGATATTGAATTCATTTTAAAACCTGACTTTAATAATACAAGTAGGCAAGAGCATTTTGCACAATTAGGTAGTAATGGAGAATTTGTAAAATACCTATTAATAAAATGTAGCAAAGTGAATATTTTTGAAATGAGCATTAAAAACCATTAGGTTTAGATAAAGTTATTCTAATATGACTAGGAAATTATCTCAATAATTTGACAAAAAGAATTTATTTAGGAATACGAAAGTGAGGTAGAACAAGGAATGCAATTAGGAAAAGTACAGGTGGTTCAGTTCTTTCATCAAATGCACTATGGCTATTCTGCAAATGATTCCTATTCACACAGTGGGAATGAAGATTTTAAAGTAAACCAAAATATTAAAACGGCAAAAGACGCTGATCACCGTACAGTTAGCAGGACTCATGAGTTACAGTTGGAAAGATCAATCACACTGTAGTAGCATCTAGGTTCAGTTCTTTTCCTAGGCTAGCATATAGAACCTTCTGCTTTCAGTAGGCAGTGCCCTTGCATGCCACAAAGTTGGTGCCTCTGGGTTGGTCTAGCCTTAAGAATAATAACTCACTGTATCTCCACAGAAGCCAGAGCTATTGTTTTATTTTATTTTTTTAAATAAAGTCCTCTGTTCAAAACCCTCTGAAGATTTTCCATTGGTCTTGGAATAGAATTCAAAGTCCCACTTACGACTTACTTCAAGCTACATTTCTAGTATCTTCTCCTTGTTAGACCTCCTTTCCTCCTCCCCGCATCGTTGTTTCCTTGCTGTTCTTTGCACATGCTGAGCACGTTACCTCCTTAAGTCAAGGTGCTTTTCCTTCTGCCCGGTGCACCCTTCTCTAGTATATTCTCACCGACCCTTCAATTCATCCATGTCTCTGATCAAAAGTCCTTTTTTCAGAGAAACTTTCTCTAACCCAGCTGTTTAAAACAGCACTCCAACTTCACGTGCTTTATTTTCCCTCACAGCACTTGTCACTATCTGACAGCTACGTCTATTTATTTGTTCATTTTTCTGTCTCTGTTTATTGTCTGTCTCCTCTACTAGAGTATATATATTCCATGAAGCCGGTGCTTTTGTTTGTTTTGTTTAAGGTTGCATTCCTGTTGATGTGAGGGATAAGCTAAATAAATATTTATTGAATAAAAGGAAAAAACAAATAATGGATGTCTATACACAGTTAAAGGTCCCTTTTGGCATGATTTGAGGAACTCTAAAAGTCTCCATAAGAAAACTTTTCTCTTGCCTGGTATCTTAGACAGTGACATTTCACTCTCAGTGTCATGCTCTGACCCAAGATACAAAAATACCTTATTTATGCTTTTCTGACATTTCCTTTTTACCTTATGAGAGACCCTGGATGGAGGGTTTTATGGGATGGGTCAGAGGCAAGGTATAAATGACATGTCTGCTAGGTTTAAGGGGGAAAGCAAATAGTAAGTGTGCATGGTAGAAAGGAGGAAGCAATGTGGTGCAGTAATTTACAAAATATGATACTATTGACAATCCCAAAGGCTGAGTTTCTTTATACCTATATTAACTGGGACCTCCAGTCACTAAGTATTACTAGCATGGAATGCTCCCAGAATGTGAGACGTAACAAGGACCAGCTGCATGTACACACGTTATTTCATTGCCAAGTTTATGCCTAACTGTTTTGCTTTTTCTATTGAGTTGAACTGTGTCAAGTATAATCATCTTGGACACCCCCTCCTGGGCCTAAAGTCACAATTCAAAGCCATATCGAAAGAGTTTTCCACTCTTTGTTTTTCCTGCCCCATATTCTATATTTGTTTATATATACATATTCCATATTTGTTTTTCTGCTTCATATCCTTTGTGCTTTATCATGAAGGGTACCTCGGAGACAAGACAATCAGAGAAAAAATTTTTAATTTCGATGTAATCCAATGTGATATAGTTCAGAAAAGAATGCTCCGTACAGGTCTGTTGAACGTACTTACAATACTCTCACTGATTTCCAATTACAAACTAATGAAAACCATCAAAGAGGAAGATTGGCAGATATAAAGAAGACTGATGGATATCATTAAAAATGAATAAAATTTAGCTTGAATAATTTATGTTAATTTGCTTTTCCTAGTCACTAGCAATGTTAAACATGTTCTCATTTGTTTATTTGCCATTTGAAATCCTCTTGGGTGAAATGTGTTCATGTCCTTTGTCCAAGTTTTAGGTAAAATGCTTGTTTTATTGCTGCTGAATTTTAAGAGTTTGAAAAATATATTCTAGATATTCATCTTTTATTAGATGTGAGGTTTGCAAATATTTCCTCCTGATGCATAGCTTGTTTTTTTTTTTCCATCCTCAGAACAGAAAAATTTTTAATTTTGATGTAGTCCCATTTGTCAATTTTTCTTTTATAAATTGTGCTTATGTGAACTTTTTCCCTAGCTTTAGATCCTAAAGATTTTCTTCTATGTTTATTTCTAACATATTTATAATTTTGTGTTTTACATTCAAATTTAGTGTCTGTCATTAATTTTGGGAAGTTTTTAACCATTACTCCGTCAAATACTTTTCCTACTTGTTCTGTTTTTCTCCTTCTGATATCCCAAGTAGGCGTATGTTACACATTTTGATATTATTCCACAGTTCTCAGATGCTTCATTTTTCTAACCATCCTTTTTTCTTTTTGTACTTTCGTTTGGGAAACTTTTTATTGTCAGTCAAGCTCACTGGCTCTTTCCTCAGCCACATCAGGTCTACTGATAAACACATCAAAATTGCACTTCATTTTCAATACACTGCTTTCGATTCTTAGCATTGCTTTCAAAATATTTCTTTAAATTTCCACATCTCTGCATACATTACCCATCTGCTCTTGCTTGCTATTTTTTTGTTTGAATCTTTAACATATTAATCATAGTTATTTTGAATTATCTGTCTAATAATTTCAGTATCTGTGTCATATTGAATATGGTTTTGACGACGGCTTTGTCTCTTCAGACTGTAATTTTTCTTGCCTCTTCACATGTCTTGTTTCTGTTGTTGTTGAAATGCAAACATGATTTATCAGGTATTAGGAGCTGAGATACATAGCCTATAATGCGAAGATTTATTTTAATCTGGCTGGGCTGTGTTTAGTGTGTGGTGTAGCCATAGGTGTCAGAGACTGAAATTCCTCTAGTTTCCTAGTTCCCCCGCATCACCCATTTTTTCTATTTTGTTTTTTTTTTTTCCTTTTTGATCTCCTTTGGCTTTGGGCTTCCCTAAGTACCCACCATCAAAAAAAAAAGCAGTATTTTTAAATCTCTAATGTAGTCTATTGTTGTCATACTGGAGCCCTGTTGGTATGGCAGTAAGGTAAAGGATTTGGGGAACATTATGTATTGTTTCTATTAAATGTCAGCCTTTTGTGGATCTGTGTCCTAGGACTGTGACCTTCACTCAAACACTCCAGTGCTATCTGCTGTAGATCGGATGCCTCCAACCTCACCGAAGCTTAACTGTAACTGTTGAGGGTAGGAAATCCTATCATGATAATTGAAAGGTGGGTCCTTGCAGAGGTGACTGGATTGTAGGTCCATGCAGTAGTGAATGGATTAAAAATGGTGGTCGGGGCGTGGTTCCTAGGGCTTTAAAAAGAGAGTGAATGAAATTAGGTTCTGCTGTCTCTGCTCCGCCCTTTTCCTCAGTGAGAGCACTTGGTCCCTGTCACTATGCCCAGACCCTCACGAGGTGTGTTCACTGTAGTGTGAGCTTCCAGCCTCTGAAACTGTAAGTGATAAATTTCATTTTCTTTATAAATTACCAGTTTCAGGTATTTTGTTATAAGCAACAGAAATGAGCTATACGACATCTTTTTCCTCCACCCCCCTACTGTTTTCCCCGGCATTTCCAATCTATTTCCTTGAAACCTCAATTCCTATTAACTATGCTTTTTCCCCCTAGACGAGACAGGAAGCCCGGAGGCAGTAATAAAGGGAAGGATATCATTCTTTCAGCAAGAATAAGGCTTGGGTATAAGGTCTGGAGAACAGCCCATTTTTACAAAGAAGGTTCTGAATGTATTCCACAGTGATGATGCTTCTTCTCACTGCCAGAGCCACCAGAACATCCTTCTCAAATCTTCACCATAGAGAACCTCAGGAGCGCCTGAAGGTAATGACCACGAAAGTGCAGGAGCCCCACTACGACGGCGGTCCCCAGGGGTTTCTTATACTTGGCCTCCAGCAATGTGTCACAATTGTCACTTATGTGTTCCTCCCAGTGTCTGGCTTCTGTGGCTTCTGCTGTAGGTAAGCAAATCTCCACCGTGTTTCTCTGGACGAGTCGCTCTCCATTCTTCAGGTTGACAGTGGGCCTTGTGACCTCAGTTCTCTCACAGGCCTGAAAGGTATTGATTTTCAATATACCAAGCTTTTTTCTAGTTGTAAAAATGGGATTAATGGCTTCCAAGCCCTTTATATGTAGCTGCTAACACAGGAAGTCCACTTCCATTTCTTTTTCTTTTCTTGGTGGCTGGCCGTTAAGGGTATCTGAACGCTTGGCCTTGGTGTGACTAACACCACACTGTTGGGAAAACATAAGGAAAATGGTCAGGGCCCCTTGGTTGTTCGGAGTCCTGCCGAGCAGCTGAGGTGGGCATGTGCATGCACTCAGGTGTGCCTTGGACTAACCCCTTGGTTGTTCGGAGTCCTGCCGAGCAGCTGAGGTGGGCATGTGCATGCACACGGGTGTGCCTTGGACTAACCGGGCACATGGGCAAAGCTTCTAGAGGACGCTCCATGAAGCCATATTGGGTTGACTGCTCCTTGCTCTGAATAAAGCCTATTATTTCTTCAGCACGGCTCCCAGGACCTTTTCCTATTACCCAGCTCGTAGACCTGCGTGTGAAGGTCTTGTGACCCAGTCTGGACAATGGGCTCGAGGGGTCTGTGAGCCCGAGCCCTAGCTCTACACACACTCTAACCAAATGAGCCAACACGCCATTTCCCATTGCTTTTTAAAAAAACAATATCTAAACTTTCATGTGATTAGTAATATTAGTTCAGAAAATATATAAACATATAAAGAAAATTTGTAATAAGCCAGCAATTCGTAAACACAATGTGATATTTTAACATATTCTCTTTGTTAATGAGAGACAAAAGATAACATTTCTAAGTATACAATAGATTTAAAAATGCAAGTAATAGAATTTTTCTAAGAAATATGAATAGAATCTTATGTTTGACTCAAAAAACATTATTTTGAATTACATGTAAAGCAATTAGACTAACTGAACACATACTAGGTTTACTGTTTGAAGATTACATTCAGCTGTGCTATTTCTTTCATTAAAGAGTGTAGAAGCAAGAATACGCAGTTAGTGCAGTCACTTAACAACATAGAGGAAGAACATTCCCTGTGGTTTGGGCTGTACCATTCAATCTGTGAGGTGCAGTCAGGAAGCAGAGCTACTCCCAGAGAAACATTATACGCACTAAATAACTACACGAATAGTTTCAAGGTCTACCCATGTTGTAGCGTGCATCGCCACTTCATTCCTCTTTATTGCTGAATAATATTACAATCTATTATTATATTACCCACTCATCAGTGGATAGAAATTTGGATTGTCTTCACTTTTGTCTATTATGAATAGTACCACTGTAAATATTTGTGTACAAGTTTTCGTGTACATATATGTTTTCATTTCTCTTGGGTATATGCCAAGGAGTGAAACTGCTGGGTCATAAGATAACTGTATGTTTAACAATTTTAAGAACTGTCACACTATTTTCCAAAGTGGCTGCACTGATTCACATTCCCACCAGTGATAAATGAGGGTTCTAATGTATACATGTTCTCACCAACACTCACTATCATCTCTTTTTGATTGCAGACATCTAATGGATGTCAATTGGTGTCTTCAGTATGTTACTTTGTGTGCTAATGACTAATAGTATGGAATATCTTTTCATGTGCTTACTGACTTTTTGTTTATCTTGTTTGGATATTTATATTTTTTCCCTATTTTTAATGGGGTATTTGTCTTTTTATTATTTAGTTGTTTGTTTTCTGGATAGCAGTTCCTTATTGAAATATGATTTTCAGATATTTTCTCCCATTGTGTGAGTTGTCTTTTCACTCTCCTGCTGGTGTATTTGAAGGGCAAAGTCTTTTAATTTTGATGTAATCCAGTTTAATTTTGTGTGTGTGTGTTTTGGTCCTCATAATTTTGCCAGATGGTTTTGTTCTTTCTTGTATATTCGTGATAGTTATTATTGTTTCTTTGGATTTCCAGAAGCAGGACTACCTTAAGAATTTCTTGCAGTGCTGGTCATGGGGTTGTGAACTCCTGCAGCTTTTGTTTGTCTGGGAAATACACTATTTCTTCGTCATTTCTAAAGGATAGCCTTGCTGGGTATAGTAAACTTGGCTGGCAGTTTTTTTTTTTTTTTTTTTTTTTTAGTATTTTATTTTATTTTTATTTTTAATTAATTTATTATTATTATTATTATTATTTACAGTCTAAGATGTTGTTGCAGAACCATTGAGGGAGAAAGATGGGAGGAGGAGGGAGTAAAAGAAGGAAGGAGACGGGGGAGGGGCTGGCCTAGTGCTGGCTCCTTTACTGACCTGGTTCCAGAGGGCAGGGAGGCTTGGCCAAGGCCTGTGGCCCCCCAATCCCTGTTCAGGAACCCAGAAGGTTTCTGGCAGTGGCTGGGTCATAGCTGGGCTGGATGTGGACATCAGGATGGCATGGCTGAGACCTTTGGCCCCCCCTACCCTGGCTCAGGAGCCCAGGGGGCCTCTGACAGCAGTTCGGTAGCCACTGGGCTGAATGTGGACATTAGGTGGCATGGCTGAGACCACCTCAGCTTGGGATCCTGGGAGCTTCTGTTTCTTTTAGGTTTTATAGGCATTCTTTGGTGGTGTTAGACCTTAACTAGTTAATATCAGAACTTTGTCTCTGATCTGTGGGGTTTTTGTTTTTTCTTTCAGTTCTGTGTTGCAGTATTAGCCACTCTCACCACTTAAATTTCTGCACTGGAACTAATTTGTTGTCCTTTGCTTACTTCTAAGATGAGGGAATTTCCTGTGGGGACCAGAACTTGAGCCCTTTGGTTGAGCTGAATTGCTGCTTTGCTGCTGATTTCCTGAGCAAGGCTTTTTGTGCAGCTCAGGTTTTAATTGTTGACATTTTAAGCACTCCTGGGTCTTGTGAGATCTGGTGCACCTGTGTTGTGTGGAAAGTCTGGTCTGGGCCTGAGTCTTTTCAGGCAACTGTACCCCCTGCTGTTCTATATTCCTGACCAGTCTCCAGTGAGTGGCCCTGCACTGATTGGGGGGCAGATCAGCTGTCCATGCTGTGCCCCAGTGTTACCTCAGTAGGCCCATCTCCCCCACCCCCTGCACTCTAAACATTTCCCATGGGCTGGGCCATGCACCGGTCCCTTGCGATAACTCACCAGCTTCTGAGTGGCTCTTTTTTTCAGTTGTCTATGGCCCCCACTCCTATTTGGGTCCACAGGAACCACATTAGTTGTCTTGCTGGCCTGGGGTCCACCAAGGCCCTCCTATCTCCTGCAGATTCCAAGCAACATCACACAAAGGGCACAGCTGTGGCGTTTGCCAGCTCTTGCTCCGTGTGCTCACCAGGGCCAGCCTTGAAGTGGCTGTGGCTCAAAAAGGTTGGGATGGTCCTTTCTTTCTCTCATTGCAGCTTCTCCTGCCTTCATGAATTCTGCAGGTCTCTCCTGTTCACCTGAGCTCTAGCAGCCCCAGCTTGGCAGTCAGTGCTTTTTAATAATTGTATATTGGTTGACTGTGGGATAGGGTGATGCTGGGGACCACCTATTCTGCCATCTTGACTGGAAGTCCTCTCTTTTAGCTTTGAATATGTCATCCCACTGTCTACTTGGCTGTAGTAGAGTTTCTGTTGAGAAGTCTGCTGTTAGTCTGATGGGGACTCCCTTATAAGTGACTTGACACTTTTCTCTTGTGCTTTAAGGATTCTGTCTTTGTTTTTGAACTTTGCCAGTTTCATTATCATGTGTCTTGGAGAGGATCTTCTTGCATTGAATCTGTCTGGGGAACAGATATGTGGGAAGTTTTCCATTATTATTTCATTGAATAGATTTTCAATGTCTTTATCTTTCTCCTCCCCTTCTGGAACATGCATGATTCAGATGTCTGTGCACATAAGATTCTCTGCTAGCTCTCTTAGACTTTCTTAATTTAAAAAAAAAAAATTTTTTTTTTGGTCTGCCTGTGTTATTTCCTAAAGACCGTGTTTGAGATGAGAAATTCTTTCCTCTGCTTGCTCCAATCTGCTGCTTAAGCTTGCAGGGTTTTTTGTTTGTTTGTTTGTTTCATTGATTGAATCCTTTAGTTCCAGGCGTTCTGCTTCATTTTCTGTTAAGATATTAATCTTTTCTGTAAATTTCCGCCTCCATCCTGGTTATTTTTCCTCATTTCATCATGTTGTTTAACTGAGTCTTCTCTTATCTCATTGGGTTTCCCTAACATTGTTACTTGGAATTCCTTTCTAGTCATTTCCAGGGTTTCCTGTTCTGTAGGGTATGGTACTTGAGAATCACTGTATTCCTTTAGTGGTCTCATATTTTCTTGTTTTCTCATATTTCTAATACTTCTACTGATTGCTGGTCATCTGGTAGATCAATTGCTTCTCCTACTACTCCGGAGTGGACTTTGTCTTCTTTTCTCAGGCTCCTCTGATAACTCTTCTCTTGTCAATGCAGTTGAATATGTGGCAGGCCACCTGCCTGGTGGTCATGGCAGCTACTGTGGCAAGCTGTCCTTGCTGTGGTAGAAGCTGTGGTAGTGGTTGTTGTGGGCCACCTCTGTGGAAGTGGTTTGGGGCCTCCTTGTCCCCCTGGCACCTCTTGAACAGGTGGGGGTGTGGTCTGGGGCTGCCTTGCCTTGGGCCTCCCTGTCATGGTGGCAGTACTCCTCCTGCTTCCAGTCCTTGTAATTTGGATGTCATCTAGAAAGCAATTGTCTAGCCCAAGCTCATGAAGATTTACTCTGATGTTTTATTCTAAGAGTTTTAGTTTTAGCTTTTACATTTAAGTCTCTGATTGACGTTGAGTTAATTCTTGAATATGGAGTAAAGGAAAGGTTCATTCTCATGCTTACGCTTATCTAGTTGTACCAATGCCATTTGTTGAAATAACACTCTTGGCTTTGTCAAAAGTTAATTAACTATAGATATATGGGTTTATTTCTAGATTAATTTAATTCTATTTCATTGATCTATATGTTTAGCTTTATGTCAAGTCTCATTGTTTTTTATATTTGATATAGTCTCTCATCATGTTCTAGAAATCCCATTCCACTGGCCTATTAAATGCATTTATTTAATTGTTGTACGTGTTTTTGAATATTTGAAAGAATAGTACTACAGAGTCTTATTTTTTCTCACAAATTTAGTCTATTCTCCTTTTCCATGAACTTGGAAATCATTTTGTCAAATTATAATTTTAAAATTGTTGAATTTCTATAAATAAATTGAAAAAAACCCTGACCATTATTTATAGTTATTATGGCATTCAGGCACATGATGCACATATTTTCATTACACTATTGTCCTGAATTGCTTTGCTTGTTCTTTGAATTTACTTACCACTCTTTAAGGGGGAATATGATCACCTATCACTAAAATTCGTTGACTATTTGTCCTTTACTGTTTATATTTGCACAAATACCTAGCAAATCTTCAATAGCCTTCACCTGGTCTCTGCACATCTTCCTCCAGTCTACTCTCACCATAACCTGGCTCTCCCCTGCAGCCCTCTCTTGGGAGGTAGCTTGGGTAGCTGCTTTTTTTCTCTCTCAGTGGCCCCATATCTCTGGGCCTGAACCTGAGGCCCTCATTGCCACAGGTCAAGACTGTTTTCTCTCCATTCTCACTAACCATCCCCTTACCCTTGATTTAAGTCTCATGTTATAAAAGTGTACTACCTTCATTTTAAAATTTGATTTCACTTACTGCCACTCTGCTTCCTCTGTCCTGTCTTCATTCCTAGTGATTTTATGAGTATTTTTAGATCTTGATATTCACAGAGAACTACTGAGATTCTTTACTGGGGGCAAGTTGCCCCTCAGAGACATGTGACTACGTCTAGAGACATTTTAAGTTGTCACAACTAGGGCATGGGGGTGCCATCTACATCTGGTGGATAGAGTGGGTAGAGGTCAGGGATTCTGCTAAACATTCTGGAATGCCCAGGACAGAATTCCACAGTCCAAAATGTAAACAATGTTCAGACTGAAAAAACCTGATGTAGACAATCCTTCCTACGCCCTGGCCTCTACTCTAATCATTACATTTTCCACCTGACCTCACCAAAAAATCCTGTGGTCATATCTTCTCAGACTTGTCATTACCAACAACTGTAACATTTCCATACACTGATCATCTCGTTCTGTTGATTTACTGCCTTTTCACTGCGATCTACTTTCCCATGTTCTTTCTTCATTCCTCCAGCTTTCATTGCCTGGGAAATCACTCCCATAAAAGCATCCTCAAATCTCCCCGCCCTCTCTGTGCCACACCCATTTAACAAAGCTCCACATCTCCACCTGCACTATGCCTGTGTTCTTGAAAGTGAACGGTTCTAGAGTAAACCACTTAATCATGCTGAATTCTACATTAGTGATTTGGGCCCTTAATGATGCCCACAACTGTCTATTTAGTTCTGTCCCCACACTTAACTATGTGGCATTTTTTCCTTTCTCCTCAACCTCTGTATCACTTCTTTTGCATAGTTACTCATCTCTAAAAAACATGCCTCCTGTTTCCCTAGCAAAAGTTAAGCAGTCAGAAGAGAATTCCCATAAGCATCTAAGACCACATCTACCCATAAGCATATGTATCCATATATGTATAATTTCTTCTTGTTACTCATGTCCAAGGAAATACTTTCTCTCTAATCTTATTCCCTATCTTCTCTCCAAGAATTTTGGTGTAAACGTTTTTGAGAGCTTCTTCTGCAAAATTGGTTTTCCCACTCTATTAAATCATTGACTTCACATGGTCATTCACATCAACAGTCACATGACATTTACTATAATGTCTTTAAAACACACTCTCCTGATTGCAAAACAAATTTCTTTTTAAATATGAAGTAAACCAAAACGTAACATTATATTTTGAGCAATAATTACAGAGAGAGGAATTTTGAAGGTGTAATTGAAGGGGATAGTATAATTCCTACAAGTGAAAGGAAGACGACTAGAGGGACACTATTTAAAGTTGTTGCTGTGATCCTATTTGAGGCCCCCAGTTCAATATTGCCTCACAAATACATATCACAATAATAAAAGCAAAGGAATTGGATTTTTTTATTTGTGTGTAGGTCCAATTAAAAAAAACACTGCTTCCCAAGTAATAAGATACTTACCCTCTCTATTAATATTCCCTCAAAAGTTCATCATCTAATTTCATTTCTTTCTTCTTTAATTACATTGTTTTGTTTTGTTTTTCTTTGATTGTCTAAGGATTTCCAAACTAAACAATAGTTTGTGGCTTGAAGCTTTCCTTAGATCACGGTATAACTATATAACTGTAATGGTTACTTTTATGTGCCAACTTGACTAGATTAAAGAATACACAGAAACCCCATAAAGCATTATTTGGGGGTATATCTATGAAGGTGTTTTCAGAAGAGATTAGCATGCAAGACTGAGTAGATCAGATGGGGTGGGAAAGATCTGCCCTCAATGTGGGTAGGCAGCATCCAATCCTCTGCAGTCCCAGAGAGAACAAAAATGGAGGAAAACACAAATCACCTTATTTCTGCTGGAGCTGGAATGCACTCTTTTCTCCTTTTCCTGGACATCAGAACTCGAGACTCTTCAGCCTTTGGGTTCCAAGACTTGGCACCCCCGGCTCTCAAACTATTAGCCTCAGACTGAGAATAACACCATTCACTTCCCTGGTTCTGAGGTTTCCAGACGTGGACTGAGCCAGCATCCAGTTTGCAGATGGCCAATTGTGGGACTCTTCAGCAATCACAATCTTGTGAAGCAACTCTCCTAACAAATCCCCTCTCATACACTTATATACAGGTCCTGTTGGTTCTGTCTCTTTGGAGAACCCTTAGTAATACAATAATGGAGACCACCGAGAGAGGCAAAACCACTAATCAGGCCAGCGTTCAAATATTCACCGTTTTTAATGTGAGTGAATAGAAGAGGATTTTCTCAGTTTAATTCCTACCTGAAACAAAGCCTCAATTGATTAAATTTGTCAGAGCAAGTCCATTCCTTTGTGGGTCACTTAATCAGTATCCAGTATTAATTACTAATAGATATCTGGAAGTGCCTGTAAAGAACACAACATTCTCCTATGAGCAGCAAGCAACATCGAGAGATCTTAAAGGATTTTTTTAAAATTAGTGTAACCAATCCTATTAAAAGGTCAAAATTAATCAGCATCTTTCATAATTCCTTTATGTAAATCTTAAAGATCCTTTTTTTCTTTCCAGCTTAAGGCCACTAACTATTAAAATTCCAAATATACAATACCTATTTAAATATAACTTATTGCTAGACAGGACATCTAGCAAATCACAGTGGGAAATTGAATAGATAAAAAATAAAATGTAGAAGAAAAGGATATCTGGCATCAAAAATAGCTCAGTAGGATACAAATAAGTAAAACATGGAGATGAAATGAATTGGAACTGAATCTATTTGCATTAGGGATTGAACATGATGTGCTCTGTAGGAAAGTTTGAAACACTTCACTGAACAATAGAAAAATAAGTTGAATATTTTAGCACTGTTTCAGTATTCCCCAAATGAGCTTTTTTATGCATCCCATTTCAGCCATTTTATTTCCAAAAGTGAGAGTGTCTTAACATGTCTTAAATATATATATGTATATGTTTTGCCTTTAAATATATTTAAAAATTCCAGTAGAGTTGAAAGTTTGCCCTGAGAAGCCATTTTTTTAAATAGTTTCTAAGTTTCTTTGGCTCATGTTGTGTTGTTGCTAGTTTTGACCTGACCTATTTTAGCTTTATTTACTCCTATTCAATGTATTTCTTTCAACATCTCTTCAAATGGGAAATCTATAATATGAGGTAAATTCATGTTTATTGTAGAAGATCTAATCTTTTCCTACTCCTTATCAAACTTAATTAATTATATAATAAGAAAGCACTGCTTTGTGCTACTTATTTCTTAGTATGTTTGTTTTGGCTAAGAGTCTTTGCATATCCATCAGTATTAGTTTACTAGAACTGCCATATAACAAAATACCCCAGACTGGGTGGCTTAAAAAACAGAAATTTATTTTCTCTCAGTTCTGGAGGCTAGAATTCCAAAATAAAGGTATTGGCAGATTTTGGTTTCTTCTGAGGCCTCTCTCCTTGGCTTGCAGATGGTTTCCTTCCTCCTGTGTCCACACACATTCTTTTCTCTGTGTCCATTGCATCCCTGGTGTCTCCACTTGTGTGTCCAAATAACCTCTTCCTATAACAACACCAGTCAAATTAGACTAGGACCCACCCATATAACCTCAATTAACCTTCATTATCTCTTTAGAGACCCCATCTCCAAATACAGCCACACTCTGAAAACATCCAAATATGAATTTTGCAGAAACACAATTGAGCCCATAACATCATCTATAATAAATCAGTAAGATCATGTAAACTCTCTAGTAAAAGAAGTTTATAAAGTACAGAAACAATCCTAGAAAACAATTGAGACCATTTTTTTATGTTATTCTCTAAGGTGGTTCCTGAGACCCTACATGAGTGGATTTCAATATTTTATGGTTATAACTACCTATTCAAAATTTCACATTAAAAAAATCAGAAATAGGAATTAGCAAATGTTACTGTGAAACATTTTGTAAAGTGATATGATATTTTATAAGGCATAACAATAATCAATGGAGATAACAACACCATGAAACTGAGAAGAATGGAGCTCTACATTTTCAATTAACAATCTTCATTAAATATTTTGTCAAATGAATAAATGAGTGGATAAAAAGGAGTTTAAGCGTGTACAATTGAGTCATTTTAAATATGTATAAGAGAATGAAACAAAATATTTTCTAAATAATGCTTATAATGTGGTGGCAAATAATTTTATATCTATTTTCCATAAGCAAATAAACACAAACATTAAACCGATTGTAGAATAAAAAAGCATCTGTTATTTAGCCTTCCACATAAACCTCGTCTTCTGCCATAATACCTACTTTGCTGTTTTGAAAATTCAATTTATTACTGCAAGCAATTTGCTTCTTTCATAACCCAGGGTTAATCCCATCCAATTAGATGCTCACGTTGCCTTCGTATCTCTCTCAAATTCCTTCAAGTGACATTACGAGTTTGAAGCATTTTCATATTTTAGACCACCAGGTAGAGTTAACCTTTTGCCTTCACTGTATTCGCTGTGAATTTCTATATAAGTATAAATGTATACTATGCAATTCACATAGAAAATATGTTTAAATTTTATGTACAGAAACTCATACATAATTCTCATTTCTAGTCGGCCTCAACAAATCCTTTTATTTTTGATAAAGCATGACCTTTAAAATCAAATCTGAAAAATATCAAAATTTAGGTGAATTTGGAGGACTTTATTAACTATTGGACACAACATCCTGGTACCAGTAGGGTGGAGTAAGTGCAGAGACCCTCTCAGAGACTGAAGCCCATTAAACTCCTGTTTCTATTTAATACAGTGTGTTGTAATGCATGTAAGGCCATAAAAGATCCTAAAACAATGAATTTAAACACATGCCATACAATAAACAATCACATAAGGTTTGCATTTAATCTTCACTTTTATATTTATATTTTCTTAATAATATGTTCCTTGTAGTAGAGAAACAATAGGAAAAGATATTTTAAAAAAATAACTGATCACTATTTCTCCATCTTCTACACCTTCCCTTTCCCTTGATATGCATATTCATTTGCATCTCTATCCATGTGAATGCCAACATATAAACTCACAAACTAATTTTTTATTAAGTGATAGAACAACCGTTACTCAGCAACTTACATCTGTAATGTCCATCCCTCAAGGTCAATCGATATAAACTTTAGTAGTCATTAGCACTTTTCACAAATATTTCAGCTTTCTTTCCTCTAGCTCATGATATGACTGAACTTCTGCACCCACTGGAAGATGGGCTTGACCATGTGACTTGCTTTTACCAATAAAATGTGAGCAAAGTTTTATGTTACCTCTCCAAACATGCAATAAGGGACTAGGAACCACTTCACCACATTCTCTCTTTCCTTTTGCACAGAGAGAGCCAGCATTGGAGATGGTGAGAGAAACATTGGGTACCTCTGCTAGCAAAAGATAAACATGTGTAGGAAATATAATTTATTTTTAAAACAATGAGATTTGGACATTATTATTGCAGTGTGACAAGACTATTCTGAACCAATAGAGAAATGTAAAGTCATTTATTTTGAAAATTGCACAGTATGAATTTACAACAATATATCTATTCACTTTCCAATTCATGAGTGTTATATTATTCTTTAATAAACCACCTTATACATATACCCTCAAAACTGGTGATTTTATTTGTACAGGATAATATTACTAAGCAAGATTTCTTGGTCAAGCAAAATGATCTAAATATTCACACTGTTGGTAGAAATGTTCTATAGGAATTAGAAGAAATGGTGAGCAGGACAGAGTGGTAAGAGAAATAGTAACAATCACAACAATCAGTACATTAACATACACGAATAATTATTACAGAACATTCATTGTTTGAAGTACTTGTTTAACAATTTAATCTTATGGAGTAGGTGCTAATGCATTCCCCATTTTACAGGTGACTTAACTAAAGAACTAATTAGTTAATTTGCCCAATGTCACATGGCTAATAAGTAGTGAAGCTAGTAACTGAAGGCAGCTAGAGATATACATCGATATTCAGTCTTTTACGGATTTACACTGCTGGACATATAAACACAAACACACTTTTCTTGAAGTATGATTTCTCAGCACTGATAAAATTTAATTAAAAATTTGTAAATACCAATGACTTCTCCTGTGAGTTCGCTCTACCCTCAAGGTTAATTGATATAAATAGTGGTAGACATTAGCACTTTTCACAAATATTTGCATTTTCACAAATTTTGCATTTGGTATGTAACCTCACCATTCCCCCCAACAATCCCCTTTCTCATCCTGACTTACAAAAAAAAAAAATTACCAAGTTATCAAAATATGAATAGGCTGGGGGTCATTCTTCAGTATTTGCGTGAAATAAAAATGTTTGGAATGTATAGAAAATGTATAGAATATAAAGGTATATAAATTGAATGAACATTCATATCCAGAAAATACTCCTGACTACCACCTGCTGGTGTCTGGTTCTACTGTTCTGTATGTAGTATTGCTTTATTTCCTCACAAATAATGTTCCCCTCTATATTTGTTTTGACTAAAACAAATCAGCATTTTAATAACTTTCTCACTCTACTTGTGCACTTAGCTGAGACCATGATAGACAATTCATAAAACTAAAAATTTCTTTGCTTTTTGAATTATTTTACCCTAACATGTCATATTTCAAGACTTCGCTTTTCCTTCTCATGGTCCTACAACTGTTATCTGGAATGCTTATTTTCTCTCTCATCTCCAGAGTGTTCAGAAGTTAATTGCCTACATGTCACTGACTGTTTAATCACATTACTGTCATAAAATTTTGCATTTGGTATGTAACTTTAGCTTACAAAGATATAGGTACATAAATTGATAACCAGTTAGGTAAACACATTGCCATGTTTAATTTAATAAAACCGCTTGTTTGCTTTATAAGAAAATATATGAAGAGCAAATTGAGAAGTATTATGAAGAAGTAGCTGTGGTAGATCATCTTAAGCATTCATGGGAGAAGACAAAACTGAGAAGGAAGTAGACAGGAACAAACATAAAGAAAAATCGTCACTTGCCAGGCTCTTATCTGGTGATTTAAATATCTTCTTAAAGTATCACAATAACCACATAAAGCAGGTATTACTAATCAATTTACAAATTCAAACAAACAAAAAAACTGAGGCTCTGGTGGCTAACTACATTGCAAAAAATCTTTACAATATAAATGCAATAAATTCTCACTTGTAAACTCATGGTCATTTTATTACCCCAAGTGCCACCAAGTGTTATAGTCCCACACAAGTTGTAACTTTCAAGAAAGAGAATAAAATGAGGGGAATAAGGTGAAGAGTCAAGAAATTTGTCTATATATTTGCTGTGTCTGTGGTAATAAAATTTTCTAAAACTCTCTTGAAGAGGAATGTAAGAACAAGTTGATTCTCTGTTTTACTTGTAAAGTAGGAAAATACATTGCTAAAAATTATTTACTGAATTATTGCTGTAGAGAAAAAGAAAAAGAAAAGAATGTCTCCCTAAAACCGACACACTTTTCAATATATATTTAGAATTCAACTGTATTAGTCCATTTCTGTTGCTTATAACAAAATACTTGAAACTGGGTGATTTATAAAGAAAATGAAATTTGCTGCTTACAGTTTCTGAGTCTGGGAAGTCCAAAGTCCATCTGGAGGTGGTGACAGTGACCCAGGGGTCTCACATTGCAAGATGGTAGAAGCAGAGAGAGAGCAGAGAAAGACAGACTCTCCTCTTCTTTGAAAGCCCTCAGAACCACGCCCTTGACCACCATTTTTAATCCATTAACTACTACACAGTCCTACAATCCAATCACCTTTTCAAGGCTCCACCTTTCAATTACCATAATAGGATTTCCCACCCATTGAACAGTCACAGTGGGGGCTACATTTCTAATACATAAAACTTGGGGGACAAAATTCAAGCTTCAATAAGTTTTAGGGGAACATAAGTCAATGTACTACATTAACCTTAGATCATAAATTTTGGAAGCCATAAGAGAATTGCTGGATTTGCCTTTTTGAAAAGCAGAGTACCAATATCCATGTAAATAAGATGTAAATAAGCATTTAATGAATGCATTCCATGAATTTTATTTCCTGCTTTGTCAATTTTTTTTCTATCATTTTGTTTTTCAAACATTTATAATTATTTTGATGCAAAAGTACATAAATATATTTACATCTGTAAAACTAGAAAAGATATTTAGGTAAAGATAAACCACTATAAATTCCTAAAGAATTTAGAAAATTACCATCTCATCTGAGTTAAAGCATAAACACATCACACACAGACAAACAGACACACACGCAGAAGGCTACATAGCAAAATGTTTGTCTGCGAGTTCTCAAAAAGGAGATGGATTTAGGACCCAGATTGCCTGGGTTCGTATCACAACTCTATTTACTTAAATGATTTGTTGCAAGTGAATGAACATCTAGAAAAAACAAATTTAGTTAAAGTCGAATTAAATTATCATGTTTATAGAGTCTACTTAAAAACCAAAGTGACACCATTTTTATAAATCTAAAAAAGACTAAAAAGTAATATGTAATATTTTAAAAGCAATTTGTATTACCCTTTAATAAGCAATATGAAAATATGTTCAACTTCACTAGTCATCAGGGAAATGAAAATAAAAACCACAGTGAGATATCAGTTTACACCTGTTAGAATAGCTGTTATAAAAAAGACTAAAGATAAGTGTGAGGATGTGAGGAAAAGGGAGCCTACTTACATTGTTGGTGGGAATGTAAATTGGTACAACCATTATGAAAAACAGTACAGACATTCCTCAAAAAATTATAACTAAAACTACCATATAATCTAATGATCTTTCTTCTGGGTGTACAGTAGTCCCACCTTATCTGTGGTTTTACTTTCCATGGTCTCAGTCACCCACAGTCAATTGTGGTCTGAAAACAGGTGAGTACAGTACAAGAAGATATTATGAGAGAGAGAGAGAGAGAGAGACCACATTCACATAACTTTTATTGTAGTGCATTGTTATAATTGTTTTATTATTAGTTATTGTTAATCTCTTACATGCCTAACTTATAAATTAAACTTTATTGTAGGTATGCATAGGAAAAAAAAACATGATATACGGATACTTCTTGATTTACAATGGAGTTATGTCCTGATAAACCCATTGTAAGTTGAAAATATCTTAAGTTAAAACTGCATTTAATACACCTCATCTATTGAACATCCCACCCAAAGCATCAAAATATACATTCTTTTCAAGTGCACATGAAACATTCTGTAGGAAAATCATGTGATAGGCCACAGAACAAGTACTTTTTGAAATGTATCCAGTGAACTCCTGTGGGGAACAAAGATTTTCAGAGTCACTCTTCCCACTTAAGTACAAATAAGGCTTTATTTTTATAAAATAAATAATACTGAGTTACCTTATATTTTGATTATTTGCACTTTATGCACACTTGTTTCTCAGGCTTGCCTATGAAACATTGAGCAAATTAATGCTATCTCTAAATAAAAGCTTTCTAGAGTCTTTTCCTTTATTCTCATAGAATTAGCCAGAGTATAGTATTAGTGGTTATACTTGAAGGGTTTGGGCGGAGTTTTGTTTCTTTTTTTTGTTTTTTGTTTTGGTATATCTTTTCCTAGCAGTTCACAAAAACAGTTGTTCTATTTTTTTTTTTCCCCTAGAAATACGAAGTAGCAAATACCAAAAGCTAAGACATGCTGGGAATCTGTACTTTTATTCATCTTTGCGGCCATTGTCTCACACTACATAGTATTTTAAACAATTTTTTTCTTAAGGTTTTGCAATTTTAATAGTATCTACTGAAAAAAAATATACTCTATTTGGCCATTTTTTCCAATGTACTATATGTTTCTTCACATTTACCATTATATTCCAATAGTCAAGTGAAGTATTGGAAGATTCATCTTTTGATTTAAAATATTGTTGAAAATAAACATATATTTATCCTCATGTATTAAATACTTATATTTTAAAACTTATATTAATTACAGTGCCATTATGGAATCATTTAATGCAAACTATGTATTTGATAAAATGAACCTAGAAGTTAAAATTGATAAGTTCTGAAATCTCTTTGACTTATTAAACAAAGCTTATTTTTTGCTCTTATTAAGTTAAACTGTATTGGAGAAGGAGATGGAAGAGGAAATAACTCTATCCACATAGGGGCTCTGGATCCTCGAGGGTTTTCTTGGTAACCCTAGACATTGGCATATGTCCAGTGGGGGAAGAAAGAAACTTTCATAGGCCAGGATTAAAAGGGTCATATATCAGTTCTGTTAATATTCTATTGGCAAAAGGAGCTAGAAAATCTATTTCTTGGCTTACAATCTCTTTCAGCAACAACTTAAACTACAAAAGGAGATTACTCATCTTTAATGCAGAGCTAGCAATCTCTACCACTTTTACACTAATTCTAGTCAAAATATAAACTAAAAGAAAGGCTTATTGGCAATAAAAATGGATGTGAATTTATATAGCAAAATAATATATTCATCATTTAATTTTGGAGTTGATATATGATCAGGTGTTAGTTGAACTCTTTTTACATCCTAATATGACAGACAAAAATTTCACGCTATCCATACTAGCTCTGCCATTTCCTGTGTTTGCAGTTGAAGGAATGTGTTTAAACCAATTTTCTATTTTCTTAGAGTCAAGACTAGGTAACCTAATTCATAATTATAGCTTTCAAAGCACAAATACATTGCAATTCAGGAATAGTGAATCAGTCAGTCTCAGTGTTATTAACAACTCTGGATTGTAGAGCTTTCATATCTTCACCAGCAAGCCTTCATTAAACTAAATTTGTTTATTAATTTTAACTTAAAGTTAAATAAAAATTATGCTAATACAGTATTTTTCTCACATCCCAGTAAATCTTGCTGCCCACTGCCTCTGCTAAGCTTAACTCCCTTTATAGATGACTGAATTTGCTGATTACAGATGTGTTTATTAGGGATTGTTATCAAATCAAACTAGAATTTTAATGTTTAAAGGGGAATTGTTTGCCTAACATTGATTTTTGTACTCATTTTAAATCATTGTGACATCTGTAATTAGTTGATGTGATCATCTTCATAAATGTAGCCAAAATCCAACCTTCCAATCTCTTTATCACAACCTAACATTGGCCCTCACCCCCAACACATGCATTATTCACTCAGAAGTTAAATCTACAGCCACAGTTATATGTAGATACTTAATCCACAGAAAGTTCAAGTAAAAAAGAAGAAACCCAGTGATGCCAGCTGTAGCCTGGTCTAAGTCTCAGTGTAATCTCTTACCTTGACCATCCAGCATTTCCCAAAGTAGTGAGTGGCTTTTGGCCAACAGTTTGCAAACCCCAAAGCCTCAGACTCCTACAGAATTAAGAGGTCTATCATGGGATCCCTAAATAAAGGGAGAGGATGAGTCGACAGGTCACTGATTCTGCCAAACCCATTTAGTCAAAAACAACGGGTTTTACCTTTTTCATACATTGGGTTTGCACTACAAGAGATCTCATTGAACGAATACGGCTTACCCATCTGAAGCAAATGTTTAAAAACTCTCCTGTTAGACTAATGGTGAGCGTAAGATGCCGCATACAAGCCAGTTTTTGCTTTGTTTTGTTTTGTTTTTCTCCAGAGCCCCAGCATAAGTGGGCTTTAAAGAGTGAGAATCTTCTGGAAGAGAAGTAGTCTCTGCATCGTGTTACCTCATCAAACAGCAAAGAGTAAGTAACACAACACTAAACTTTCTAGAAGAAGACCAAGAGAGAACCACAAAAGAGGTGAGCTGATTATCAATAAAATTGAATTCATAATTAATTTATTATCCCTTTTATAGTATTCATTCCATAGCAAAATATTAATTAGTTTTTTATTCAAATAGTACTCTGGGTGAGGGTGAGTGGAAGTTCTACTTGTGTTTTTTATAAAAGAAGAGGTGATTACCTATCTCCTTTGTGGCACTGTTTTGAAGGTATTAAGAAGTTGAAAATTAGGGAATCGCTTTTGGGAAGTTCATCAACTGATTAGGATATTAAAAAGAAAAAATTCAAACTAGTAAAAAATAATATCTCCTTAAATATTAAGAATCATTAAAGGTACTATTCAGCTTTATTGAGATAACTGACATACAACAAACTGAACATATTTAAAGTGTACAATTTAATCATTTTTGACCTATGTGCCCAGTTATGAAACCAGATGTATTCTTAAGTATTAAAGCAACTGAAAATAGGTTTACAAAAGGGTTGCAGTGTATGAGAGTTCCAGTGCCTCCACATCTTTTTCCTTGGTCTATCTATTCTGTGTAATGACATATCATTTGATTTTAATGTAGATTTCCCTAATGAGTAATGATTTGAAACACATTTTCATGTGCTTATTTGCCATTAATAAGTCTTCCTGAGTTAAATTTTATTCAAATCTTCTTCCCATTTTAAAAACATGTTGCTTTCTTATTATTGAGTTTTGAGAATTCTTTACATTTTGAATACAAAAATTTTTATCTACCCCTTTTTTTTACATATCTTGAACATAAAATTTTTATCCATTGCTGTTTTTCTATTTGTTGCTTATTTTTCGTTTTCTTAAAAATGTTTTTTTGAACCTTTTTTATTGAAACATAATTGATTTTACATATCTGTAAGGTACAGCATAGAATATCAATACCTGTGTGCAATATGTGATGTTCAAATTAGGATAATTAGTATATTCAACATTACACAATGTAATAATTTTTTGTGGCTGTTTACCAATTTCTCACTAACTCTCTCCCCCTTTTTCACCTCTGGTGGCCTCAGTTTTGTTCTCTCCTTTTTAAAGTTCAATGAATTATTTGTTATATAATTTTTTTAGTACGTTTTGAAATTATAATTTGGCCAAATTATGGACTTTTGTTTCAATTTAGTTATGTATGCCTGTACCCACATTTCTCACTTTCCTTCTCTCTTTTCTTTTTTTACTTCCTTCTTCCTTTCCTTTTTTCCTCCCTCCTTCCCCTCTTTTCTTTCCTTCTCTCTTTCTTTCCTTCTTTCTTTTTTTCCTTCTTTTTCTCTCTTTGTTTCTTTCTTAGAATTAGCTACTTTGAATAATTTTAGGCGACTATGGAGCCTAAGGATGTTCCTGGTTGTTTGGTATCTGGTCCTAGGGCGATTAGTACTGGGATACAGTGGGCTAGAGTGTGAGAACCCAATAAGGGAATGGCTAAGATTGTGGACTTAATCAGCATACTCAAAAAGGGAAACTGACTTGTATCTAGCCAGAGCCTCAAAACTGAGTCAAGACAACACCACACATACACACATACTCAACTATAATACAATTACACAAAAGCCTATGTGCTTAGAGGGAAATTAGTTATAAATGTCTGGATTAAGAAAGAAGAAAAACCTGAAATAAATAATCTAACCACACCTTAAGCCAGTGGAAAAACAAGAGCAAGCTAAACCTAAAACCAGCAGAAAGAAGTAAATAGTAAAGATTTAAGCAAAATTTAATGAAACAGAAATAAAAATAAAATAGAGAAAATCAATAAACCAAAAGCTGGTTCTTTGGAAAGACTGAAAAAAGTAAGAGAACTTTAGCTAGATTGACTATGAAAAAAAGAGACAAGACTTAAATTATTAGAATCAGAAATGTAAGGGGAACATTACTACCAATCTTACAGAAATAAAAAGGATTATGAAGGAATAGTATGAACAGTTGTAGGCCAACAAACTAGGTCATCTAGGAAAAACTGACAAATTTTTGGAAACACACAGACTACAAAAACTGACTCAGGAAGAAAAAGACAATCCAACTAGACCTATAACAAATGAAGAGATTGAATTGTTAATCAAAAAACTCCCCATGATGTAAAGCTCTGGCCCACGTGGTTTGAACGCTGAATTCTAAGTTAAGGTACAGTTGACCTTTGAATATCGTGTGTGTTGGGGCACCCCCTCCCACTTTCCATTAAGTCAAAAATCTATGTGTGGTTTTTGACACGTCCTGGGCTTTCCCCCTGCTGCACTACATGGGCCTGGAAGCCTCATGGTGGGGGAGGAGGGCACCTCATCCTTAATGTAATTGAGTCCTTAGCTACTTAACTACTAATAGCCCTCTGTTAGGTAAGCTACTTAACTGCTTAATTAGATATGTCATTCATTTATGGCATAGCTAACCAAAATTTTTTCAAAATAATTTTTGAAAAAATTCTCTGTAAGTGGACCTGCACAGTTCAAACCTGTGTTGATGAAGGGTTTGCTGTATGATACCTATTCTTATCAAACGCTTCCAAAACTAGAAGAGGAGGAAACATTTTATAACTCTCTTTATGAGGCCAGTATTAGCCCAATAACAAAACCAGACAAAAACATCAAGACAAATGAACTACAGATTAATATCTCTGTGAATAAGAATGCAAAAATCCTCAGCAAAGTAGCAAACTGAATCCAGTAGCATCATGGTATAAAAAGAACTATATATCATGACAAGGGAAATTTATCTGAGAAACAAAGGCTGGCTTAACATTGGAAAATTAATTAATCTAATGCATCACACCAATAAAATAAAAACTGCAAATTACATGATTATCGTAACAAATGCAGAAAAAGCATTTTAAAAAATTGAACACCCTTTCATGATAAATGAACTCAACAAACTAAAAATAGACAGGAACTTCAACAACCTAATCATGGTATCTGAAAACTTACAGTTAACATCATACTTAATGATGAATGACTGAATGGTACATTCCCCTAATATTAGGAACGAGACAAAGATGTTCACTCTCACCACTTCTATTCAGCATCGTGCTGGAGGGTCTAGCAAGAGAAATCGACAAAAGGAGATGAAGTCTAGGAGGAGGGGGCGGAGGAGACAAAAAAAATAAAAGCCATCAGGAATGGAAAGAAGTACAACTATTCTTTTTTTAGGTGACATATTATCGAGTATAAAAAAATCCTAAGAAATCCACTAAAAAATTATTCATATTAAAAAAAAGCCTTTAGCAAGCCCTCAAGATCAGTATTCAAAAATCAACTATGTTTCTATATACTTGAAATGAATAATCCAAAAATGAAATTAAGAAAACAATTTTATTTAGAATGCCATCAAAGAGAAATGAATACACAGAAATAAATTTGACAAAAGTGGTGCAAATATGTACTTTGAAAAATAGAAAATACTGCTGAAATAAATTACAAATCTAAACAAATGGAAAAATATCCTATGTTCATGAATCAGAAGACTTTACATTGTTAAGATATTGTTAAAATACAATACTCTCCAGTTTGACCAACAGATTCAGTGCAATTTCTATCAGAATTCCACCTAACTTCTTTACAGTAATTGATAAACTGATTCAAAAAATATCATATAGAATTGTAAAAGGTCTAGAGTAGTCAACAATCTTGAAAAAGAAAAACAAAGTGGGAGATTCCCACTTACTGATTTCAAAACTTAAAGCAATGGTAATCAAACAGTGTGGTGCTGGCACAAGGACAGACATATAGATCAGAAGAATAAAACTGAGTCCAAAATAAAGCCATATGTCTATGGTTAACTGATTTTCAACATGGGTATCAAGACCATTCAGTGGAAAATAGTCTTTTCAACAAATGATGCTGGGACAACTGGATAGATGCACAAAAATGAATTTGGACCCTTGCCTCATACTATATACAAAAATTAACGTAAAGAAAGAAAGACTTAGAAGTATAAAACATACAGGAAAAAATATAGATATGACTTCATGAACTTAGATTTGGCAAAGGATTCTTAGATATTATATGAAAATGTAAGGAACAAAAAATAGATAAATGGGACTTCATCAACATTAAGAAAAAATTTGTTCTTCAAAGGACACTATCCTGAAAGTACAAAGAACCCGTATACATGAGAAAAATATTTACAAACCCTAAATCTTATGGAAAAAAACTTTGATGCGGGATATAAAAATATCCTTTGAAATGATAATAAAAGGACAACCCTCTTTAGAAATGGGCAAAGATTCTGAAGAGACATTTCTCCAACAAAAATATATGAATGGCCAATAATATGCAGCATCATTATTTGTCAATGCAAATCAAAAAACAAAATGATACCAAATCGCTAGGATGGCTAGAATAAAAATTCCATATAATAAGAAGTTTTGATAATGATGTGGAGAAATCAGTACCCTCTTACATTACTGGTAGGAATGTAAAATGGTGCAGCCACTATGATTACCCATAGAGTTACCATGTTACCCAGAGATTCCACTCCTAGGTATATTTCCAATAGAAACAAAAACATATGTCCACACAAAAACTTGTACATGAATGCTTACAGAAGCTTTGCTCACAATAGCCAAAAGGTGGAAACATTTCAAATGTCCATCAACCGACAAATGGAGAAACAGAATTTGGTATTTTCATACAAAGTAATATTATTTGGCCATAAAAAGAAATAAATACTAAATACTGAAACCACAATGAACCTTGAAGATATTATGCTATGTGAAAGAAGCCAGTCACAAAAGACTTCACATTATATGATTCCATTTATATTGAAGTCCAGAATACAGAAATATATGGAGATAGAAAGCACACTTGTGGCTGTTTAGCCAGAGAGATATGGGGAGATGGAAAGATGGCTAAAGGGTAGAAAGTTTCTTTATGAGCTGATGAAAATAACTCTAAAATAACTGTGGTGACGGTTGTACATATCTGTGAATATACTAAAAACCACTCAATTGTAACTTTTAAATGGTTAAATTATGCAATATGTGAATTATGTCTCCATAAAGTTTTTAGCAATCTGAATGCCTGTTTTAAAAGTGGAAACAATATAAATACTTATCAAATGGTGAATGGATAAACCAAATGCAATAAGTACATGCAATCTAGTACTACAGGCAATAAATGAGAATGATGTATTTATCCATGCTGCAACATAGATGAATGCCAAAAATCCTGTAAATAAAATAAGTGAAACTAAATAACCACTTATCATATAATTTCATTTATATGAACTTTATTTTTTAAAAAATGTATGTAGAGAGAAAGTACTTTAAGGCTTACCTAGGGCTAAGAATGAAAAGGCGTAGTGACTGAAATGAGCACAAATATATAGAAATATTTGGGGGTAATAAAAATAATCTAGAATTGGATAGTTGTGTTGGTTGTACAACTATGTAAATTTGCTGAAAAATTAATTGTACACCCAAGACAAATGAATTTTATGGTATTTTAATTATATCTCAATAAGTTCTCATAATATAAATCGTAAACTCTAAAGTCGTTGTTTTGTTTTGTTTTTTCTTTTATTGCACAAGCGAGGACATCTGTATAACAGTCTTGATCAGAAGTGTTGAGAATGGACGTCTTTGCCTTTTTCCTGATCTTGGTGGTGAGATATTCAGTTCTTTCGTAATTAACAATTAAGTTATTATTTTACTGTGGGTTTTTCATCCATGCCCTTGACCAACAGTTAAGGAAGTTTATGTCTATGCTTAATTTGATAGTAGTCTTTTATTTTATTTTTTCTAAATCTAGAATGGCAATTTTGATTTTGATACTGGATTTTGGCAAATATTTTTCAGTTTCTATTGAAATGATCATATTAGTTTTTTTTCTTTTTGAATTTTAATCTGTCAGTGTGGTTAAAAATGTTGCTTGTTTTTCAAATATTAAATCTGAGATAAAAATCTACTCAATGATGATGCATTATACCTTTTACAATTGTTGGATTGGATTTGATATAATGTTAGGAATATCTATGTTCTCAAGAAATATGGATTTGTATATTTTTTTCATTTTGTTGCCTTTATCTGTTGATTATATCAGGGTAATGCTGGCCTTGGGATATATTTTTTCTTCTTTAATTATCTGGAATAATTTGTGTAAAAATTATATCATTTCTTTCTTAAATATTTGATATTATTAAGCAAGAGAAACCATCTAGGGATAAAACTTTCTTTCTGGAAGATTGTAAACCAAAGATTCAAATTCTTTATTGAAACTGGAGCTATTCATATTACCTATATTTTCTGGAGATAGCTTTGCTAGTTTGGTTTTTTCAGAAATGTATCCGTTTCAGGAAGCTGTTTATAATAACCCCTATTATCTTTATAAAATGTGTAGAGTCTTCAGTGATGTCATCTCTATCATTATTAATATTGGTAATTTGTATCTTCTCCCTTTTTATTTTTCCCATATTTTCTTTATTGTTTCATGCAGGAAGGTAAATCTGTTTTCTGTTATTAAACTTGGACAGAAGCAGAAGACTCCTTAGCACATATTTGTGACAAACTATCCATATTAACACGTCAAAGAGGAAAAGAGCTTATTATAAACGCCAAACCCTGCAACAATATCCCAAACACTCCTAATATCCAGTCCTCATCAAAGAGGGAAAATGCTGTTTTTTCTTAAATGGTTTTTACATATATATACGTGTATATATTCATATGTATATATACACATACACATACACCTTCAACTTCATCGTGTTCTATGTATGAGAATATGAGTATGAATACATATGCATATATAATAAATTAATCTATT
Source organism: Cynocephalus volans (assembly GCF_027409185.1). Classification (NCBI taxonomy): domain Eukaryota; kingdom Metazoa; phylum Chordata; class Mammalia; order Dermoptera; family Cynocephalidae; genus Cynocephalus; species Cynocephalus volans. The sequence goes on from NC_084461.1 coordinate 232,754,546, forward strand.
TTCCTTATTTACTTATCTTTGCATACCATCAACTATCAATTGACTCTCATTTATCATGATACAATTTAGGTAACTTACACTATCCTCACTTTCATCTGACCCTTATTCTCAAAATATTTATATTCTGAACCATATATTCCCATATACGTTTGGCTCTGGGTGTGAATATGTACTTAACACTTAGAAATATAATATACTATTGATTAGCTTGTAAGTTTACATAATATCTATATTTCTATATTCATTAACTCTAATCATTTATATATACATACATATATGAACATCTGTATTATTTCTTAAATTTTTCTCCTCTGCTTCCACCTGTCAATGTCCAACATATAAAGTTTTACTTTTTTATTTGAGAGTGTTAAAACATACATCTAGTCTACTATCACACCAAGTCAGTTGGATTACTATAAAGTGTGTTCCAATAAATTGTATTTTTATAATACAGCCTTTTATTTTATGCATTCGAGAACTCCTTAGTGGATCAGGATTTTTATTTATACATTTCTTTATGGAATCAATTTCATGAGCCCTAAACTAATAGAAGACAATATCCTGACATCAAGGTTATATAAATTCTTCCCACCATTTTGAAATTTTTCTTATATTTGGAAACTGACTATTGAACATGGTTTTATTTTTTTTTCCCCAGTGTTTTTAATTATCGTTGTGTACTTATTAAGGGAAAGACCAAAGTGAATATATTATTGTCTCTGGTTTTTTGGTCTCTCAATTTTATTGTGTATTGTATAGTATATCAGTCCCAGAAAACAGATGACACATTTCAGTTCAGATAATTTTGGATGCATTTATTTGCAAAAGGATGTTTGCAATGTTGCAAGTGGGGTGTGTAAGGAGGTGCAAGGTAGAGTGTAGTAATGTGACATAATAACAGCACAACCATTGCCATCCCTAGCCTAAGGGAACAATGGCAGGAAATGACCATTGGAACCCAAAAGGTGAGATGTATATAGAGACGGCCATATTGAGAGAAACATTGACCTTTGATTGAGGAACAAAGCCAGCTTGATGCAACTTCCTAAGAAGAGAGACAATAGAGTAAATGACGACCTTACCACTTGCATCCATCCAATCTCCTCACCTCATTGACTTATTTCAACCCAAGCTAGCATGGGTTCTTTGATAGGATCTATGCAGGTCATCTTTTTGAAGTGAAAAGCAGGTTGGAGAAGGATGGAATGTGTGTTGAAAGGGGCAAATAGAAATTATAGGGCAAAAATTGATGATCCTTTTTTCCTTCTATTTTCAGAGTCCAACTCTTTTCTTCTCCAACTTTGACCAGTTGGTTTCTAGGCCTATTTCTTGTCCCTCAGTTCTTCAGTTTTCAGTATCTTGTATCTTTCCTTTATTTCATTGATATGTAACTTCAATTAACTGAACAAAAAATAAAACCTTTTCCTGAGTGTATAATTGTTTAATAGTTTAGATAGATAAGGAATTAGGTTCAAAATATTTTTTTCTATTCATTTTAAATTCTGATTTATTTGCCTGTCCCATTTGAGTGACAGCCAATTTTTGTTATTTGAGATAGTTATAATCTATGAAATCACTCTGAACACTGAATTAGTAAACATGGAAAAGTTGCAACTAGAGGAAATGCAATATTAGGTTCCTGTGAGCCTCTGGTTACAAAATTTTTAGCAACTGATCAATACATAACCTTTTTGTAAATGTGTGTGTGTGTTTAAACCTTATTTAATATATATTGCTGAGTCATTAGCACTGAACTCATTGCCGATAGCACTATATCTCATTCCTGAATGAAGCTTACCTAAACATGTATTTTCTCCATAAGGTAAATCACAGAATTCTTGCATTTGAGAACACTAGATAGTACTTCAGCACTGTGGTTGGGGCCATTTTAAACAGCATAATCACCAACAGAAAGCACACAATTTTTAAAGTGTGGCAATAAATAGACTGAGAGAAGGACACTTGTTTACAGTGTGAGAGTCCAAACAAGACAGCAGAGTGTCACCTCGTTTGACCTGAGCTGGGGAAGTGTGCATTGTGACTCAAATTTTTGCTGTTCTGTGCATGGCCATGAATGATGATGAAACTGCCCTGAGTATTAATTTTGGGATTACAAATAAATTTTAGTGAATAGGTTAGTTCAAAAATATGGAATTCACAAATATTGGTGATTAACTGTATATATTACACCTGCAAATATTTAAAATACTCTTTTAATCTGTCGTTTATAAAAAAAATTATGAGATTGTTTCCCTGTTGAAGTTCTTTCAACCTTATCCTTTTCAACACTGATCACATTTTAAGTCCATTCAATTATTGGAAACATGTGCTTTGACTTAATAAAAATTATCTTCTATTATTTCTTTTGCAATTTCCTCACGTGCATATCTTCATCCTATCTTCCAGGAACACTAATTAGAGGGATATAGACATAATAAGTTGCCTTCCAATGTCTTATTTTTTTTTCTTCTATTGTTTATGTTAGTTTAGAAATGTGGTCTGAACTTTCAGGGGCATTGCATTCCAGCTCTAATGCTACATTTTAGTGCTTTCAAGCTCATCTTTGCTGCTTCTGTATGGCTGTCTCTACCACTCTGAGATGAAGGCCTCTCAGGTGTACTTACTGGTATATCTATGTCCACAAAGCTCCAACCCAGTTCGTTCTAGTCTATTTTGTAATTTCTCTCCTTCAGAAATTATTTTGAAAACTCATCTTCAGATATTACCTATATTTTCCTTCTTGTTACTATATATGAACGTTTCAACCTCTGTAGTTTCATTTCAGTGAGGACTCAGCAAAATAATGCTTATATTTAACATTTGCTAAATATTTTATTATTGCTGGCTGAGCAAACTTACTACATAATTCTCAGTGTAAAATGGGGAATAATTAAAGCTTCATGTTCAAAGCAAAGTCTCTCCCTGTCTTAGTCTGTTTTGTGTTGCTATAAGTAGAATACTGGAACTGTAATTTATAAAGAGCAGAGCTTTATTTCTTACAGTACCAAAGACCGGAAAGCTGGGAAGTCCAAGGCTGAGGGGTCTGCATCTGAAGAGGAGCCTTCTGTTGTGTCATCCATGGCAGAGGGTGGAAGCGGGCACGAGAAAATATGTGGGCACAAGAGAGGAAAGAGAGAGAGAGAGAGAGGGGCCAAACTTGGTCTTTTTATCAGGAATCCACTCCCACTGAACTAACCCACTCCTGGACTAACAACAGGTATGACATTAATCCATTCATGAGGGCAGAGTCTGCATGACTTAATTACCTCTTAAATGTCCCATCTCTCAACATTGCTGCATTGGGGGTAAAGTTTCCAGCACATAAACTTTGAGGAACACATTCAAACTGGAGCACCCTCCCTTTCTCATATAAATGAATGAATGAATGAATGAATGAATGAATGAATGAATGAATGAATGAATGAATAAATAAATAAATAAATAAATAAATAAATAAATAAAAAGTAGACCAGAAAGAGAGAACTAAAGCAGACAGACACTCTGTTCGGATGAAAGTTAGTTAAAGTTCAAACAAACGGATGTATTTACCTCCCTTGTAACTTGTTCTCTTGGAAAATCTAACTACCCACAGGCCAGTCAGAGAACAGCCCAGCCCTAAAGGGTTTCTTATTCTAGTGGTGTACAGTTTTCAACTGAAACATACATATGTTTATTTTTAAAGGATCACAATGACAGAATTAACTTTTAAGGTTTCAGAAAAATCGATAGCAAAAGCTAATACCTCTTATTAATATAATTTCTTCCCATTGAATTCAGAGGAATACCATTACCTTTGACTGCACGTTTTTGTAAATGCAGCTAATATGCCTGAGAGTCTATTACTTTTTAAGGCATCAATAGTTATACCGGTTGAGTATCCCTCATCCAAATGCTTGGGAGTAGAACTGTTTCAGATTTCAATTTTTTTTTAGATATTGGGATTTATGCACCATATACCGGCTCAGCATCCCTAATCTGAAAATTGGAAACCCAAACTGCATAGTGGGCACTTTCTTTGAGCACCATGTGAGTGCTCAAAAAGTTTTGAATTTTGGAACATTTTGGATTTTGGATTTTCAGATTAGGAATACTCAACCTTTAAAACATATTAAGAAGCAATCCCTACATCAAAAAAGACCCAAATTCAAAATTACTAGTTTAATATTTAGATGTTTGATTTTTTGGGAGATGGGAAATAGAGTTTTAATATTAGCTTTATTGAGTACATGGTTGATCAGAGCTTTCTAATTCACATGAATAGGACTTCAAAATGAGATTATATTTGAAATTTTATTCAATGTGTAAAATTTAACATCACTTTTTACATAAACATTTGTAATACATGAAGGCAAGTGATACGCATACAAGTATAAAAATATGAAGGTTGTCTTAGAATAGTTGTTAGTCAGCAAATGGCCTCTAAAATGTAGTTTTTGTGTAAAATGGGTACTTGTGAATATTTCTACTTGGAGAAAAATTCTTTGATCTATGACGATTTAGAGGATAGTTCTATGACATGATTTTATTTTTCCAAAATGTACATTACTGTACATATTCTCAAATCTGTATTACCAACTGTTTCTTCTTTTATTTTTCACAACTTCAAGTTTTTTCTGCCACCCACCCACACCCACCCACCCACTCACACACACACACACACACACACACACACACACACACGTGTGGCTTCCTATCTGCCAGTTGTAGACTAATTTTTTTCTGCTGAACAGAGAACTATACAATATAGCCCTTAGGTTTTTAATCCATCAGTCCATTTATTCATTTATCCATCCATCTGTCCTTCGGGGAAGTTTTCATAATCCCCAGCACAAAAGTAAATTCTAACCAATGTCCAACATGGTAATCTCCTTTCTCTGATCAGTGATAGGTTTAGACATGGGAATACACATCAGGCCAATGGAATGAAACAATGATTTTTGGGGGGGATCTTGCTGGAAAGGATTCCTCAGTCTTAAAGAGGAAAGAAGCCACTTCTGCTATAGAATGTGATCTTTTTTGCATGTGATGCCTGGAACTGGGGCAGCCATTCTGAATCAAGAAGTAAGCTGGCCAAGCACAGCCAAAGCTGACACACTGAGGATGACAGCACAGAAAGAGAAAAAGATCCAATGTTTCTGATGAAGTAGTTTAGCTGTTACATTAATCAACCTCTGAAGGATCCTGGAGACTTCTGAGCATATAAGTAAATAAATATTCCTGACCATCAATGCCAATTAAGTTTATTGAAGCAAACACGCCCTAAACTGATAAGATACTCTGTTTCCTCCACTTTTCAAAAGATAGCCTACCCAATTTTTTTTTATAACCCTGTATATTCAGAACTATTGTCAACATTTTACTGTTGAGGACCTGGAGGTCCAAGTTAAGTGATTTTAAGTCACACAAAAAATAAACAGCTGAAAATGGATTTCATCCCAATTTTTGTTGGCACCAGAATTTGTATTCTTTTACCTGTATAATAAGAGTATAATAGGTGAAAGTAGCTATCTCCTTTAGATAACTAAGACAAGGGCTCTGTTGTAACTCCAGTATGTAATACTGAAAATTAAAGGAGAAGGAAAATAAATCACCCAGAGTTATAGCTCCAGAGACCCCAATATGTTTAAAGCACAGGCATGCCAACCTGTGAGCAGTGTGTTCTTGGTTACCTAATCACATTTCTATGAATAGTTTGATCCTTTTATTACTGCCTCATTCCCAAGAAGTTCTGCAATGGATGTTATTGCCCTAATGCACTAAAAACTAACTCTGGTACAAACAATCACAAATAAACTAAAAGTTAATTCAGTAATGGATATAACTCACTGCTGAAGGCATTTAAGACAAAAAAGGAGATAGACTCACTCCTGAGAAGCCATACAAAAAAGGAAAATTCCCCCTGCAGATCTCAAATTTATTTTTGCAATTTTGCTCAATAATTTTCTTCCCTGGAAACTAATTTTTAGATTTGTTAATCTCTTTTTCTTTAGAGTATTTTATTATTCAACTTTTAGAGGTTTACCTTTAGAAAATGAAGAGGAATCTGGATAATTATCAGGCCTAAAGATGACCCTGTTAATATTTTAGAATGCATGCCCTGATACTTTCTGCTATGGAAATACGTATAGATGCAAATATATACAGATGATCTTTACATATAAACAGTGCTATAAATTTTTCTATTTCAAATGAACTATGAGAGAAGGGAACTCTTAGACACTGCTGGTGGGAATGTAAATTGGAATAGCCATTATGGAAAGCAGTATGTAATTTCCTCAAAAAATTAAAAACAGAGCTACCTTAAGACCCAGCAATATACCCTCTGTTGGATATATACCCAAAGGAAATAAAATCAGCAACTCATAGAGATATCTGTGTTCCTGTGTTCATTAAATCATTATTCACAATAACCAAGATGTGCAAACAATCTAAGAGTTCATTGACAAATGCAGAGATAAAGAAATGATGGTGTATATACATACAATGGAATATTATTCAATCTTAAAAAAGAAAATGCTGCCATTTGTGACAACATGGATGACATGCTAAGTGAAGTAGGCTAAACACAGAAAAAATAATCGTGTGATCTCACTTGCATGCAGAATTTAAAAAATAAAATTAAAAAGTCAAATAAATAGAAACAGTAATGTGGTCATTACTATGGACAGGAAAGAGAATAAAATGAGGAGAAGTAGGTAAAAGGGTACTAGTTTGAAGTTACGCAGGATGAATTAATCTAGAGATCTAATGTGCAGCCTGAGGATTACAGTTAATAATATTGCATTGTATACAGAAAATTTGGTAAGAGTAGATTTTTGGTGTTCTTAACACACACATAATAAAAGATAATGATGGAAAATGAATATGTAAATTTCTTTGACTATAATAATCATTTCACCATATATATGTACATCAAAACATGATGTTTTAAACAAATATATAATAAAAATAAAGCTGGAAAAAGACATGTATAAAATTACATATACTATGAGAATATCTCCATATTATCAAAAAGTTTTGCAGAATCATTTGTAAGAGTTGAGCGTTCCATTTTATCTTATCTAGATCATTTACCATTATAACCAATGCTAAAATATACATATATATTTACATATATTCCCCTTTTTCAACAATAGTGCTATATTCTACATTGTACCTATATCTAGATATGCAATTGCCAAATCAAAGAAAATATGCATTTAGAATTCGCATGAAAAGTCAGTATGCCCATATTTACTGCATCAATACTATAAAGGAAAGACCTCCAGAAAAATGTTGTTCAAGTTACTGACCCATCAGCCACTGATGAGAGAAGTCTGGATTTATTTGTATTTTATATTTTTGGTGAGTTACATAATCTTTCCCTTTAATGTTGAAAAAAACTGTACTTAGTCCTTGTTTTTTTATCTTTTAATAAAAGGATTTGGTGGAAGGTGAGGCAATTGCTAAGAGTATCTCTGGGTTCAGGAAAGTTCTAAATCAAACAAGCAATTTCATTCCCCAAATAGGTGGTATTGTGCAGCTCTGCATTCCAAGAGTCCACAAGAGGAAGAGAATTTAATAGAGAAACTAGAAAAGTTCACTACTCCCATTTACATTGATTTTATAGTAATATACTGGAAAATAATATGAAAAATATTGCTAATTTTAAAGGGATTAGGGCTGAATAAAATCTTGCGAATACTTGCACCTGTAATTTGAGCTTAAGCTGCCCCTTTAACTGTTGCTGTGACACTGGAATATACCAATTTTCTTCAAATCTAATAGCCAGATTGATTCCTATCTTCACTAACTAGTGAATTTATGAGGGTTCTGACTTGTCGATATGGGAAGGAGGTGAAGTGAAGGTATTTTATATCTAGTAGCACTCAATAAAATTCCATTTAGAAACAGATGCCTGTCAGATATAGCAATAAATTCCTCTCTTCTGCATCATTTTATCATGACATCCCACAAATATCCTTTCTTACTACCATCTCAGTAAGAAGATGCCCTGATCGTGGGGAATTTTGGTTTTGGTTACTGACTGTGCAATAGATATATGTATGTGATTGTGCAAATGGTAGGACATTATCATGTGAACTTTCAAGACATCAGTTGTCACTCTAAGTACAACAAATCACTGTCATCTTTTTCTTTTTTCAGGCAAAACATCAGATAGTCCTATACAGATAGCCTTTATGTACAAATTAGCAGACACTAAAGTACTCTATATTATTCTTAAATCCTTTAAAATAGAGAGGCGGAAAAAAGAAAGGCACTTGGAAAGCTCTCTTAGCTGGATTTGTGTTTCTGGAGTCATTTAAAATAACTTTTATATTGTTGCTGTAGATTAAATGTCCGTCCTCTCAAAACTCACTGAAGCTTGATCCCCACTGTAACAGTGTTAAGAGAGTGGAAAATTTGATGATGGTATTTGAAAGGTGGGGCCTTTAAGAGGTGATTAGATCGTGATGACTGTGCCCTCAGGAATGGGTTCATAGATTAATAGGCATGGTTCTGGTGGCTTTATAAGGAAGGCAAATGGGAAGGTTAGCACTCTCTGCATTTCATTCCCCAAGTAGATGGTATTGTGTAGCTATGTATCCAAGAGTCCACAAGAGGAAGAGGCTTTAAAAGGGAAACTGGAAAAGTTCAATCCTCAGCCCATGAATTCACTCCTCAGTCCAAATGTGCTCAGCTTACTCTCGCCATGGGATACCCTGAGTCGCTGTGGAGTTACCCCACCAGAAAGAAGGCCTTCCCCCGACATATTCTCTGGACTTTGGACTTCCCAGCTTCCAAAACTGTAAGAAATTAATTTCTTTATAAATTACCCAGTTTCAGGTATTATGTTATAAGTAGCAGAAATGGACTAATACAATTATATTGATCACATTTCAATAGGTTGTGCAAAAATCTGCCATTTACCGATGACAACCATCACATTCTCCAATTCTAGAGAAACATTCACGTAGTAGAGTTACTGGCAAATGACAGCCATTGACGTGAGGTAAATGTGCCCTCTGAATTATGCTGTGGATTGTGGTAAAATGGGTGATTACGCTATAGTTTTCTATGTTCTCTCATTCAAACTCTTCAAATTAGGCAAACAAAAAACAACCCTCATGATTTTGTTCATTGCCTTATACATAGCAGGGTTTGGGGTTTTGGATTCAAACAAAACTGATACTGAAATGAGGATCTGAAACTTCAAATCACCAGAAACATTATAATTCAGATCAGGAAAGAGAATATTGCTAGCTCCTCAAAAGTCATTATGATACACCTCCCTATTTACTAGTGTCCTCTTTTTCCAAAATGTATCCAGCTTCCTGACTTTTATGATAACTAATTTCTTGCTCTTCATTAGTGTTTTACCACAGAGTCATGCATTCCTAAACACTAAAGTGCATTTTTTTCTTTTATGTTTTTAACTCTGTACAAATGAAGTAATATAGTATTAGTATTTAGTGGCTTTTGGAGCTAAATAATTGAACTAAAGATTTCACTAGGATGGATCCCCAGGAGAAATGATCAAACAGAATAAAGAATTACTGAACGCAAAGACAGGTCATTGGAAATTAGCTAATCAGAGGAGCAAAAAGAAAAAAGAATAAAGCTTACATAACGGTATAATTGTTGTGTGTAAATCATCTAAATTCATTGCGTTACTGCATTAAATTCCATTGTATGAACATACCACAGTGTATCTATGCAATGTACTAAAAATTATGCCTTGGAGCTGCTTTCGGTTTTTATCTATTACAAATAATACTGCTGTAAACATTCTTGTGCATTTCTCTTCATGCATATGGGCAAGCATATATATTAGTGATACGTTGTAATGAGTGGAATTGCTGGTCATAGGGTAGTCTTTTACTTAGCTTTAAGTAGGCAATGCCTAATTTTCAAAGTGTTTCATCATTTATAGTCACATCGCAGTGAATATGAGTTACATGTGACCCATATCAAGTGACCATCTGCAGTTTGTATTGGTGCCCATTTCAATGTTAGCTCCTCTGATGGATAAGCATTGGTGTATCATTGCATTATGAGTTTGTGCTTCCTGGTTATTACTAAGTAAGTACTTCCTGTAGGTTGTATATCTGCTTTTTTGTTAAATTGTTTGCTTTTCTATTTGCTTTTTGTATAGATTCTTCATATATGCTTGACATGAGTCTCTTTTACAGTTATATACTTGAAAATATATATTTCCATTCTGACCTGTCACACACTTAATGGTGTTTTTTGATGAACGGAATTTCTTATATAAAATTATAGCCTAATTTACCACTTTTTTTCTTTCATGTTAAAAAATATTTTTTTTCAAATCACAGTTCATGAATATATTCTCATATTCTTTGCTAGGGCATTATTTCCTTATTTTTTCTCGTTTAGATCTAAGTTCAGTGTGAAAATGATTTTTGATGTGGGGTGGAATAATTTTCATTTCTTAAAGTGCATATTCAATTGCCTCAGTATCATTATTTGAAAAGACTGTTCTGTAGTTCCAAACTGTGACATACAAGTATATTGTATTCAAATATGAATGAATCTACTTATGAACTCTATTTAATTCCATTGATCTGTTTGTCCATTCTTATACCGCACAACCTCACAGTAGTTGTAGTAAGAGCTTCATAGCCAAGAAAGCCCACCATTTTCAAAGAGAATTTAGCCATTCATGGTCATTTTTATTTCCATATAAATTTTAGGAATAGCTTGAAAAGTTACATTCACGCAATTGTTGAGATTTTTATTGGCATTGTCTTGAGTATATTTGCAATACTGAGTCTTCTAAACCATGAGTGCTGTATGTTCTTACAGTTATTTATTTACATAATTTCTCTCTATAATGATTTATAATTTTCTATGAAAACCTTTTATGCTTCTTTCGTTAAGCTTATCGAAATGAATTTGATATGTGTGATGACACTGGAAAAGCTAAACTTTTATGTGTGGTTTTTGAGTGCATAAATATGCAACTGATAATTTTATAATAGTCTTTTATCCAATGTACTTGCTAAATTCACTTATTAATTCTAATGTTTTTTTCTGAAGTTTGTTTGAAATATTCTACATAAGTACCGTATGTGAAAGTAGCACCTTTATTTATTCTTCCTTAATTTTATTCCTTTTATTTATATTTGCCTGATCACTCTCGCTAAGGTTTCCAAATCAATGGTGATTGAAAGATGTGATAGGGGCATCCTTCACTCTTTCTTAGTCTAAAAGAGGAAACTTTCAACATTTCCCCTTTAAAGATAATCCTTGCTCTAAGATTTTGTTGCTATTTTTTTAAGATTTGATTTATTTGATTATGGTAGTTATCTTCTATTCTGAATTTGCTGAAAGTTTTACTTGAACCATATAACATGTATGTATGTATTCACATACACTTATATATGCAATTCTATTTTTTTTACTGAATTTCTGCTGTTCCTTTATTGATTTTCTCTATGATGTTCTATCCATTATTGAAAGTGGGGTATAAAAGTCTCTTGCTATTATTGTATTGCTGTCTATTTTTCCCCTTAGAAATGTCAGTATCTGCTTTATAGATTTAGGTGCTTTGAAGTTGTTTTCATATATATGTTTATAAGTATTTTGTCTTCCTGAGGAATTGACCCTTTTATCATTATATAATAATCTTTTTCTCTTGTGACAGTTTTGGATTAAAGTCTATTTTTTTCTCATATAAATATAGCCACCTCTGCTGACTTTTGGTACTATTTGCATTGGATATACCTTTTCCATGCCTTTACTTTCAGCATGTGTCCTTAAACCTAAAGTGAGTCTGTTGTAGACAGAATGTAGGTGGATCTTGTTTTATATTTCATTCAGCCAATCTATGTCTTTTGAATGGAAAATTTAATCCTTTTACGTTTAAAGCAGTCATGGATAAGTTAAGGACTTAGTTTTTTACATCTGCTTATTATGAAAGTGTTTTGAGAAAGTCAGACAAAGCTGTAGCAGAAAAATACCCAGAAAGCTTCACCAGAGAGTCCTTCTCCACCATGACACTGCACCTGCTCCTTCCTCTCATCAAACAAGAACAATTCTGTGAGATAGTTTTGATGGGAACTCAATAGGCATTTACCTTATAGTCCTAATTTGGTCCCTTATGACATCTTTTTGTTTCCTAATCTTAAAAAAATCCTTGAAGGAAACTCATTTTTTTTCAATTAAGGATGAAAAAAAGATTGCATTGGCATGGTTACACCCCAGGGTTCTCAGTTTTTTACGTATGAATTAAATGACTGGTGTCATCACTTATAAAAGTGTCTTGAAATTGATGTAGCTTTTGTTGAAAAATAAAGTTTATAATTTTTATTTTTGTTTTTAATTTCCATCTTTCCACAAACACTTTGAAGTCCCCTCATATATGCATTCTCTTTGTGGTTATCAAGAGGCTTACATGAAACATCTTATAGTTAAAACTGTCTATTTTAAGGTGAAACTAGCTTTTTAAATTGCATATAAAAACTGTATACTTTTACTTCCTCCTAACACACTTTTTGTTGCCATTACAATTTACATCTTTTTATACTGTGTAGCATTAACATATTTTTGCATGTATTTATTCATAATACTTTTTCTTTTTACCTCTTATACTGGAATTAAAGTGAGACTTATACTTTCACATACTTTTGTATTGTGTCTAGTGTGATGTCATTTCAACTTGAAGAACTCCATTTAGCATTTCTTATAAGGTAAATCTTGTGGTAATGATCATCTATAGCTTTTGTTTGTCTAGAAAATTTTATTTCTCCTCATTTGTGAAGGACAGGTTTTGTGAGTGAATATTCTTGGTTGTCAGGGTTTTTTACTTTGTTTTGTTTTGTTTTTTCCTCAAGCATTTTGAGTATATCATCCCACCCCCTTCTGTCCTTTAAGGTTTTTGCTGAGAAATCTTGATGATGGCCCTAACTAGGCTGTTCTGTATGTGACAAGTAGCTTTTCTCATACTGCTTTCAAAATTTTCCCTTTGCTCTTGACTTTTTTTTTTTTTTTTTTTTTTGTCCTTTTCGTGAGCGGCACTCAGCCAGTGAGTGCACCGGCCAGTCCTATATAGGATCCGAACCCGCGGTGGGAGCGTCGCCGCGCTCCCAGCGCCGCACTCTCCCAAGTGCGCCACAGTCTCGGCCCTGCTCTTGACTTTTGACAATATGTGTCTGTGTAGACTTCTTAGGATTTATAGTTTTGGAATCCTTTGAGCCTCCATAATCTGGTTTTCCATTTCCCTTCCCACATTTGGAAAGGTTTTCCAGCCATTATTTTTTTGAATATGTTTTCTGTCCCTTTCTTTTGCTCATCTGTTTTTAGAAATCTCTCAATGTATATATTGTTCACTTAATGGGCTCCCCTAATTCCCTTAGACATTCTTCCCTCTTTTTTATTCTTTTTTTAAAAAAATTTGCTTCTTTGAAAGGCTAATTTTAAGTGATCTGTCTTTGATTTCACCAGTTCTTTCTTCTGCTTCATCAATTCTCCTGGTGATCCCTTCTAGTAAATTTTTTTAGTTCGATTATTGTATTATTTAGCTCCATAGTTTCTGTTTGGTTCTTTTACACAGTTTGGTTCTCTTTTATGGTTCTTTCTATTTATTGCTGATACTCTCATTTTGTTTATAAATTGTTTTCTTGACTTATTTTTGTTGTCTGTGTCTAATGAGTTTTTAAAATATGAGTATTTTAATTACTTCATCAGGTATTTCATAAATCACCATTTCTTTAGGGTTGGTGAATGGAGATTTATATTTTTCCTTTGACTGTCATATTTTCCTGATTCTGTGTGCTTTTATATCTTTGTGTTGATGTTGTACATTTGAAGAAGCAGCTCTCTCAGCTTTCAGAGACTGACTTTAACTGGGAAAGGTCTTCACCAATAAGTCTGGCTATAGATTGTGGGACCCTCTCAAACCATAAGCCACCTGACACTTTTATTTTCTTTTTAGCTGCTGCCATCAAACTACGCCAGTTCTGTCAGCTCCCAAGTGAGGTTGAATAATTCATTGGGCAGCGCACTTAAAGGCAGGGAGTTTGGAGGCACATTCCACTCCTCTCTTACATTTCTGGCAAAAAGCCTGTACCTTATCCCAATGTATCAGCCTCCTTTTTTTTTTTTTTTTTTTTCCTTTGCTGCCCCAGGCATCCAAATTATGCCCAATCTATCAGCAGCATTTTGTGTAATACAAAACAAAAAACAGCTCCTCAGGAAGGGAACTGAAAGGGTGGGTCACTAGGCTCATTCCCCACTTTCTATCCCTTGAAAGAGAAGTCATAGGTAGAGGCAATCTCTCTTGGTGCTGGCTTGAGGAACAGGCTAACAGATAAAGTAAAAACACTCTTTTAGGAATTATAATGCAGCTATTTTCAGTTTTGTGTGTGTTTGTCAGCCCCAGAGTTTGTATTTGGTTCTTCTTTATTGTTTCTGTCTAATTGATAACATTTTCATTGTGTTCATGTATTATTTTTCTAATTTTATTTCATTGTCTGTGTTCTCTTTAACTCACTGAGCTTCTTTAAGACAATTATTTTGAATTCTTTGTCAGGCAGTGAACATCTTGCTGTTTCTTCAGGATGAGCTTCTAAGAATTCATTTTGTTCTTTGTATTGTGTTGTGTGTTTCTGATTCTTTATGTTCCTTCTACCTTTGCCTTGGTTTCTGTGCATTTGAAGAAACAGCCTCCTCTCTCATTCTTTATGGAGTGGCTTTAACAGAAGAAGACTTTGTCCTGTTAGCCTGGCTAGAGATTCTGGGCCTTTGTTCCTAGCTGTCTCCGGCACCCAATCTTTTTTTTTTTTTTTTTTCAGGAGCCCATAATCTTTTGCTCCTTTACTCCCTCTGGTGTCTGACTGTATCAGTTCCATCAGTGTTCTGTTTAAGAAACTAGCTCCAGTGTGTTGCCCTGAAAACCTGTGGACATAAAGACCAGACTCCACTCTTTCTCTTACTTCTAGAGGAGAAGCTTTGTTATAAACACTTACGTAACTCTTAGAGCCATGACAACTGCAGCTGCCTCAGGAGTCTGGACTATACTGGTTTCTTCAAAACACTGTGCAGTGGAGTGAAAAACAGCCCCTAACGGAGTACAGTGCAGGAGGTTGAAGCCCTGGTACACTCCTTCCTTCCTCCTGAAGGACATGTCTCTGTTCTTTTTCTCCAAGCCTGGGGCCTGTCCCCCTAGCTGCCCCAGGGATCCCAGCCATATCAGTTCTTTCAACACTCTGCATGAGGAGAGAGAGAAGCGGGTCCTCAAGAAGCACAATGAAAGGTCAGGAATATTGGACAATTTTGCCACTCTTTCCCTCCCACCCCAACCTCAGGTAGGAGTTGTGATCTCTCTTGGCATTGAGCTGTCTTATGTCCCCTCTGGGAGAGGATGACATAAGTAAAGTGAGATTGCTCTTTTAACCCTTCATGTTGTGCTTGTCCACAATACTGAAACTTCTTAACTGGATTTTGGGTTCTCTATTCTGCTCCACTGGTCCGAGTGTCTATTTTTATGCCAGTACCATGCTATTTTGGTTACTATAGCTTTGTAATATAATTTGAAGTCAGGTGGTTTTATGACTCCAGCTTAATTTTTTTTGCTCAGGATTTTGGATTTCTTATAAAAGTATTTTGTTTTTTACTTATATTGTCATAAAAATCTGTTTTTCTAAGGGGAAATGAGGACTGGAATTTCCTATTTGCCATCTTGCTGACATCGCTCCTGATTTTAAATTTTATAATTCCCAGGCTTTTACATCATTTTCAACAATCTGTTGAAATGTTCAATCTTGTATTTTATCTCCTTGGTCATGAAACATAGCTGTTTTAAAGACCATTTTTGCTTAATTCAATATGTGGAATTCCTGTGAGTCTGTTTATATAATCTGTTTTTTTCTGCTGGTTCACATAATCTTGACACTTCTTGTGCCTGTTCTTTATGATTTGGGGAAATTTTATTTATAAAATTGCAGGAATAAATGAAGGCTTAACATGTTGTTTCCCATGTAGACATTTATTTTCTTTGCTGTAAGGCTCCTGAATCTGTAACAATAAAAAACACTCGGGGAATGTAGCCCTTACAGATGATCTTAATATAATTTCAGTTAAAATGACTTAAAGCTGAGGTTTAGTTGTCTTGAGAGACTTTTCACTGCCATTAATTTTTATTCATATGGGGCTGATTTGGGGTGGCCAAAAGCAAAGCAATGAGGTTTCACAAAAGTCAGCCTTTCTTAGGAGACCCTGGATTCCAATATAATCCCCTCTAATTGGGACCAGAAAAAGTGCCACTTGGCCTCTGGGCCTCCACTTACTCCATATGAATTGTCAAATGACCCATGTTAATGTCTTCACTAGTGTGGCTTAAAATCCTAGCTTCTGTCTATTCTTATATTTTATTCTGGCAATATTTTATTACCTTACAATATTTTTTACCATTTAAAAATATTTTTAAAGATATGTTTTCCAGCTTTTCTGACTTTCTTCAAAAGAAACACCACACCAAATGACCAACTTGTCATTATTTGAATTATTCATTTTAGAATCAAAAGAAACAATATATGTGTGGTGTATTAAAAAAAAACAGTTTTATCATCACTACTCCCTCATACACAGTTTCTATGTATCTTCCTTTATTGCTCTCAAATCATTTCTTTTTTTTTTTTTTTTTTTTTTTTTTTTTTTTTTTTATGTAAACACAGAACTCATTTATGAAAGTTGACCTCGTTTTAGGTCATAATGTTACAGAATTGCTATCATACATTTTATGAAGACAATGCAATTGAATTTGAAATAAATAACAAAATCATAAAAAGCTCCACTTATGTTTGTTTTTTTTTTTTTTTTTTTTTTTTTTTTTTTTAAATTTTATTTTGTCGATATACATTGTAGCTGATTAATGCTCCCCATCACCAAAACCTCCCTCCCTTCTCCCTCCCCCCCTCCCCCCCAACAATGTCCTTTCTGTTTGTTTGTTGTATCAACTTCAAATAATTGTGGTTGTTATATCTTCTTCCTCCCCGCCCCCCGGTTTGTGTGTGTATGTGTGTATGTGTGTGTGTGAATTTGTATATTAATTTTTAGCTCCCTCCAATAAGTGAGAACATGTGGTATTTCTCTTTCTGTGCCTGACTTGTTTCACTTAATATAATTCTCTCAAGGTCCATCCATGTTGTTGCAAATGGCAGTATTTCATTCGTTTTTATAGCTGAGTAGTATTCCATTGTGTAGATGTACCACATTTTCCGTATCCACTCATCTGATGATGGGCATTTGGGCTGGTTCCAGCTCTATTTAAAGTTTACTTCAAATCTTTATCTTTTTTCAATGGTACATTTAAAATGAGGTATCTATAAAGTAGAAAGAAGAGAAGTAATTTTGCATTCTAACCATGGAAACACACTTAGAAATAGGAAAATACATTTTCCAGATTGTGAATCATAAAATAACAAGTGAAAAACACAACTAAGTTAGGCAATAAGTATACTGGCATTATCCTTGAACTCAGACCTGAAAAATAACGTGGCCATACATTGGAAGATACTTTCAAAATTCTGCTTGTAGCTATCTTACTTTATGACATATCAGAAAAGAAAACATATCAGAAAAGTATGATAGCATTTTACATAATTAAAGTATTTAAGAAAGAAAATAAAAAGATGTTTGACACGGCTGTCAGAAATTTTGCTGGTGATTTTTGTTGCTACAGTTTGCATCAAAAGAAATCAATTTATGTAAATGAAAAGCAGCAATGCCTTATCTATGTCTTGGCTATGGGGTTGAGTAACCATTTGGATGGAAACCCTTTGCTTCTGATTTGGAAAATGTCACAGAAATAAAAATAGAGAACAGAACACCATTTTTATGATGCAATGTTTCTGGTACCTGCCTTCATTGTTCACCTAACACTTTAAAATGTAAATTTATAGCCTATTTACTCTAGGCCAAATTCTTAAGTGTAAGCCTAGAAGTGGTCAGGTTGTGATTATGGAGAGCTCTTTTTCATTTCATCCATCCTGAATTTTATCCATAGGCTGGAAATGTTGACTTGCCTTTGCCTGGGAATCAAGAGCAAAAGACTATGGAAAACGTGCCACACTTTTTTACTTATGGTATCTAAAATAAGTTTGCAGTTACATTAAGAGCTCTAGCATTACAACCGCCTAATTTTCTTATATGTGGTTGGGTATAAAATAATTTAAATGAAGTTTCTGCTCTCTCGTCTTATTTTAGCTCAATTAACTTGGGATTCATCAGTGACACAATCGCTGCCTTGTTAATTGTTACTTCTCTTTAGAACCAGTAAGGAAGTCAGGTGTTTATTTCTGTGAATTGAAATGGGTGAGAACAACTTAAGAAGTAATAAGGAGACAGTCAGTGGTGAAAAAAAAAGTAGAGCATAGATAAAGCCAAAAGATTTTAAATTACACAAGCTATATGGAGTCATTAAAACAATGTTCTCTCTCTTATCAGTCTACTTATTTAGTGTGTTAAAGCAGGGCAGATTTTAATTTTATGCTTAGATGCTAGATGAAATCATGTTTAAAATCCTTAAGCTATGGCCAAGAAGTGCAGTGTTTGCTAACAGGTGGAATGGTTTTAAACACCTTTCGAATGGAGGAAGCCATTCTGCAGTCATACATGTGTATTTTAACAAACACTTAAAAATGTTCTAAAATGAATTAGGCATTCAACCAAGTAAAAGTAATTCACTCAGTTTGAAGAAATATATACCTATTTGTTCAAGGTTCACATGTCAGGCAACATCTATGGAAAATGTTCAAGTGCTAGTAGAGTAATGGCACAATTCATATGCTTGTCCAGTGTTAACTGCAGGCAACATTCTCCACATGAGCCAATGTGGTATTATTTCATTAGTGGACAACATTTTTTTGCATAAAAGAGAGAACAGGAGAATCTATTTCCATATTGTGGGAATAATGTAAAGTTAATACTTATTGAAATATGGATGCATGATTGACTGTAAATGCAATAACTATTATTGCAGTGAATGTGGCAATTATATTATAAGGGCACATTAATAGGAAAAAGACAGAAATTCTAAGTGTGCTGAGTATCAGGAAAGTAGAATAAAAATATAACAGAAGGCTGATAGAAAAAAAATAGATCACAATATTATTTGAGGACATACTCCAAAAGAGTGATTGCGAAAATGTTTTTATCAGCAACCTTAAAATTTATAAAATATCTACTTACAATGAAAGGAGAATAGATAATTCTATACCAGGAACTACCATACAAATTCAGGCACACACATATCCAAAGAAACGGAATATGAAAGAAAATAACATGTATCAATTATATACCATCTGCTAGACACTCTAATAAGTATTCTAATCATATCATATAATCTTAGGGTAAAAATCATTATGAAATCATTAATATACAGAAGCATTTTTCCATTTTCATTCTAAAAGTGATACATTATTAGATGTATAACACACAGAACCACTGAAAACAGAGTAGATTTCATTCATATGTATGTGCGGTTATAAATACACACATATTGCAAGTAAATGATTGTGGTTTTGAAGAGGATAGATTTAGTTTCTATATTTTCTTAATATTAAATGATATCTGACTTGATGCTTTCCATTCATTCTATCCAAATATTCCACTAAAACATATATAAATACAAAATAAAGAAAGAAAGCAAGAAAGGAAAAAGTCAACAACACCAAAAAAACCCAGAAAGTTTGGGAAACTGGGAATCACCTCCTCTATTTTTCAGTTGAGTTAACTGGACTGAGTAAAAGCTACTAAAAAGGCATCTCATGGGACAAACATCATATAATGACCACGTAAAGGTTACCCCCTTCTGCCTTAGAGTTCTTGATCCTCTATTAACTAGAAAGATAAGGAGAGAGTCTGTAGCAATCCATAATTTATGAAGTTGGGAAAACATGGAAAGGGTTGTAGCAATAGGTTTAAAGAACATACTGCACTATAGTAAAACATTGATAAAATTTTTAAAGTGACAACTGGAATATTGCATACAATGCTGAGAAGCTGGACTAAAATAAACATATAAAAATAAAATGTTGATATATATTTGATAGATATTAAGGCAGAAACAAGAAATTTAGCATAAGTAAAACTGGCATTTCTAAACTTAAAAATATAACAACTCAATCAGAAGCAACTATTGAAAGCTTTAGTAAAAATATCTTTCCTGAGGAAGAAAATTAAAAACCCTTATGAAATTTTTGACTGGGTGGAGAAATGAAAATCTATACAATTATATCAAAGTGTCTCAGAATGTAAAGTAATAAACAAATATACAAACAATTGATGTAGAAAAACAAAAATGAGGATGCAATGTAATTTAAAGGAAAGTATAATTCAGACACAAAAAAATACATAATGAGAAAATGCCTTTTTATATCAATAAAGGATACTTTTCACAATAAATATAAAGTAATAAACTCTATGGCTTAAAAATAATAACTGAAAATATGTAAAGTAAATTATTTTGAAAATAAAGAGAAACCATGAAATGAAATAAATAAAATGCCAGTGAGAGGCATTCATAGAAACCTCAGTATTGAAAGATAACGGAGTAAATACAATCAATATGATTCAAGACATACATTTTCTTTGCCATAAAAACAGTTTTATTGTAAAATTAATTGCAAACAAAAATCTTAGTAAATTTGAAAAGTTAGAAATTTTTAGAAAGCTTAAGTAAATTTTAATTTAACAATACAAAATCTAAAAGCCATTCAAATGGCTACATATACAAAGTCTAAACAGATAATTTAAGATGTTTTAAACTATTTTAAATATTCCCAAACAAAGAAGAAATGAAAAAGAAAAAAGGAAACTTGGAAATACAAATTATATTGAAAATAATTATAATGAAAGAAATATATAATCTTATTTCCAGTTTATGCTACAGCCAGCCAGGATCAGCTGATGAGTCTATTTATAAATTTTCAAGAACTTTATGGACCAATTGGCATAATGTTGGTGGCCATGGTGGAAGTATTACCACCACATAAATTAACAAATATTATTCTGAGTGTCAATTTTTAAACACCTACCAGTACACCACTGGGTATAACAAAACATACTAGTAGATGCTGATGAACAAACCTATATTTTTAATTTACCAAAGATAAAATCAAAAAGAATAAACCATGTTTTTAATTAAATTTATTGATGGACAGAAAAGCTAAAAAGCCTATCTAAGGAAGCAGATTAAATTAATAAAAATGAAAATCACAAATTAAGAAATTAATATAAAAATCTAAAACTAACAAACTAATCTCAAAATGAGTTCTTTAGAATAATTAATAAATACAGAATATCATACTTTTACTGGTCCAATCAATAAATGGGAAGGAAAATAAATATTGTTACAAGTAGCAAAGGAGATTTAACCTTAGATATAAAAGAAATGATAAAAAATAATAAGTGCTATGAAAAATTCAGTTCTGAAGTAATTCATTTTTAAATTACCAAAATTGCTAATTAATAAGTAAAAAGCATGATGAGACTAATAACTATGGAATGCACATAATTTTCCAAATAATTTTTTCCCTAAACCTAGAGTTTCCCCCAGTTACTTGATACATAAGCAGAAAATCATAAAAACATAGTTAAACTCAGCAGCACCATCAATCAACTGGATATAATTGACAGCTACAGACTGCTTTATCCAACAATGGCAGATTATGAATTTTTCTGAAGTTCTTATGAAATATTCACCAAGATAGACCATATACTGGGTCAAATTTAAAAGAATAGAAATCATACAAAGTCAGCTTTCATATGACAAAAGAATTAAACTAAAAAATCAATAACAGAAAGACAGCTGGTGCTATAGAGTGAATGTTTCAGTCCCCCCCAAATTTATATGTTGAATTCTATTTCTGATGTGATGATATTAGGAGGTGGAGCTTTTGGAAGATGATTAGGTTACAAGGGCAGAGCCATCATACATGAAACTAGTGCCCTTATAAAAGAGACAAAAATAGCTCTCCTGTCCTTCCTGCATGTGAGGACACAGCAAAACCATAGCTGTCTGTGAGTGGGAAGGTGGGCCCTTGTCAGATGATAAATCTGCCAGCTGCTTGATCTTGGATTTTCCAGCCTCCAGAACTGAAACAAATAAATATCTGGTGTTTGTAAGTCACCTAGTCTATGGTATCATGTTAGAGCAGCCCAAATGGACTAAGATAGTCGGAAAACCTTGTAAGACTTGAATATTCAATAATACATATCTATATAACACAGTGATTGAAGAAGAAATCTCCCGGGGAAATTTTAAATGTTATGAACTCAACAAAAATGAAAAGACAACTTATAAAAATTAGTGAAATGCAGCAAAATCAGTACTTCAAGTTTAATTTATAGTATTAATTTAATTTATAGCATTGCATGCATGTATTACAGGAGAAGAAGGACCTAAAAATCAATCACTTAAGATTCCACCTATGGAAACTAGAATAAGAAAAGCAAATTAAACTCAAAGTAAGCAGAGAAAAGGAAATGAACATTAGAACAGAAATCAATAAAATTGAAAACCCAGGAAATCAGTAGAGAAAAGCAACAAACCAAAAGCTGGTTCTTTAAAGAGATTAATAAAATCAATAAGCCTTTAGCCAGGCTAACTAAGAAAAAAGAG
Organism: Cynocephalus volans; assembly: GCF_027409185.1. Lineage (NCBI taxonomy): Eukaryota > Metazoa > Chordata > Mammalia > Dermoptera > Cynocephalidae > Cynocephalus > Cynocephalus volans. The sequence goes on from NC_084461.1 coordinate 232,777,173, forward strand.
AGAAGAAACAAATTATATCAGAATTTGAAAAAGAAATATTACTACAGAGTCCATTAAGAAAATAATAAAGAAATAATATAAACAGCTCTAGGCCCACAAATTTCATAATCTAAATGAACAGATCAATTCCTTGAAAGATACATCTGCAAAAATTCACACAAAAAGAAAGAGACAATCTGAATAGGCCTAGCTCTATTGAAGAAATTGAATTAATAATTAAATAACCTTCCAAAACAGGGAGCACCAGGCCCCAGAAAATTCACTCATAAATTCTACCAAACATTTAAAGAAAAGTCACACCAATTCTCTAATTCTATTCCAGAAGATACAAGCAGAGAGAGTACATCCTAACTTATTCTATGAGGCCAGCATTACAAGAAAACTGCAGATAAATATCTCTCATAAACATAGAAGCAAAACTCCTAAACAAAATATTAACAAGTTGAATTTTTTAAATGTATAAAATGGGTTGGTCCTGGCAAGGTGGCCAGGCTTCACCTCTAATGCAAAAATAGTGCAAAGCAATAAATAAATAGACACCTGAAGAGTACAGTATCAAGGAGAAAACAACAGAATACAGCCAAACAGTGAGGAAAACTCCCCAAGACCAGGAAAATTGAGACAGCAACGTAGGAGGACAAGAGAAACTCCTGACCAGGGCTGGTGTAGAGAGTGGAGAAAGCCTGCACTGCTGGGACAAAGTGGGGATATGGCAGGGGAGCTGGTGGCTGGCACACCATCATAGAAGACACCTGCAAACCAGGCTGCTGCAGGGTAACTGCAGATCCCTCACAGGCAGCGAGCCCAGCATATGTAACAGCTAGGAGTCCATATGACTGTATTTTCCTATGGGAGAATTACACGCAGAGTCACTCTTTCCCCCTCAGTCCCAGCCTACTGCTGGACATCACCATTTTGGAATAGGACCTGTAGGAGCTCTGAGTCCCACTGACCTAGCGGCCCTACATACCATGGCAGAGACAGCAGGAGTGGAAGGGGAACATTCCGGCTGCCTGGAGACACACCCTCCTTCCTCCTGGAAGCTCAGAGCCCTTCTCAACATAGAACTGCCCATGCCAATGTAGAGTAGGGGAAGAGGGAGTGCACTGGTTGTCTGGATCCACACCCTTCTTCCTCCAGGAGCTCAGAACCTTGCCTGACTCAATGCCCTATACCCATCACAGAGGACAGTGAGCAGAGGCTGTACTACTTCCTTGCACAGGATGCCTGAATCCATACACTCCTACTCCAGGTTCTCAGATGTCTGCCTGATATGACAAGCTCACCAGAACCAGCAGAGAGCATGCTGAGGGTGTGTAAGCCACTTAGATCTGTGCCTCTTTCCCTGGGAGCCTACTGCTGTCATATCTGACACAGCAGCCTGCCTGCACCAGTGCAGAAGGGGCAGGGGGCAAGCCAACCATTACTACTGTGCTCACCCAGAACCAAACCTAAGAATCCCAACCTAACTATCAATATAAAACACTTCTACAGTAAGTCTCTCACCTCAAAAACCACTCCAAAAATTAAAAGAAGCGATTACACCACCAGATGCCCAGTCATCAATACAGAGATATGAGAAGCATGAAAAAATAGGAAAGCACAACACCCCCAAAAGAACACTACAATTCTCCATACCAGACCTCAATTAACAAGAAACTGGTGAATCACCTAAAGCGGAATTCCAAATGGCAATATTAAGGAAACTCAACATGATGGATGAAAAGAAATAGATAGAAATCACAATGAAGTTTTAAAAAAGCAATCCAGGGCCTATATGAGAAATTAAACAAAGAAGCAAGAGAACCCAGCAGAAATCCTGGAAGTAAAGAATTCAGTCAATGAAATAAAAAATACAACTAAGAGCATAAGTAGCAGGCTGGAACAAGTGGGAGAAATAATTTCTGAAATAAAAGACAGGGTTTTTGAATTCGCATAGTTGGAATAAAGAAAAGAAAAAAAAGATAATTTTTAAAAATTGAGAAAGCCTAGGAGATCTTTCTGATCTTAAGCATACAGACATCCATATTATGGGTGTTCTGGAAGAGGAACAGAAAGGAAAAGGCATCAAAAGCCTATTTAATGAAATAATAGCTAAAAACCTTCCAAGTACTGGGAAACAAATGGTCTCACAGATCCATGAAGATCAAAGATTCCCAAACAGATCCAATCCAAAAAGGGCTTCCCCAAGACACATTAGTTAAATTATGAAAAGTCAAAAAAAAAAAAAAAAAAAAAAGAAAGAAAGAAAGAAAGAAAGAATTCTGAAAACAACAAGAGAAAAGTATGAAATCACTTATGAGGGAATCTCCATCAGACTAACAGCAGACTTTTCAACAGAAACCCTACAGGCCAGGAGAAAGTGAGATGACATACTCAAAGTGATTTAAAAAAAAAAAACAAAAAACTGCCAACCAAGAATACTATACCTAGGAAAGCTTTCCTTCAGAAATGAAGTACAAATAGTATCTTTCCCACACAAACAAAAACTGCAGGAATTCACCATCACAAGACCAGCCCTTCAACAAATCCTCAAGGTCGTCCTATATCTGGAATCAAAAGAGCGGTAATATATCACCATAAATACATCAGGAACAGAACAGTTACACAAAAAAGAAAAAAAATGTATCCTAGCACTGCACAAAAACACCAAACAGCAAATACAAACAATAAAAAGGTAGGAAAGGAACAAAAGAAATATAAAAGAACCACAAAAATTTAATTAAATGGCAGAAAAATATAAAACAAACATAAAAAAATTAATAAAATGGCAGAAACAAGACAATGCCTTTCAATAACAACCCTGAAAGTAAACAGATTAAATTCTCTACTTAAAAGATATTGACTGGCTGAATGGATTGAAAAACTAGACTTGACTACATGCTGCAGTATTAGTCCATTTTGTGTTGCTATAACAGGACACCTGAGACTGGGTAATTTATAAAGAACAGAGGTTTATTTGGCTCACGATCCCAGGACAGCTGCATCTGCTGTGGGCCTCAGGCTGCTTCTGCTCATGGTGCAAAGTGGCACGCAGCCAGCAGGTACAATCAGATCACATAGCAAGAGGAAGCAAGAGAGAGAGGGGGGGAGATGCCAGGGTCTTTAAAACAACCAGCTCTTGTGGAAACTAGTAGAGAGCTTGCTCGTGCCTCCCCCTGCCTAGGGAGAGCATTAATCCATTCATGAGGGATCTGCCCCACGACTCAAAGAGCTCCAGCACTGCCACATTGGGAATCGGATTTCCATATGAGTTCCAGGACAATACCTCCAAACTTCATTAGCTGCCTACAAGAAAATCAGTTCACCAATAAAGACACACACAGACTAATAGTGAAGGAATGGAAAAAGTTAATTCACACAAATGGAAACTGAAAATGAGCAAGAGTTGCCATATTTATATCAGATAAAATAGACTTCAAACCAAGAACTATAAAAAGAGACAAAGAACATTGTATAACAATAAAAGGATCAAAAAGATTTAACAATCAAAAATGTATATGTACCTAACCTCTGAGCACCCAAATACATAAAGCAAGTGTTATTGGATCTAAAAGAAGAGATAGACTCCCCCAAAAATAATACCTGGGAATTTTAACATGTTGCTTTCAGCATTGGACAGATCATCTAGACAAAAAAATTAGCAAAGAAATATTGGATTTAAATGGCACTTTAGATCAAATTAACTTGACAGACATTTACATAATGTTTAATCCAACAACTGCAGAATATGCATTCTTTTCATCAGTACATGGATTATTCTCCAGGATAGACCACATGTTACGTCACAAAGTAAGTCTCAACAAATTTAAAGAGATTAAATTTGTATGAAGTAAATTTTCAGACCACAATGGAATAAAATCAGAAATCAAAAACAAAAAAAACTTTAGAAACTATACAAATACATGGAGGTTAAAGAACATACTTCTGAAAAACCTATGGATCATAGAAGACATAAAATAGGAAATCAAAAAATTTCTTGAACCGAATGAAAATACAAGCACAACTTACCAAAACATGTGGGATACTGCAAAAACAGTACTGAGGGGCCGAGCCCGTGGCGCACTTGGTAGAGTGCTGCGCTGGGAGCGCGGCGACTCTCCCGCCGCGGGTTCGGATCCCATATAGGAATGACCAGTGCGCTCACTGGCTGAGTGCTGGTCACGAAAAAGACAAAAAAAAAAAACAGTACTGAGAGGGAAGTTTATTGCAATAAATGCATACATCAAAAGAGTAGAAAGGCTTTGGGCTGGCCAGTTAGCTCAGTTGGTTACAGTGCAGCCTTATAAACTCAAGGTCACAAGTTTGGATCCCCATATGGGCAAGCTGCCAAAAAAATAATAATAAAAGAATAGAAAGGCTTCAAATAAACACCTTAACATTAAACAACAAAGAACTAGACATGTAAGAAAAATCTAATCCCAAAATTAGTAGATAGAATGAAATTATTAAGATCAGAGCAGAACAAAATGAAAAAAGGCCAAAAAGAACAATACAAAAGATCAACAAAACAAAAAGTTAGTTTTTGAGAAGGTAAACAAAATAGGCTAACCATTAGCTAGACTAATTTAAAAAAGAATATACAAGACCCAAATAACAAAAACCAGAAAAGAAAAAGGAGATATTCCAACTGATACCAGAAAAATACAAAGAATCATTAGAGACTATTATTCACAACTATACAACAAGAAATTTGAAAACCTGGAGGAAATGGGTAAATTTAAGGACACATATAAATTCCTGAGACTGAATCAAGAGGAAATAGAAAACCTGAACAGACAAGTAACAAGCAATGAAATTGAAGCAGTAATCAAAGGTCTCTGAACAAAGAAAAGCCCAGGACCAGGTGGCTTTACTGCTGAATTCTACCAAACCTTTAAAGAAGAATTAATACTAATACTTCTCAAACTATTCCTAAAAATTGAAAGAGGCCATTCTCCCATACTCATTCTATGAGGCAAGCATCACCCAGATACCACAATCAGACAAGGACACAGCAATAAAAGAAAGCTACAAGCCAATATTCTTGATAGACATAGGTGCAAATATTTCTGACAATATATTAGCAAACAGAATACTACAGCACACTGAAAAGATTACACACCATGATCAAGGGGGATTCTTCCCAGGGATGCAAGAATGGCTCAACATACACAAATCAATAAAAATGATACAGCACATCAACAAAATCAAGGACAAAAATCGCATGATTATCTCAGTAGACAGAGAAAAATCATTTGACAGAATTCAACATGTCTTCTACAGAGACTCTGAACAAAATAAATATAAAAGGAAAGTATTTCAAACTATAAAAGTCATATATGACAAACCCACTACCAACATCATTCTGAATGAGCAGAGCTGAAAATTTTTCCTTTAAGAACAGGAACAAAACAAGGATGTCCCCTTTCACCACACCTTTTCAACATAGTATTGGATGTATTAGCCAGAGCAGTCAGGCCAGAGGAAGAAATAAAGGACATCCAAATTGGAAAAGACAGAGTCAATTTATCCCTGTTAGCAGATGACACAATCAGATATATAGAAAAACCTAAAAAATCTACCAAAAAATTGGAGTTGATAAATGGATTCAGTAAAGTTGCAGGATACAAAAAACACAAAAAACAAAAAATTAGTAGTGGTTTTTATACCAGCAACAAACTAGCAGAAAAATAAATCAAGAAAGCAAGCCCATTTACCAAAAAAATAACATACCTGGGGATAAATTTAACCAAGGAGGTGACTGTTCTCTATAATGAAAACTACAAAATATTGCTAAATGAAATTAAAGAGGACACCAAAAGATGGAAAGACATTTCATGTTTGTGGGTTTAAGAATTAATGTTATGAAAATATCCATACTACCCAAAGTGATCTACAGATTCAGTGAGATCACCATCAAAATACCAATGGCATTCATCAAAGAAACAGGAAAAACTATCCTAAAATTCATATGGAACAAGAGCAGACCCTGAATAGCCAAAGCAATCTTGAGCAATAAAAATAAAGCTGGAGGCATTATACCACCTGACTTCAAATTATACTACAAAGCTATAGTAACCAAAACAGCATGGTATGGCATAAAAACAGACACATTGATCAATGCAACAGAATAGAGAATGTAGACATCAACCCACATACTTACAGCCAACTGATCTTCAACAAAGACACTAAGAACATACAGACTCGTCAGCAAATGGTACTGGGAAAACTGGATACCTATGCATAGAAGAGTGAAACTAGACCTGTACCTCTCACCATATATAAAAATAAACTCAAAATTAATTAAAATTTAAATACAAGACTGAAACTATAAAACCCCTAGAAGAAAACATAGGGGAAGCACTTCAGGATGTAGGAATGGGCAAAGACTTTATGAAAAAGACCTCAAAAGCACAAGCAACAGAAGAAAAATTGAACAAATGGGATTACATCAAACTAAAAAGCTTCTGCACAGCAAAGGGAACAATCAACAGACTGTAAAGACAACCTACAGAATGGGGTGCAAGTATTTGCAAACTATATATCCAACAAAGGATTAATATCAAGAATATACAAGGAACTCAAACAATTTAACATTAAAAAGTAATAATAATCTGATTAAAAAATGGGCAAAAGATCTAAATGGACATTTCTCAAAAGAAAACATATAAATGGCCAACAAGTACATGAAAAAAATGTTCAACATCACTAATCATCAGGGAAATGCAAATCAAAACCACATCAAGATATTTTTTCACCCTAGTTACCGCGGCTATTCTCCAAATGACAGAAAATAACAAATGCTGATGAGGATGCAGAGAAAAGGGAACCCTTCTACACTGTTGGTGGGACTGTAAGTTAGTGCAGCCATCATGGAAAACAGTGTGGAGTTTTCTTAAACAACCATAGATAGGACTACCATGAGATCCAGCAGTCCTACTGCTGGGTGTATACCCAAAGAAATGGAGATCACCATTCGAAGGGATACCTGTGTTCCCATGTTTATCACAGCTCTATTTACAGTAGCTAAAAGTCGGAACCAACCTACTTGTCCATTGACAGGTGACTGGATAAGGAAAATGTGGTATATATAAACAATGGAATATTACTCAGCCCTAAGAGGGAATGAAATTCTGCCATTCACTGCAGCTTGAATGAGCTTGGAGAAAATTATGCTAGGTGAAATAAGCCAGGTACAGAAAGAGGAATACCACTTGTCCTCACTCATGTTAGCGGAGGTGAAAAAATAAATAAGGGAAAGAAAAAAACAAATAAACAAATAAAAACAACAATTACAGTAATAAATTGAACTTTCAGAAAGAGAGAACAGAACAGTGGATACTATATGTGGGAAAGGGAGAGGGGGAGGAGGATTAGCAAGAAATTGATTAATAGACACAAGGAATGATTACATTTTATAATGATAAACATGCTAATTATCCTGATTTGATCACCACACATCGTACACAGGTATTGATATTCAACTCTCTACCCCACAGGTAAGTATAACCAATCATGTTACAATAAAAAATAAATATTAAAAATGTATAAAATGAATCATACTTCACACTGAAGTGGTGTTTATGTCAGGTATGCAAAGCTAGTTTAACATTTGCAAATCAATTCATGTAATCCATCACATCAACAGGCTAAAGAAGAAAATTACTTGATTATGTCAATTGAGGAAGGAAAAGCATTTGTCAAAAATCTGGCATCCATTTGTGATAAAAATTCTTGCCAAACTAGGAATAGAAGGGTATTTCCTCAACTTGATAAAGAATGTCTATTTTAAAAAAAACGTAGAGCTTGCATTATACTTATTGGTGACAACTCAAATCATTCCTGCTAAGATTAGAAACAAGGCACAGAAGCTCCCTCTCACCATTGCTTTTCAATATTGTACTGAAAGTCCTAACTAATGCAGTAAGAAAAGAAAAGGAAATAAAGGGTATACAGATTGAGAAGGAAGAAATAAAACTATATTTTTTCACAGATTACATGACTGTCTATATAGAAAATCCAAAAAAACTGACCAAAACAAAACAAAACAAAACTCCTGGAACCTATAAGCAATTACAGCAGTGTTAGAAGATACAAGGTCAATATACAAAAGTCTTGCCTTCCTATGTAGCTGCAAAGAACAAGTAAAATTTAGAATTAAAAAACACATTACCACTTACATTAGCACACCCAAAATATGAAACATTTAGTGTTAACTTAATCAACTATGAACAGATATGATGCATAATGCAAACAACTAAAAAAAAATGGAGAAACATTCCGTGTTCATAGATAAGAACACTCGATACTGTGAAGATGTCAGGTTTGCAACTTGATCTATAGATTTAGTGCAATTTCAAACAAAATCCCAGCAAGTTACTTTGTGGACATTGAAAAACTAACTGTAAAGTTTATAAACAAAGGCAAAATACTCACATGAGCCAAGACAATATTGAAGAAGAACAAAGTCAGAGGACAGACACTACCCTCCTCGGAGACTTACTGTAGAGTTACAGTCACCAACAGATAGTGGTATCAGTGAGAGAACAGACACATAGATAAATGGAATAGAATAAAGATCGCAGAAATAGATCTACATAAATAAGGTCAATTGATCTTTGACAAAGGAGCAAAGGCAATGCAACAGAGAAAAGATAGTCTTAAAAGAAACCAAACAAACATATGGAGTTGAAATAACTGAACATCCACGTACAAAACAAAACAATAACAAGAAAAAAAACAGGAACGTAGACACAGACTTTATATCTTTCACAAAAATTAACACAAAATGGACCAGAGATCTAAAAGTAAAATGCAATCTGAAAAACTCCCAGAAGATCACATAGGATAAAATCTAGATTTTCTTGGGTATTGCAAGGATTTGATTTTTTTAGATATGACATAAAAGGCATGATCATGAAATTAAAAATTTCTAAGCTGAACTTCACTAAAATTAAAAACTTCTGTTCTACGAAAGACAATCTCAACAGAATAATAGGAGAAATCACATAATGAAAGAAAATATATTCAGGACCGGCCCCGTGGCGCACTCAGGAGAGTGCGGCCCTGGGAGTGCAGCGGCGCTCCTGCCACAGGTTCGGATCCTATATAGGAATGGCCGGTGCACTCACTGGCTGAGTGTGGTGCAGGCGACACCAGGCCAAGGGTTGCGATCCCCTTACCGGTCACAAAAAAGACAAAAAAAAAAAAAAAAAAAAAAGAAAATATATTCAAAAGACACATCTGATAGTGGACTGTTATCCTGTGCAAAGAACCCTTAGAAATTCAAAACTAAGAAAGTGAATCACTTGATTTAAAAATAAGCAAAACACCTGAACAGACACCTCAGCAAAGAAAATACACAGCTGCAAGTAAGCATATGAAAACATGTCATGTTCAACATCATATGTCATTAGGGAATTGCAAATTCAAATAACAATGAGATTAAAAATGCAAAATGGTACAGCCATTTGGAAGACAGTTTCATACAAATCAAACCATACCGTGTGATCTAGCAATTGCACGGCTTGGCATTTATCCGGAGGAGTTGACAACCTATGTCTGCACAGAAACCTGTGCACAGATATTTAGCAGCTTATTCATAATCGCTAAAACTTGGAAGCAACCAAGATCTCCTTCAGTAAGTGACTGGATAAATGAACTGTGATATAGCCAGGCAATGGAATATTTTTCAGCACTAAAAAGAAATGAGCTATTGAGCCCTGAAAAGACATGAAAGAAAATTAATGCATATTGCTAAATTTAAAATAGGCAATATGAAAAGGGTGCATACTGTATAATTCCAACCACATGACATTCTGGCAAAGGCAAAACTATAGAGACTGTAAAAATATGATGGGTTTCCAGAAGTAAAAGGTAGAGGGATAAATAGGTAGGGTACAGAGGATTTTTAGGGCAGTGAAACTATTTTGTATAATACTGCAATAGTTGGTGCATGTCATTACACATTTGTCAAAACCCAGAGAACGTGCGTTACCAAGAGTGAACCCTAATGTAAACTATGGATGACTTTTCATGACAACGATGTGCCAAAATGGGTTCATCAATTGTAACAAATATACCACTGTGGTGCAGCTTGTTGATAGTGGGGAGAAGGTGTAGGGGTGGGGGAGCAGGGAGGACATGGGTTAAATAAGAACTCTCTACTTTCCACTCAATTTTTCTGTGAATCTCAAACTGTTCTAAAAAAATAAAGTTTATTAATTAAAGTGAAACAAATTAAAGTAGCAATCTTACCATCAGATAGACAGTCATTATGAATAGGTATAATACATGCAATTAGTGGTAGAGGTACAATATAAAGTATTATTTCATATATTACTGTTGAAAATGTAGATATTTTCCATTTGGAAAGCAACATAAAAAATAGATCTCAAGTTAAGTGTCCTTACCACACATACACAACAGAAACAAAAAGAAAAGAAAAACAAAGGGACAGATGAAAACTTCTGGAGGTAAATGATATGTTTATTATCTGGATTGTGGTGATAGTAAGAATAAGTTTATACATATGTCCAAACATACTAAATTGTATACCTTAATTATGTGAAGTTATTTATATACCAATTATACAAATAACTGGCAAATCTGGAGGGGAAAAAAAGGAAATAGCTATTTGAATTAACACTGTATTTTACTGCTCCACTCCTAAAATTTTACACCGTGAGAGTAAAAACATGATTATATGAGAATATATTTAATATTGATAGTAGAGTGGTTTTTTTGTGCAGTGACAACATAATTGCATCAAATTAAATGACAATCAGTATTGGATGCTTGAATAAAATTTAGTATATTAATTCTACCTATATACCCACCTATAAGAAGAGATACCTCATTTCCAGTGTGAAGATTCTTCTAATTTTCTTTTTCTTTTCTTTACTTTTACAAACATAAATGTAAAAACTTTAAATTAGGAAGATAAGATACTGAGACATTTAATTTTTATTAAAACGTACTATTTTGATTTCAAAATATTGCTTTTTTACACTCATATTTCATGAAATAATTTTATCACTAGAAGAATACATTTCTTTTTTCCAGAGCCTATACTTTTTTATTAAGGTATGACTTAAATACAGTAAAATTCAATTTTTAGCTTAAAATTCCATATATTTTTTCAAACACATGAAATAGAGTAACCATCACAAAAATCAAGCTATTTATTCATACCCCTTTGTAGTCAAAACCTCCTCAACTCCACCCAGCTTTCTGTTGCTATAGATTTTCTAAGTTATTTTTTATTGTGGTAAAAAGCACACAACATAAGATTTATCATCTTAGTTATTTTTAAGAGTACGGTTTAGAAGTGTTAAGTATATTCACATTGTTGTGAAACAGATCTCCATAACTTTTTTATCTTGCAAACCTGAAACCAATTAAACACCAACTGCCCTTTCCCTCTCCCTGCAGCCCCTGGCAGCCGCCATTCTACTTTCTGTATCCATGAATTTTACTACTCCAGATATCTCATGTAAGTGGAGTCATACAGTGTTTGTGTTTCTGTGACTGGCTTATTTCACTTAACATGATGTATTCAAGTTTCATCCATGTTTTAGTATGTGTCAAAATTTCCTCCCTTTTCAAGGCTGAACAATATTCTATTTTATGTATGTATAAGTATATCACATTTCATTTATCAATTCATTCATCCATGGACACTTGGTTTGCTTCCACCTCTTGGCTATTGTGAACACTGCAGCTATGTCTTTATTATTTATTACTTCTGGCCAGTGCAGGGAAGAGTGAGATCCTGCTTTCAATTCTTTTGAATCTATACCAGCCTATACTTTTTATATTTATGTTGCTTATGAGATACTGTTTTTTGAAACCGTGTTTTTTTCTCAAGGCACAAATATTTGTTTGCCAACAATTTGTTCTCCCCACCCCCAGCAAGTCAATATTTAGGATCTCTATAGCACAAATAACTATTGTATTACCTTTCAGTTTAGATTTTTCAAAAAGTATGTGTATTATGCTATGCAACAATTAAAATTATGATGTTATATCCTCTGAGTAGTTTTCAATATCTAAATAAACTTATTTAACTTCTCTTTAAACTTTCCACCAGATATTTCTATAAACATCCCAAATGAGCACTGATTGTTATAATTCCATGGTAACATATTTTTTCCCCAACTAGTACTTTGTTCAAAATAACATGATTGGTAGAGTATCTATTATAAGAATGAACTCGAAAATACCCAAGTATGTGGTAACTTTTTCTTACATGAGAAATAATTTGGCATTTCAAGTTGATGTAAAATGTACTACATCCATACTGATTCACTAGGGACAATGTTCATGATTTTCTGTGAATTGAGAGAAGCAAGATGTACAGAAATATATTTAAAATACATTTCTTGATTTTTTAAAAGAGAAAACAAAAGTAAAAAAAACCAACACATGATTATATGGGAAAAGCTATGGGACGACACAATCCGAATTGTTAATGTTGATTTGGAATTAGTGGTATGGAGCAATAAAATATGAAAACAAAAATATTTTAAAATAGTAATGTCCACATTTTAAAATAAGCAATATGATGGTATAATTGTATGTATTAAAACTATAAACCTAGGGCCGAGCCCGTGGCGCACTCGGGAGAGTGCGGCGCTGGGAGCGCAGCAACGCTCCTGCCGCGGGTTCGGATCCTATATAGGAATGGCCAGTGCGCTCACTGGCTGAGTGCCGGTCACGAAAAAGACAAAAAACAAAACAAAACAAAAAACTATAAACCTATTTGCATACACAACTGTAGGGACATTAAAAGATGCATACAGGTCTTGCCATCAGAATGTCAGTAGAGGTTAACACAGGGTGCATACTCGAAGATATGGTTTTGATTCCTCACCCTGAGCAAGTATTTTCATATACAAAAAAAAAAAAAAAAAAAAGAAAAGAAAAAAACCCACGTAAAACATAAAACAACCTCTCAGAACCTGTTACCTTGTCTTTAGAATTGTGAAGCGTCCATTTACCAGAGTTGTAGGATGCATTTCAGTGCATTTCAACACCAAGCACAGTTCTTGGCACAGAAATGCAAAATAAATAGACATAAATATCAATGCTACTGTTTGTAAAAGTAACATAACAGTATTTCAAGTCATGCTTATTTGTATCACTCATGGAAAATTTACTGTAAAATATATATTCAAGGACTCAATCTGATAGAATATTTGTCAATGTATCATTAAAGCCTTAGAATTGTACATTTTATTTAGTAAAGCAATTTCACTTATGGAAATTTATTCTGAAAAATTAATCAAGAATATGAAATTTTAAAATAAATATTAATTAACATTCTATTTACAATAATAAAAATTGGAAACACCTGGCTAAGTTATGTTGCAACAATGAAATAGAATATTTTTCTTACAACGATATAAATGAAAATTTATGTAAAAGCGTGATCTCATATTGTTAAGTCAATAGGCGTGTTAAAAACATGTTTTCTTTCTATGTGCTCGAAAAAACAAAATATTTAAGTATTTCAAAAATAGCACTACGAATCTTATATTTAAAGAATGAAAGAAAATACAACAAAATACTATAGTGGTAATTTTGATGTTAGGAAATATTGCTTAATTTTATTTATTCCTTTATATGTTTAGTATTTGGACAAATATTCCAGAATATTATGAATCACTTTGTAATTCATAAAATGTCATTTTATATGAACATACAATTTGTACTTGTATCATTATCATAATTATTTAAGAAAATCTACAATTGCCAAAAACCAAAAAAAAAAAAAGCTATCTGACTGACTTCCTTTGACCTCTTTTCACTTTAATGACCTGAAATAAAATTGACAGATAAAAGAGATATTTAGGCGGTACTTATGCTTAATTTATTTTTTCACATTTTTTCTTCTCTTTTCATTCTCTCCTTTTTTTTTGGCAAGATATGCTATATTTTTGTAGCTTCAATGAAGTCTGTTCCTAGAAAAAACAGCATTAGAGCTAGAAGTTGCTAAAAGATCAGTATCTTATAGGAAAAATAAGGATCAAGGAAAAAAATTTCATCATTTCAGCAAAACCTAATAAGAGCCTATTTAATGGTTAATAAATGCACATTCTCTGGGAGATCAATTTTTTAAAATACGAGATTTATGGGAGCACAGACACAAAAAGACAACTTAGAGCTGATAATAATCTAGTTTAACCATATGATTTTTACAAATGAGGCTACAGTGCCCGAGGTAGGGGAAGTTACTTGCTCACTATAGATGATTCACAAAGCCTGAATTAGAGCCCAAATCTTCTAACGTCCAGTTTGCTTGTTTATTTATTTATTTTTGCATACCAACATGCTGTGTCTTATCTGTATTTCTCTATTAAAGTATTCTACTGTCTACTCCACCAGAAGAGTAATTCAATACTTTTGAAAGTTCTCGTGCAGTTATTTTTCTTATACCTCTAGTCACTAGGCACGCACACTCTTCAATGCAGCTTCCAAGGACGGAAATTAATGTTTAAATGTATATCTCTGTGGGACAGGTATTATATCTCTTTTACAAAGGGACCAGGCAACCATAGACGGTTCTGGGTGAATTATTGGGAAAATCCATGTTTGGTGCTCTTGTAGGCCACAATATGCAACGCTGTTTGTTTTAATGAGGGAGAAGGCACAGGTGGATGCTTTGCAGGGAACTACGTAATACATTTTTCTCAAAAGGAAATAAGTTAGAAATAATCTATCAAAACTAGTTGACAGCCCCCTCAGTCGATGTGCCGTGTTTGTTTAATAAAGATGCTGTGGCCAGCCATTCATGATCATCCATTTTCCACAGAAGATTTTCCCTGACTTTTCCTTTCTCTGCGGTGGGGACTGGAGCTTTCAGTGTGCAGCCTAGGAGACCTCACCGCTGAGCAGAGCTAATCAGGGAACAGCTTTCTGGAGCAATAGAATTCTGAGCTTGCCATGTCTGATTAAGGTTAATGGTAAGCATACATATTGGTGTTATGTCATTAGTTCTTCTGGAAGGCCTGATATTAGTTGTATAAATAACACTGTCTAAAGGTTAAAATCTACAGTTTGCATTTAAATTGAGATCCATATTTTTTCCCATACAGGCCTTTGTGGTAAAACTGTATTCATTTCGAACAAAGAAGCAGAATCTAATATATGCTTTTATTTCTTCTTCCTTTTTTTAGCAGATTTTATTTTATGCTTTTTAATTTTTATTTTAATGTACACATGGTAATTGTACATATGTATGGGATGCAATCTGAAGTCAGGATACTTAATATATCAATCACCTATGCATTTATCATTTCTTTGCGGTGAAACGTTTAAAAGCCCCTCCTCTAGCTATGATGTAACACACAAAACTCACCTGTCAACCACAGTCACCTGCTGTGCAACAGAACAGCAGAACTTATTCTGCCTAACCGTCCAGCCTCTCTCCTATGCCACTTATATCTTATCTTCTCGGGTCCTATGGCCAGAAGCCAGGGAAGGAGAGTGATGAAAGAGGTAGAATTGACGTTTTTTTTCTTATTTTATTTTATTTTTTAAATTAAATTTAATTTTTTAATTTAATTTTATTTTGTCAATATACAATGTGGTTGAATTGTGGCCCATCACCAAAACCTCCCTCCCTCCTCCCTTTCCCCGCTCCCTCCCAACAATGTCCTTTCTGTTTGCTTGTCTATCAACTTCAAGGAATTGTAATTGTTGTGTCTTCTTCTCCCCCCTGCCCCCAGTTTATTTGTGGATTTATTTATTTATTTTTCGCTCCCACAAATAAGTGAAAATATATGATATTTCTCTTTCTGTTCCTGACTCGTATCACTTAATATAATTCTCTCTAAGTCCCTCTATGTTGTTGCAAATGGCAGTATTTCATTCTTTTTTTATAGCTGAGTTGTATTCCATTGTGTAGATGTACCACATTTTCCATATCCACTCATCTGATGATGGACGTTTGGGCTGGTTCCAACTCTTAGCTATTGTAAAGAGTGCTGCAATGAACACTGGGGAACAGGTATACCTTCGACTTGATGATTTCCATTCCTCTGGGTATATTCCCAGCAGTGGGATAGCTGCGTCATATGGTAGATCTATCTGCAATTGTTTGAGGAACCTCCATACCATTTTCCATAGAGGCTGCACCATGTTGCAGTCCCACCAACAATGTACGAGAGTTCCTTTTTCTCCGCAACCTCACCAGCATTTATCATTCACAGTCTTTTGGATATTAGCCATCCTAACTGGGGTGAGATGGTATCTCAGTGTGGTTTTGATTTGCATTTCCTGAATGTTTAGTGATATTGAGCATTTTTTCATATGTCTGTTGGCCATTTGAATATCTTCCTTAGAGAAATGCCTATTTAACTCTTTTGCCCATTTTTTAATTGGGTTACTTAAAGTTGTTCAGTTCCTTGTATATTGTGGATATTAATCCTTTGTCAGATGTATATTTTGCAAATATTTTCTCCCACTCTGTAGGTTGTCTTTTAACTCTGTTAATTGTTTCTTTTGCTGTGCAGAAGCTTTTTAGTTTGATATAATCCCATTTGTTTATTTTTCCTTTGGTTGCCTGTGCTTCTGGGGTCATATTCATGAAATCTGTGCCCAGTCCTACTTCCTGAAGTGTTTCTCCTATGTTTTCCTTTAGAAGTTTTATTGTTTCAGAGTGTATATTTAATTCTTTAATCCACTTTGAGTTGATTTTAGTATATGGTGAGAGGTATGGATCTAGTTTCATTCTCCTGCATATGGATATCCAGTTATCCCAGCACCATTTGCTGAAGAGGCAGTCCCTTCCCCAGTGAATAGGCTTGGTGCCTTTGTCAAAGATCAGATGGCTGTAGGTATGTGGGTTGATTTCTGGATTCTCTATTCTATTCCATCGATCAGTGTGTCTGTTTTTATGCCAGTACCATGCAGTTTTGCTTATTATAGCTTTGTAGTATTGTTTCAAGTCAGGTATTGTTATGCCTCCAGCTTTAATTTTTTTTTGCTCAGAATTGCTTTGGCTATGTGTGCTCTTTTGTTATTCCATATAAAGGTCTGGATAGTTTCTTCCATTTCTGAGAAAAACATCATTGGAATTTTGATGGGGATTGCATTGAATTTGTATATCACTTTGGGTAGTATGGACATTTGTACAATGTTGATTCTTCCAGTGCTAGAGCATGGGATATCTTTCCATCTACTTGTGTCCTCTTTAATTTCTCTCAGCACTGTTTTGTAGTTCTCATTATAGAGATTTTTCACATCCTTGGTTAACTCAATTCCTAAGTATTTTATTTTTTTGGTGCTCTTGTAAATGGACAAGCTTTCTTGATTTCTCTTTCTGCATGTTCACTATTGGAGAATAGAAATGCTACTCTGATTTTTGTGTGTTGATTTTGTATCCTGCAACTTTGCTGAAATCATTTATCAACTCCAAGAGTTTTTTTGTGGAAGAGGTAGAATTTATTAAATGCATCTAGTGTGAGGTGTCATAGTAAGTGCTTTAAAAATAATGGTTCATTTATTCCTCATAATAGCTGTGTAAAATAAGCATTGCTGTTTGTATGTTGCAGAAATGGAGACAAGAGCTTAGTGAGCTTAAGTAACTTGACAAAGTTCTCACAGCTCTGAAGGGTTAGAGCCTAAGGAGAACTAAGTTCTGTGTAATACACACCTCTTAGTGTTTGGATTGTGTGGATCAGAATATTCATTTATGTCATGACAACATGTTGAAGGGATATCTTGCTCACTGTATGGTTTTGGACAAGTCACCAACTTCTGAGTCTCAGTTATCTTAGGTTAATGTAGTGATATTAAAAAATCTGTCTTCTTATTTGTGTGTCATTGAGCCAAGTTAACTAAATTTCTGTCTTAGTTTTCTCATTTATAAAATGGGGATGATTATAGATTCTACCTTATAGACTTGTGATGAGTACTAAATAAGTTGGATATGTAAAACATTTAAAAGACTGCATAGTGTATTGCACGTCTATGCAGTTGTAGCAGTTATTGTTAAGGATGAAGGTAATATATCAAGTGTATAGCACAGCAAAAGGAATATAAGCATTGATAAATTAGAGTAAATAGCAGCAGTGACAGTAGTCATAATAACATATTACCATTATTATTGACAACTGGTAGGGTAGTCCCAGTAAGTCAAGGGATCCAATTTTATAAGCATGTTATGGAAGTACTCATCAATAGGTGATGGCAAATTTTGAATTAAATTTGTATGACTTTTCCCATATACTAATGGTCCAGATTTTCTGGATTGATAATGATTCTTTATAAATCCTTCCACTAGGTTTGAGAATATGGCTGTGCCTTAGTTTTCTTTTTCTCCCAATTATTTTTTTCACTTTACTGTTACACAGATCTTTCATATATGTAGATTTTATTATGCCTGTCGTGTATTTCTGTGTCTTCCAATCACATCTCCACTAAATCTTTGAGACTCCTTGTTTCTGTTGTCCCTAAAATCTGTTTTCTTTGTTTCTGGGGACTATCCCATAGGTTATATAGAAAAGCTTTTTTTAAAAGCCCTAAATGATGTATTGCATTTAAAGTAGCATCATATAAGGCATATGCACTGACACACTCAAATTTTATTAGGCAAACAGAAAAACGTGCATGAACTTTCATAATGATTTCTTTGGATTGTATCACACATGCCATGCAGTGGACTTACTTTGAATTTCTGTACAATCACTCTGAGTCTTGAAGTCTGGTAAGTAGTCCCCACATGTGGATTTAATTCCACAATTCACTTTCTGTTCTCCACTAGAGTGAGTTTACAAATGGCTGTGTCAGATCTGGTTTTCCAGTTGCCTTGTGGAGATGTCTTATAATAGCATGTAGGTAAAGAAATAAGATGACTGACATTAAACATCCATATTCTAGTAGTAATTGGCCTCATTAATCACCTGTAAATGAGCTCATCCTATGCCACACATGATCATTGCAAATGGTTTCCCCTCCTTAAACTCCATGCTCACATTACAATGTAGTAAATGTCTTTGCCTTTTATCTAGCATTAAGATAATTGGAAATGAAAAGCCAAACCAGCATTTTTTTAATGGTTTTTTTTTAATCCACATACTTCATATACTTTTAGTCTCTCCTATATTCAAATATTAATTGTTCTAGTTGAAAATTTAGTTAATTAATTTATTTGTCCATGTTTTAAATAGAAACATAATTGATTTTACATGTTTGCGGGGTACAGAGTTGTGATAGTCATATGTGATGATCAAATCAATATAGTTAGCATATTCATCCTTACAAAACATACTCAATTTTTGTGTCCATTAACCAATTTCTCTCTAACATCCTACCCCCCACTTTTTACCCCCCTCTAATAACCACAGTTCTGTTCTCTCCTTCTGAAAGTTCAATATAGTATTGCATTTGTTGTTTATGTCCTTGGTTCTTTCTTTGGGAAACTTAATTAATTTAATCCTTGCCTAGCACAGAGATGGAACAATATATGTTACACAGTGGCTCCTGAAAAAGTGCTAAAATTATATCTTCATTTTCCTCATTTTGTAAATTTCAAGTAAAACGCATTCCTAAATTTCCATCAGATTAAATCCAAATGTACCTCTTAAGGTTCCTACACCTTCTACTTATGACTTTAATTTTCATCTTCCTTTCACCACCATATTGTGCTTTTTAATTAGTGGTTTGTTTGTTTCTAATTTTAACTTCTAATCACTTGATCACACTTAGCATGTTGGCTTTTGCTTCTACCTTAGTCCTGGCTATGCGATTTTACAAGAGATAAAGCTATCACTTTTATACAACTTTGAGATTCTTTTTTTTTTTTTTAATTTTATTTTGTCGATATACATTGTGGCTGATTATTGCTCCCCATCACCAAAACCTCCCTCCCTTCTCCTTCCCCTCCTTCCCCCCAACAATGTCCTTTCTGTTTGCTTGTCCTATCAACTTCAAGTAATTGTGGTTGTTATATCTTCTTCCCCCTCCCCTGGTTTTTTTTTTTTTTTGTGTGTGTGTGTGTGTGTGTGTGTATGAATTTATATATTAATTTTTAGCTCCCACCAATAAGTGAGAACATGTGGTATTTCTCTTTCTGTGCCTGACTTGTTTCACTTAATATAATTCTCTCAAGGTCCATCCATGTTGTTGCAAATGGCAGTATTTCATTCGTTTTTATAGCTGAGTAGTATTCCATTGTGTAGATGTTCCACATTTTCTGTATCCACCCATCTGATGATGGACATTTGGGCTGGTTCCAACTCTTGGCTATTGTAAAGAGTGCTGCGATAAACATTGGGAAACAAGTATACCTTCGACTTGATGATTTCCATTCCAACAGTGGGATAGCTGGGTCATATGGTAGATCTATCTGCAATTGTTTGAGGAACCTCCATACCATTATCCATAGAGGCTGCACCATTTTGCAGTCCCACCAACAATGTATGAGAGTTTCTTTTTCTCCGCAACCTCACCAGCATTTATCGTTCAGAGTCTTTGGATTTTAGCCATCCTAACTGGGGTTAGATGGTATCTCAATGTGGTTTGATTTGCATTTCCCGGATGCTGAGTGATGTTGAGCATTTTTTCATATGTCTGTTGGCCATTTGTATATCTTCCTTAGAGAAATGCCTACTTAGCTCTTTTGCCCATTTTTTAATTGGGTTGCTTGTTTTCTTCTTGTAAAGTTGTTTGAGTTCCTTATATATTCTGGATATTAATCCTTTGTCAGATGTATATTTTGCAAATATTTTCTCCCACTCTGTTGGTTGTCTTTTAACTCTGTTAATTGTTTCTTTTGCTGTGCAGAAGTTTTTAGTTTGATATAATCCCATTTGTTTATTTTTCCTTTGGTTGCCCGTGCTTTTGGGGTCGTATTCATGAAATCTGTGCCCAGTCCTATTTACTGAAGTGTTTCTCCTATGTTTTCTTTAAGGAAATTTATTGTTTCAGGGTGTATATTTAAATCCTTAATCCATTTTGAGTTGATTTTAGTATACGGTGAGAGGTATGGATCTAGTTTCATTCTCCTGCATATGGATATCCAGTTATCCCAGCACCATTTGCTGAAGAGGCAGTCCCTTCCCCAGTGAATAGGCTTGGTGCCTTTGTCAAAGATCAGATGGCAGTAAGTGTGTGGGTTGATTTCTGGATTCTCTATTCTATTCCATTGGTCAGTGTGTCTGTTTTTATGCCAGTACCATACTGTTTTGGTTATTATAGCTTTGTAGTATAGCTTAAAGTCAGGTAGTGTTTGCCTCCAGCTTTATTTGTTTTTTGCTCAGCATTGCTTTGGCTATGCGTGGTCTTTTATTGTTCCATATAAATGTCTGGATAGTTTTTTCCATTTCTGAGAAAAATGTCTTTGGAATTTTGATGGGGATTGCATTGAATTTGTATATCACTTTGGGTAGTATGGACATTTTCACTATGTTGATTCTTCCAATCCAAGAGCATGGGATATCTTTCCATCTTCTTGTATCCTCTCTAATTTCTCTCAGCAGTGGTTTGTAGTTCTCATTATAGAGATTTTTCACCTCCTTGGTTAACTCAATTCCGAAGTATTTTATTTTTTTGGTGGCTATTGTAAATGGGCAGGCTTTCTTGATTTCTCTTTCTGCATGTTCACTATTGGAGAAAAGAAATGCTACTGATTTTTGTGTGTTGATTTTGTATCCTGCTACTGTGCTGAAATCATTTATCAATTCCAGCAGTTTTTTTGTAGAGGTTTTAGGCTGTTCGATATATAGGATCATGTCATCTGCAAACAGGGACAGTTTGACTTCATCTTTTCCAATCTGGATGCCCTTTATTTCCTTCTCTTCTCTGATTGCTCTGGCTAGTAGTTCCAACACTACATTGAATAGGAGTGGTGTGAGTGGACATCCTTGTCTAGTTCCTGTTCTTAAAGGAAAAGCTTTCAGCTTTTCCCCATTCAGGATGATATTGGCAGTGGGTTTGTCATATATGGCTTTAATTATGTTGAGATACTTTCCATCTATACCGAACTTATAGAGGGTCTTTGTCATGAATGAGTGTTGAATTTTATCAAATGCTTTTTCAGCATCTATAGAGATGATCATATGGTCCTTGTGTTTGACTTTATTAATATGGTGTATCACATTTATTGATTTGCATATGTTGAACCAACCTTGCATCCCTGGGATGAATCCCACTTGATCGTGGTGAATAATTTTACGTATGTGTTGCTGTATTCTGTTTGCTAGTATTTTAGTGAGGATTTTTGCATCTACATTCATCAAGGATATCGGCCTGTAGTTTTCTTTTTTGGTTATATCTTTACCTGGTTTTGGTATCAGGATGATGTTTGCTTCATAGAATGAGCTTGGGAGATTTGTGTCTGTTTCAATCTTTTGGAATAGTTTGTAAAGAATAGGTGTCAATTCCTCTTTGAATGTTTCGTAAAATGCTGCTGTGAATCCAACTGGTCGTGGGCTTTTCTTTGTTGGGAGCTTTCTGATAACAGCTTCAATCTCCTTTATTGTTATTAGTCTGTTCAGATTTTCTACATTTTCATGGCTCAGTTTTGGGAGCTTGTGTGTGTCCAGAAATTTATCCATTTCCTCCAGATTTTCAAATTTGTTGGCGTATAATTGTTTATAGTAGTCTTGAATGATTCCTTGTATTTCAGATGTATCAGTTGTAATATCACCTTTTTCATTTCTAATTTGTGTTATTTGGATCTTCTCTCCTTTTTTTAGTTAGCTATGCTAATGGTTTGTCAATTTTATTTATCTTTTTTTAAAAAACCAACTTTTTAATTCATTGATCTTTTGTATTGTTTTTGGGTTTCAATTTCATTACGTTCTGCTCTGATCTAAATGATTTCTTTCCGTCTGCTAACTTCAGGATTGGATTGTTCTTGTTTTTCTAGTTCTTTAAGGTGAAGTGTTAGGTTGTTCACTTGCCATCTTTCCATTCTTCTGAGGTGAGCATTTAATGCAATAAATTTCCCCCTTAATACTGCTTTGCCGTATCCCACAGGTTTTGGTATGATGTATCATTATTTTCATTAGTTTCAATAAATTTTTTGTTTTCCTATTTGATTTCTTCTTGGACCCATATGTCATTAAGTAGAATGCTATTTAATTTCCATGTATTTGTATAGTTTCCAGAATTTCGTTTGTTATTGATTTCTAATTTTAATCCATAGTGGTCTAAAAAAATACATGGCATAATTCCAATTTCTTGCAGCACTCTTTACAATAGCTAAGAGTTGGAACCAGCCCAAATGTCCATCATCAAATGAGTGGATACAGAAAATGTGGTATATCTACACAATGGAATACTACTCTGCTATAAAAAAGAATGAAATACTACCGTTTGCAATGACATGGTTGGACCTTGAGAAAATTATATTAAGTGAAACAAGTCAGGCACAGAAAGAGAAATATCACATGTTCTCACTTATTTGCAGGAGCTAAAAATAAAATAAATACACAAAAACAAATGTGGGGGAAGAAAGAAGACACAACAATTACAATTCCTTGAAGTTGATACGACAAGTGAACAGAAAGGACATTGTTGGGAGGGAGTGGGAGAGGGAGGTGGGAGGGAGGATTTGGTAATTGGTAATTATTAAAAGATAATTCTCCTGAAATAAGAAGACTTAAGTCTAGGATGACCTCTAATTTGCTGTCCAAATCAGGATGCCATCAGGTGATAGTGACCAAAAGGGACACTGAGACTATAAGCTGTCTCTAGAAAACAGTACCTGCATAAATATACTATTAATAAGATTGATTACAAGGGAAATTGATTTAATATAGGATTAACTCCTTATGCAAAAGTTTGTGAGTTATTACTTACATAGCACTTAAAATTTTCTACATGTTTTATGTGTGTGTGTGTGTGTGTGTAAATTCACTTAAACCTATAGAGGAAAATTTATGAAATTCAAGAATTTTCTCTATGGTCTAAATATTGCTCATCTTTCTGGGTAAAAGTTATCTTAGGGCATTTCAGAATTCAGAGTAAACCACTCCGTTCCTTATTGAAAATAATACTTGAGGATGTTCTCTGAGCAAATGACAATTGTGTTTCAATAAAGATGGCAAGAACAGAGCTAATAAAGGGCAGAGCAAACAATAATGTAAATTTTTCGTGAAGGAATCTCCTTTCCTTTGACTGTAGGTTCTTGTATGGAGAACATTCCTTCGGGGTAAAATTTTTGCCACTGTCCTGCCGTTCATTCATTCTTTCTTATAGCAGAGGATCGTGCTTACGTGTCAGTGTAGGAAATATGTTGGACTATGTTTCTTCATTAACTCATTAATGGCCATCAAGCACTGGACATTCATTTTCTTTAAGTTCCTTCTCCTCTTGGGCCAAGTGCAGGCAGCAACCCTGGGCAAATCTTTCAGCTTTGAAGACTTTCGCATTCTCTTGGGTAAAATATCCAAAGAATTAGAATGTGGATAGAATGTCCAAAGGTCTAAAGTTCATAAATACATACTTATAATTACATTTACATAACTCTGTATTTTATGTGTTTATGTAAATGTATATAATTGTAATTTCAACTATCACTTTACAGCCTATGCATTAAGGGTAGTCTGTGGTTTCCAAGTGACTTCAATTTTGGTTATTTTTTTCCTTGGTTAGTTTGTGCTCAGGTAACATTGACTGAATTTCCTTATTTCTTTGCAATATTTTGACACTCTGTTGCCTAGATTTTAGTAAAATTTGTATATATTTTCTGTGTCAGAGGTGTACACACACATATGGCACAAAACTATTACTTGGCAATTCATTTCTTTTGCAATTTAACATTTCTATTTTTTCCCTTGAAGTATCTACTTTATCTTGATTTTTGCCAAATTTTGCTGCATATAACTTTCAAAGCCAGGTTGTTTAGTTGATACAAGTGCATAATATTCGGTAAAAAGAGGTACTTTTTACCGAATAAAATAGTATTTCACCTTTAATGCTTTTCATATTGAAATCTATTTGGTCCTTTATTCATATCAATATTCCAGTTTTCTTCATCCTGGTATTAAAATATGAGAATTTTTCCTGTAGTTAACATTTTTGCATCTTTATTTTCCAATTCTCTCTATATTTTTGATTGTTCAGAATAAATCATAATTAATTTTAAATGTTTATTTTAGTACAATATGACATTACCTGTACTTTATGAGGTGATTTTAGTTTGTTTCTATTTGCTACAAGTTCTGATATATTTGAAATTGTTTTACTCTCTCATTTTGTGTTTCTAATTTCTATAGTTTCTCAGTGCTCTCTTCTATCCTATTCTGCTCATCAAATTTGGTTTTTTTTTATTATTACTGCTTTTGAAGTTACAGATTTTACTGATTTTCTAAATGGTAGCTAGTAAATTTAAGCACAAAATTTCAAGCATATTTCTTTACCATAGTGTAAAATAAATCAGAATCTCCAAACTCCTGAAAAGCATAAGAATATTACTTAGTCTTTATTTCTATTTATATGTCTCCCAATCCGCACCGCCATGTTTTCCTGCATAAAATTTTATTTTGATCACTTAAGATACAAAAAGAATTAAAATATCACAGTTGTATACTGATACTCTTTTCTAAGAGCAGATAGAAGCTTCTCTTACTTATTTTAACCAGGTTAGCTATGTTATCCAAGGTTTTTCTATCTCAAGTATCTAAGATACATTACATTTTCAGATCATGGTAATTTTAAAAGTCTACATTAAATGTTCTACTTACCAGTTTTCAGACTTAGAATAAGATTTTGCTTATACTGTCACTGGGCCAATGACCCAAAATAATTGCATACAGAATCATGCAAGCTGTGGATAGGAAAAATGTCTATGTTCACACACACCAAAATTAAATTGAATATTGCGAGCTGGATCACAGACCCTTCTACCCTGTCTTGTGCAGGTCCTGAGTCAGGTAGTCGGAAAAAAAATGGAGCAGTCATGGCAAAGTAGACATACTTTATTTTTAGACACGAGTTCTGTTGACCAGCGATTCAGAGTTGCTGCCTTCAACACGGAAAGTAACGCACTAGTGGCAACTAGCCAAGGGGTACAGGGGCACACATGCGCACTAACTCTTTACCCATGCAACTTGTTTACAAAGGATGTGCTGATTCATACCCAGCAAGATATGAGGCCAGGGTGTCTGACCAAACCAACTCTGCTTTCCTCACAGATATTCATGAAGAATTTTGCAAACTATTTTCTATGAAATTAGATGGAATGAAGTAGTTAGACACATGAAAATTGTGAAAGAAAATAAAGCTGCTGAAGAAAATTGAAATGTCCATCACCAGGTGAGTGGATACAGAAAATGTGGTGTATCTACACAATGGAATACTACTCAGCTATAAAAAAGAATGAAATTCTGCCATTTGCAACGACATGGATGGACCTAGAGAGAATTATATTAAGTGAAACGAGTCAGACACAGAAAGAGAAATATCATATGTTCTCACTTATTTGTGGGAGCTAAAAATAAATAAATAAATACACAAATAAACTGGGGGAGGGAAGAAGACACAACAAGTACAATTCCTTGAAGCTGATAAAACAAGCGAACAGAAAGGACATTGTTGGGAGGGTGGGGGGAGGGAGATTTCGGTAATGGGCCACAATAATCAATCACATTGTGTATTGACAAAATAAAATTAAATTTAAAAAAAAAGAAATGAGAAGAGGTGATTCCTATTAAAAAATACAATGTAGCTCCGATTTAAAGGCACACACAGCTGAGAACGATCTTACTTTTTAAAAGCAAATCATTCATAGGGACTTCATTATTGCAAATATCATTTTAAGAGAATTAGTAACAGCCGAATGGTAAAAATATCTACATACCACCAGAAAATGAGTTTACATTATTTGTTATATAAATCGAACTGATAAATATAAATATATTAATATTTAAATATCATATATAATATTTAAATATTAATACAAATATTTTATTATTAAATATTATTATTATTATTAAATATCACATATATATTTAAATATATAAATATCTGGTCCATGCCAGATGCTGCAGTTTTTGAGGAGACTAGATGTACGTATTGGCAATTCTACTCGGTTTCATGTTCCCTTGCGTTCCCTATCCTTGCGCTGGGAAACGTAGCTGAGCAATGTGTCAAAAGGAGGAGCAGGGAGAAACTGTGTTCCCATAGTCATTCGTATAAACTCCATGAAGTACTGTAATCATGACTATGCTTAGTTTACAAATGAAATAATTGAGGTCTAAGTCAAGGTCAATAGTGCCTGCTTGAATCTTCATCAACAGGCTCTATCACATACCATAAGCCCAAGCCCCTCCAAAGAAATTCTTTATCTAATTTCTAAAACTTGGATCTGAACTTTGCCTGTAACTTAGGAATCAATAGTGATTTTTCTCTCTTTGTCACATGCCATACTCAACATTCACCATGTCCTATTGACTCTGTTAACTGAACATTGCTCGCATGCACCGTTTTTATCTTATCATTATTTATTCAGTTTTAGCCCATCACCATCTTATGCCAGAGTTATTGTAATAGTGGAAATATTTTTTGTGCCCTGTCTCTATTCATGGTTCTTTCAAATCCAA
This sequence comes from Cynocephalus volans, assembly GCF_027409185.1. Lineage (NCBI taxonomy): Eukaryota > Metazoa > Chordata > Mammalia > Dermoptera > Cynocephalidae > Cynocephalus > Cynocephalus volans. The sequence goes on from NC_084461.1 coordinate 232,804,709, forward strand.
TATACACGTTTTTAGAAAATTTTCTCTTAAAAGCAAATGTGAAAATCCACTATATTATAAAATATCTAATACTTTAAACAAAACAAATCACAATTTTATTGTGTCATAAAAAAAGAAAATGAATATGCATCACATATTTCTGAATAGGAGACAGGGATACTAAGAAAATATCAGTTTGTCATTAATATATAGTACATATAAAAGTTTGATCAAATAATTAAAGAAATTTAGAATTATCTCTTGAATATAAAATATTTTCCAAACATTTATATATTTAGGCTGAATAGAATTTTGAAAACATATAAAGGTGATGCTTCACTTTATCAGAAATTAAAACATATTATAAAACTACCATAATTAGAAAATATGGTAAGCATATTTGATTAAATATATTGGAATAGAATAAAAAGACCAAAAAAGAAATACATAAGTACCTGGTCCATAGATTCTCTACTATTGTATATCACTGACCTTGGGGATAAAGAGATGGAGTTGGAGTGAGTGAGCACACCTTCCAGTCAGTGCATACATGGGAATTGCCTTATGTATGCAGCAGGCAATAGTGGAATATAATTTCTGATGGCATAAATATCACCAAACAGTTTTATCGGAGAAAACTGAAATTTTAAAACCACAGATAATGTGTAGTAAAAATAGCATTTCACATGAATGGGAAAAAACAGATAATCTAAGAAACAGTGCTGAGATATTTAATTATAAAGAATATCCATAAAAAGTTGAATTTAAAAATTAAAACATAAAGCCACTAAAATTAGAATATAAAGATAAAAGTTTATCCTAATTTGGAGTAGCAAGTAGTTTTCTTAAAATAATACACACACACACACACACACACACACACACACACACTTATATGTGTGTGTGTGTATATATATATATATATATACACAAATTATAAAGAAAAAAAAAGTAAGAGTATACCCATAAAAAGACCAGACGTAAAACGTGTTGTAATAAATAAAACTTATTTTTCTTCAAACAAAACAGTACTTGTATATTGTTGAGAAGTTTATGATTACTTTCCGATCAAGATGGTGGGGTAGATGGTACCCAGGGTCACCCTCTCCCACCATCACCAATTTACAACTATTAAAAAGCAACGACTACCAAGCTGGGGCTGCTAGAGCTCAGGAAAACAGGAAAAGAGACCTATGGAGTTCATGAAGGCAGGAGAAGCCACAATGAGAGAAAGAAATGACCACTCCAACTGTTTCGAGGCCTGACCACTTCAAGGCTGGCCCTGGTGAGCACACAGAGCAAGAGCTGGCAAAAGCCACAGCTGTGCCCTTTGGATGAAGTTGCTTGGAGGCGGCAGGGGAGAAGAGGACCTTCATGGCCCCCAGGCCAGCAAGACCACTGACAGGGTTCCCGTGGACCCACATAGGAGTGAGGGGCCAGAGACAAGTGAATAAAGGAGCTACTCAGAGGCCAGTGAGTCATTGTAAGGGACCGGCATATGGCCTGTCCCATGGGAAGTGTTTGGAGTTCAGGGAGTTGGGGAGACAGGCCCACCAGGGGAACACTGGGGCACAGCATGGACAGCTGACCTGCCCTCCAGTCAGCACAGGCCCATTCAATGGAGGCTGATCAGGAATATAGAACTTCAGGGGCACAGCTTTTTGAAAAGACTCAGGCACAGAACAGAGTTTCCAATCGATGCAGGTGTATCGGATCTCACAAGACCTGACAGAGTATACAAGGTCAACAGTGCATACAAGGACTGAGCTGCACAAAATGCCTTCCCCAGGGAGCCAGAAGCAAAGCAGCAATTTAAGTTCAACCACAGGACTCAAGCACTGGTCGCCACAGTAAGTTTACCCATTTCAGAAGTAAGCAAAGGACAACAAAGTAGTTCCAGTGCAGAGTTTAAGTGGTGGGGATAGCTAATAATCCAACACAGAACTGAATGAAGAGGCAAAAAAAACCACAGATCAGAGACAAAGTTCTTATATTAACCAGTAAAGGTCTAACGCCACCAAAGAACACCTATAAAAGCTAGAAGGACCAGAATCTCCTCAGGTTCCCAAGCTGGGGTTGGGGAAGGGCTGACAGCCTCAGCCACACACCCCTGATGTCAGCATCCAGCCCAGCAACAACCACCAGGTCGCCACTGAATGCTCCCTGAGCTCCCAAGCTGGAGCTGTGGGGGGGCCAAGGACCTCAACCATGCCCCACGACATCTACATCCATGCCTGTGACAATCACTGAGCTGCCACTGGAAGTGCCCCAGGCTCCCAAGCTGGCGTGGTGGGGGACCGAAAACCTTAGCCACACTCCCCTGACATCCACATCCAACCCAGCAATAACCACTGAGCCACTGCTGGAAGCAGCCAGGCTCCCAAGCCAGGGTGGGATGGGCCCGAGGGCCTCAACCATGGCCCACCCCCCCACCCCATGTCCATATCCAGCCCAGCAATGATCACCAGGCTACTGCTGGAAGCACCCCAGACTCCTGAGCTGGGTAGTGGGGGGCTGAGGACCTCAGCCCCACCCCCAATGTCTGCATCCAGCCTGGCGATGACCACCATGTAACCAGAAGGCCCTGGACTCCCCTCGGAATGAGGCAGGTGTCACGGACCTTGACCATGCCCTCCCTCCTTCTTCCTCCTCCTGCTGCCCTATCCACCTCCACCTCCCCCTCTCCTCTCCCTCCCAACTGCTCCACAACAACATCTTAGGATGTAAAAAAATAATAATAATAAATAAATATATTAATACAAAGAAAAGTTTATGATTTAGAAGACCTAAAAGAAGAAAATAAAATCACCCATTAAATCATTCTTGCCTTCTGTATATAACTCTCAAAATTTTGTCTATACCTATGCATAATTCATAGCACATTTGAAAGATTTTGAAACCAGCTTTTACCACTATATGCCTTTTTAATTTTATTATGTCTTTACATATTTCTCTACATGATTTTTTCAGACCAAAAGTTTTTATTATATATATATAATTTATGTACATATAATTTTCCTATGTATCCCAACTTCCTCCATATAAAAGCAGCAGTGTTGCAGCTTATGATAGGAACATAGCTGGGTGAGTCAACATTTCTCCGCTGAGCAATTATCCAAAAGCAGAATGTAGAATGAAAATCCTTGAAATACCATTTATGGTGAAACTAAGAGACAGATTAAAAACAACAGATTTTAAAATACACATAGGCTTGCCAAAAGTAACTAGAATGGAAGATCCTCTTGGGAGGAGGTGAGGACAAGAGTGCACCATGCGATAGAAAAACTGATGCAGAGTGATTTGCCCCGAACCTATCCTAATAAATATATTAGAGCTTCAGCAACAAAATAATATTTGAGGCAGCTAGGAGAACAGACCATGCTGACCTCAGATTTTCTTTTTATTAAATTACAAGAGATAGTGGAGTAACACCTTCAAGATCCTCAAGGAAATAAGTATTTTGTAAACAGCCAACCTGTTTTCCAAGTATGAAAGCTATATACTTAACATGCAAGAACTTAGTGAGCATCTTTACTGTGAGTCCTACTTGAAGCAACTCTTAGAGCATAAACATAAGCTGACAGAGAAGTGCCTGGGAAAAGAGTGACAAAGGGACGAGCAGTGACATTTGGTTAATAGGACCAATGGGCTAATGCGATAACTAGGGAAATGACTGTCATCTTACAAGCATCATATACATAGGGGATATTTTATTATTTTGTGATATCACAGGTGTTTTCCCCTTAATGATTGAAGCATACTAATTGTATCCATATTATTTATATATATATATGTTCATATTACAGCACTGCTGTAGAAATTTAACTACAGTTAAATTTCAGTGCACTGTATTTTTAAGTATTGAAATCAGTTGATAAAAATAGCAAATTTAGAAGAGAAAATAATAATGTATTTGGTGTCTTGAACGAATGGTTTGGATGAAATATTAATGTTTCTAGTCAATTTTAGATAAAATTTATGAAACATTCAGACTGATTAATGTGATAAAATTTGTAGGTTTGAAAGCCTTGGAAGCAATTTCTTTATGATCTGAATCAATATTCTATTTTTACTGGATTCTCAAGAAAAATAACTCATCAAGGCTAAGTAACACAGACCAGAAACTAAAACTCACCCACTCTTTGTTTTAGTGTTACAGAGGCAGGAAAGAGCCTTCCCCCCAAACCCTGTCCACTAGTTAAGAATAGTCCTGAATAACAAAGTTTCTGAAATATTTGTTGAGGTTACCATGCTACCCTTGCCCATCAACCGAAGTTGCCAGATTTTAGGAAGAAAGTACAAATGCAGTCTTTTTTAGAATTTTCTGATGAGAATACACTTTCTGAGTCCCCAGACAACAGCTAGAAATGGAGTCACATCCTTATAGGACGGGAGCCTGGGGAGTCAGAAAGAGACAGACGCCTGGAGGAGGAGCAAGTTTTCCTTGTTGCTATTTCAGTATTTACTAGAAAAAGAAATATAGCTCAGTCCAATTTTCAAACACTGAATGATGGGTTCCACTGCTACGTCTAGTTACTCTATGCCTTTGGCCCCTGTCCAATTGCATTTCAGCAAATAGACCATGAAGTAGCTATTACTTTAGGGAAGTGAATTAACAGTAGAAAAAAAAAAAAGATTATAACTTTCAAAAGCTTAAGCCCTGAGAGGACTCATGGAAAAGAAAACTTGATGAAGCAGAGGTAGGATTCCTAAATCTGTTTGGATAAAATGTCCTCAGAATGGTGTAAAGAGGAGGAAAGATTGAAGGAAAACAAAAGCTTGAGAAGACAGTGTAGGACCTCATTCCTCTGGGCTTTTCAGAAATCTCCGGTTGAAACAACAAATGCTGGAGAGGATGCAGGGAATAGGGAACGCTCCTACACTGTGGGTGGGACTGTAAATTGGGGCAGCCACTGTGAAAAACAGTATGGAGGTTCCTCAAACAACCACAGATAAAATTGCCATATGATCCAACAATCCCACTACTGGGTTTATATCCAAAGGAATGGAAATCATCATGTCGAAGGGACACCTGCACTCCCATGTTCACTATAGCTCTATTTACAATAGCCCAAATATGGAACCAACCTAAGCGTCCATTGACAGATGACCGGACAAGGAAAATGTGGTGTATATACACAATGGAATACTATTCAGCCATAACAAAGAATGAAATTCTGCCATTTCAGCAACATGGATGAGTCTGGAGAAAATTATGTTAAGTGAAATAAGTCAGGAAAAGAAAGAGAAATACCGCATGTTCTCACTTATAACTGGGTAGAAGGAAAGAAGGAAGGAAAAAGGAAAGAGAAAGAATGGAAAGAAGGAAGAAAGGAAGGAAAGAAGGAAGAGAGAGAGAAAGAAAGAAAGAAAGAGAGAATACCTAAACGATTCCTTGAAGTTTCAGAATACTAGAGATAGGGGGAGGACAGGTTGGGTAAAGGACATAAAGAAAAATCACAATTTGTAATAATAATATGCTGATAATAAATAATATTTAAAAAGAACAATATCTCATGCAATTTATATAAATAAAGGACTCTGATAAGTGGAAAAAAATAAAACCCACAGAAATCTCAGGCTGATGTTATACTGCATCTCCCCACGAGGTTCTCAGAGAAAGTAAAGCCCTAAGAGGCAAATACCCTCATTTTGTGGCTAGTCATGCAGAAGTTGAGACAAACCGCGAAGTTCCTCCTTCCATATTCTGGCACGGGAGAAGCAGGACTCTGTCTTTTTGGACCTCAACACCATGTAGGGCCGTAGGCAGCGTAAGATCAAAAGAATAATACAAAGGTCTTTGAGCAGTGCACTGTAGTGAGCAGAGAGGAATCCAGAGCCAAATGAGCTTGAAATCAAGATCAAGGGTGACTGATTGAGCCATGTCCCTCGTGAATAGACTGCAAGCCCAAGATTTGTCTCAGGAGGCCAGCATGGGAAGACAGTGACCAGAAGAAAAGGTTCCCTCCCTGGTGCCATAGTCTATGTAAGTTCCCACAATTTAAACACAAAGCAAAGGAAGAGGGTCTCCAAACTTAATAAATGTCAGATTCCTTCCATTGTTCCATTAATACATAAACATGAAATCACCATTTCAATAGGCTAAGAACAATAAAATATTGACAGTTTCACAGGGCTTAACCTAATAGTCCCTTATGGAAAAAGTTGCATTTTTGTTTTTTAGAGAAAGCATTTTTAACTTTTTATTCTGAAACAATTATAGACTCACAGTAAGTTGCAAAAAGAGCACATGGTCTCATAAATCCTTCACCCAGCTTCTCCCAGTGGTGACACCTTATTTAGTTGCAGTACATTATCAAAACTAGGAAAGTGACATTTATACAACTGGTATATTTGGAATAAATTTAAACCTTTATTCAATTTTAAAAGTAAACTTTTTATTTTAGAATTGTTTTAGATGCACAAAAAAGTTGCAAAGATAGTACAGCGTTTCTATCCCCAGTCTTCCCAATTGTTGACTCTTACTTTTGTCACAGCTAATAAACAAATATGCATAGATTATTGCTAACTAATCACCATACTTTACTCAGGTTTCCTTAGTACTTACCACGTGCCCCCTTTTCCCCTTGATGTCACATTTAGTCGTCATGTCTCCTTAGGCTTCTCCAGCTTGTGACAGTTTGTCAGGATTTCCTTATTTTTGATGACCGTGGAAGGATGAGTAGTATTGGTCAGATATTTTGTAGAAACCCCTTAATTTGGGTTTGTAATACAGTTTTATCACAATTATACTGGCCTTATTGATTTCTAGAAGAAAGACCACAGAAGTATAACGCCATTCTGGGGTTCTAGATTTGGGGGGTATGAAGAGCAGAGAAGTTCAGTGTCATCTCATCACATTATATCAGGGGCACATACTGTGGATATGACTTATCGCTGTTGGCCTTGATTCCCTGGCCAAGTCAACATCCACTGTAAAGTTACTCTTTTTTTGCCCCCTTTTAATAAAGTATTCTTCTTTGGAGAAAGATTACTACGTGCGGCCACAGTTAAGGGGAGTTATGCTGCACCTTTGTGAGGACCGAGTATCTACATAAGTTATTGAAAATTTCTCTGCACAGGAGTTGGAAGATTTGTGTATCTCCTCCTATTTGCTTCTTCACTCATTCAATCTATCAGTTATTCATATTAATATGGATTCATAGATATTTATTTTAGACTGTGTGCCTATAGTCCAATACTACTGTATGTATTTTGTTCCGATTATTTTAGCTTGAGCCACTGGGAGCTCTTATATTTGGCTCCTGTGTTCTTTGACAGAGCCCCATCATTGTAGAGTCTTTAAGTAATTCCTTACTTTCTGCACTACCAGATGCTCCAGGTTCATTTTGTGTATTTCCTGCTCCAGCCTTAGAATCATCCATTTCTCCAAGGAACCACGGTTCCTTTTATGGGAGAATAGTGTTACAAACCAAGATCTCTGTGTTAGATGCAATAGTTGTTACCAAGGTGTCATTCTTTCTAAGCCGGATATTTAGCCAATAGAGCAAGGAAGTACCAGGGTACTTCAAAAAGTTCATGGAAAGACTACATTATCTTTTAATTATATTTTTTCACAAACTTTTTGAAGTATAATAATAAATGTGTGTTCTAAACTGCCTCCTATTCACCCCATTGGTCAGAGTGGGATCCCCTCCCCAGCATAAACAGCTTGAGATGCTGAATACCCAACCCTCATCAATGGAGAAATGAGATTAATAGGAATGTATTAGTCACATAAGGTCATAGCCTGGTGGGGGAGAACACCACGCACCATTCAGGGCCACATGGTGGTTGCACTTCAGGAGCAGAGTGACCAGCAGGGGCTGTGGAATGAAGGCTTTATAGTAACAAGAAGGATGGGTGCCTGGTTCTTGCAGGAGGGTGTAATTTGTTTGTTTGAGTAATTCCACATGCTGGCAAGATAAAAACCTACACTGAGGGACAGATGAGGTACAGTTGAGCCAACTTATGAAGAAACTAGCCAGCTGGAGAGCCTTTTCCATTTGGCAGAGGGGCATATATTGCAAGAGGAGAAGCAATAATTAGGTCTTTGGGCATCCCATGAGGCTTAAAAGTGTCAAGGCAGCACTGAAATTTTTGGTCTTACAATACAATGTGTCTGTACTAACCAGTGTATATACACAGATCTATAACTATTTACCTGAAGATGCATCTCTTGCAAAAAGACAATACACATTGTTGAAAATAAATCAATCTTCAAATATATAAAAATGACTTAATAAATTCACAAGTATAGAATTGTGGGGTCAACTGAATGTATACTATAAATTATTTGATTCATAATGCCAAATATCTCTATGGAAAATGTCTACACATTTACTTTGCTGCTAGAATATCTTAAATTAGACATTTCACTACACCCTTAGAAACACCATCATTAAATTTTAAATATTACTGTTTAATTTTATAACTCAGATTTGCATTTGAAAAAATTGCATTTTCACTTGTGTGTGAATGTGATGTTTCTGCATAATTTCTAATACAATAATCCTCTTGCTAGTTTTTTTCATCATTTATTTAATTTTTTATTATAGTAAGAACACTTAACATGAGATCTACCCTCTTAACAATTTTTAAGTCCATGAAGTATTATTAATTTTAGGTACAATGTTGTACAACAGTTTTCTAGAACTAAATTGTCTTGCATATTCACTGAATAGCAACTCCCCATGTGCCCCATTCCCAGACCCTAGCAACGACCATTCAACTCTCCGCTTTTATGTTTTTGACTACTTTATACGGACCTCATATAAATGGAATAATGCAGTATTTGCCCTTTGAAGACTGGCTTATTTCACTTAGCATAATTTCCACAAGATTTATCCATGTTATCACATATGGCAGGATTTCCTTTTTTAAGATCAAATAATATTCCGTTGTATTATATATACCCCGTTTTCTTTGTCCACTCATCTGTTGATGAACATTTAGGTAGTTTACATATCTTGGCTATTGTGAATAGTACTGCAATGAACATGGAAGTACAAATATCTCTTCAAAATTCTGATTTCAATTATTTTGGATAAACACCCAGAAGAAGGATTGCTAGATCAAATGGTTTTTCTGTTTTTAATTTTTAAGGAGCCTTCATATGGTTTTCCAAAGCACTTTCAGTATTTTGCATTCACACCAACAGTGTACAGAGTTCCAATTGCTTCACATCCTTATTAACACTTGCTATCTTTTGTTTTCTGACAGTAGCCACACTCATAGATGTAAGGTGAAATCTCATTGTAATTTGGATTTGCATTTCCCTGAGGATTAGCGATGGGCATCTTTTCATACAGCCGTGGCAATTCACATACCTTCATTACAGAAATGGCTAGTCAAGTCTTTTGCCTATTTGTTAATTGGGTTATTTGGAGGTTTTTTGCTATTCAATTGAAATAGGTTTTTATGTATTTTGGATATTTGTCTATTATCAGACACAGCCTGAAAATTTTTCCTCCCATTCTGTAGGTTGCCTTTCCACCTTGATGCAATCCCACTTGACTATTTTAGCTTTTGTTGCCTGTCTTTTGGAGTCATATCAAAGAATATTACCAACTCCAATGTCATGAAGCTTTCCCCTGTTTCCTTCTAGGAGTTTTACAGTTTCAGGTCTTATACTTAAGTCTTTAATCCATCGTGAGTTGATTTTTGTGTAGTGTAAAATAATGGTCCGATTTCATTCTTTTGCATGTGAATAATAAGTTCTCCCAGCACCCCTTGTCATTTCCTCATTGTGTATTATTGATACATTTGTTGAAGAACAGTTGCCATGTACACTCTGTATCCTGTTCCATTTGCTTATATGTCTGCCTTTATGCCAGTACTGTACTGTTTTAATAACTGCAGCTTTATAATAGATTTTGAAATCAAGAAGTGTGACAGCTCTGGCTTTGTTCTTCTTTCTCAAGATTGTTCTGTTTGTTTAGGTTCTTTTCGGTTTCATACAAACTTTAGAATGTTTTTTATATTTCTGTAAAAATTACCACTGAGATTTTGAGGGATATTGGAAAGAATCTGTAAATCTCTTTGTGCAGAATGGCCATTTAAAAAATATTGAGTCTTTCAATCCCTAAACATGGAACGTCTTTCCATTTGTGTCTAATTTCTTTCAACAATTTTTCTGTAGTTTTCAGTCTATAAGGCTTTTACCTCCTTGGTTAAGTTTATTCCTGAGTATTTGTTATTTTTGATGCTTTATAAATGAAATTGTTTTCTTGATTTTTCAGTTTGCTGTTAGTGTATAGAAACAAAACTAATTTTTCTATGTTGATTTTATATCTTTATGACTTTACTAAATTGATTAGTTTTAACAGTTTCCTTGTAGAGTCTCTAGAGTTTTCTTAATATAAGATCATGTTATCTGAAAACATAGATAATTCTACCTCTTCCCTTCTTATTTGGGTGCTTTTAATTCTTTCTCTTACCTAATTGCTGTGACTAGGACTTCTAAGTACTTTGTTGAATAGAAGTGATAAGAGTCGGCATCTTTTCCTTTTTCTTGATCTTAGTGGAAAAGATCTCTGTTGAATATGATGTCAGCTGTGGGATTTTCATATATAGCCTATATATAACATATATAATATCACATACATATGTCATATACAATGTATATAACATTGTATGTAATATTGAGGTAATTTACCTTTACTCCTAGTTTGTTGAGAGTTTTTATCACGAAAAAATTATAAATTTTGTTAAATGCTTTTATGCATCTGCTGAGATGATCGTGTAGTTTTTATTTTTCATTTTTTTGTGTGTGGTGCATTACATTAATAAATTTTCTTATGTTGGACCATCCTGGCAATCCAGGGATGAATCCCATTTGGTCAAGGTGTATGATCCTTTTAATGTGCTGTTGAGTTCAGTTTGCTAGTATTTTGTCAATAATTTTTTATCCATGTTCATCAGGAATATTCATTTCTTGTAGTGTCTTTGTGTGTCTCTGGTATCAAAGCAATTCTGTTTTCATAAAATGAGTTGGAAGTATTCCATCCTTTGTAATTCTTTGGAAGAAATTGAGAAAAATTGTCATTAAGTTTTCCTTATATATTTGATAGAATTCACTGATGAATCCATCTATTTCTGGGCTGTTTTTTGTTGGGAAATTCTTGAGTACTGATGTAATCGTTACTAGTTATATACCTGTTCACATTTTCTCTTTTGTCATGATTCAGTCATAAACGTTTGTATGTTTCTAAGAGTATATACATTTCTCCTAAATTCTTCAATTTGTTGACATAAATTTGCTCATATTGTGGTCTCTTCTGATCCCATTCCATTTATGATTTTATCTATTTGAATATTCTTTCCTTTATCTGAGTTAGTCTAGCTAACAGTTTGTCAATTTTTTTAACCTTTCAAAAATCATTTCTTAGTTTTGGTGATTTTTTTCTATGTTTGTATTTGTCATTTTATTTATTTCTGCTTTAAATTTTGTGGTTCTTTCCTTCTGTTAACTTTGAGGTTAGTTCGATTTCCTTCTCTACTTTCTTCTCTACTTTCTTTTCTTCTCTAATTTCAAATTAGATTGTTTACTTGAGATCTTTCTTTTTTCCAACTGAAGCATTTATTGCTATAAACTTTCCTGTTAGTACTGCCCTTGCAGCATGTGTTGATATTGGTATAATGTGTTTCCATTTCCACTTGTGCCAAGGTAATTACTAAGTTCTTTTTTGGTTTCCTCTTTGACCCAGGGGTTGCCTAAGAGTGTGTTGTTTAATTTCCACATATTTAAATTTTCCAATTTTCCTTTGAGAAGTAAATTTCTGGTGTAATTCCATTTTTTAGGGAACGAAT